>NC_053023.1:630000662-630335774 GCF_003073215.2 Triticum urartu
GTCTACAATGCTCTGCACGGAGCTACTTTAGCTAATTGCTCCCACTTTCAATATGTATCCAGATGAAGACTAAGAGTCATCCGGATTAGTGCCAAAACTTGTATCGACGTAACCCTTTTACGACGAACCTTTTGTCACCTCCATAATCGAGAAACATATCCTTATTCCACTAAGGATAATTTTGACCGTTGTCCAGTGATCTACTTCTAGATCACTATTGTACTCCCTTGACAAAATTAGTGTAGGGTATACAATAGGTCTGGTACACAGCATGGTATACTTTATAGAACCTATGGCCAAGGCATAGGGAATGCCTTTCATTCTCATTCTATTTTCTGCCGTGGTCGGGCTTTGAGTCTTACTCAATTTCACACCTTGTAACACAGGCAAGAATTCTTTCTTTGACTGTTCCATTTTGAACTACTTCAAAATCTTGTCAAGGTATGTACTCATTGAAAAAAACTTATCAAGCGTCTTGATCTATCTCTATAGATCTTGATGCTCAATATGTAAGCAGCTTCACCGAGGTTTTCTTTGAAAAAAATCCTTTCAAACACTCCTTTATGCCTTGTAGAATAATTCTACATTATTTCCTATCAACAATATGTCATACACATACACTTATCAGAAATGCTATAGTGCTCCCACTCACTTTCTTGTAAATACAGGCTTCACCACAAGTCTGTATAAAACTATATGCTTTGATGAACTTATCAAAGCGTATATTCCAACTCCGAGATGCTTGCACCAGTCCATAGATGGATCGTTGGAGCTTGCATATTTTGTTAGCACCTTTAGGATTGACGAAACCTTCTGGTTGCATCATATACAACTCTTCTTTAAATCCATCAAGGAATGTAGTTTTGTTTATCCATTTGCCAGATTTCATAAAAATGCGGCAATTGCTAACATGATTTGGACATACTTAAGCATCGCTACGAGTGAGAAAATTTCATCGTAGTCAACACCTTGAACTTTGTCAAAAACCTTTTTTCGACAAGTCTAGCTTTGTAGATAGTAACACTACTATCAGCGTCCGTCCTCCTCTTGAAGATCCATTTATTTTCTATGGCTTGCTGATCATCGGGCAAATCCATCAAAGTCCATACTGTGTTCTCATACATGGATCATATCTCAGATTTCATGGCCTCAAACCATTTCGCGGAATCTGGGCTCATCATCTCTTCCTCATAATTCGCAAGTTCGTCATGGTCTAGTAACATGACTTCCAGAAAGGATTACCGTACCACTCTGGTGCGGATCTCACTCTGGTTTACCTACGAGATTCGGTAGTAACTTGATCGGAAGTTACATGATCATCATCATTAGCTTCCTCACTAATTGGTGTAGTAGTCACAAGAACAGATTTCTGTGATGAACTACTTTCCAATAAGGGAGAAGGTACAATTACCTTATCAAGTTTTCTACTTTCCTCCCACTGACTTCTTTCGAGAGAAACTCCTTCTCTAGAAAGGATCCATTCTTAGCAACGAATGTCTTGCCTTCAGATCTGTGATAGAAGGTGTACCCAACAGTCTCCTTTGGGTATCCTATGAAGACATATTTCTCCTATTTGGGTTTGAGCTTATCAGGATGAAACTTTTTCACATAAGCATCACAACCCAAAACTTTAAGAAACGACAACTTTGGTTTCTTGCCAAACCATAATTCAGATTGTGTCGTCTCAACGGATTTAGATGGTGCCCTTTTAACGTGAATGCAGCTGTCTCTAATGCATAACCCCAAAACGATAGTGGTAGATCGGCAAGGGACATCATAGATTGCACTATATCCAATAAAGTACGGTTATGACGATCGAACACACCATTATGCTATGGTGTTCTAGGTGGCATGAGTTTGTGAAACTATTCCACAATGTTTTAATTGAAGACCAAACTCGTAACTCAAATATTTGTCTCCGCGATCAGATCGTAGAAACCTTTTCTTTTCTTGTCACGACGATTTTCCACTTCACCCTGAAATTATTTGAACTTTTCAAATGTTTCAGACTTATGTTTCATCAAGTAGATATACTCATATCTGCTCAAATCATCTGTGAAGATCAGAAAATAATGATACCCGTAGCGAGCCTCAATATTCATCGGACCACATACATCAGTATGTATGATTTCCAACAAATCTGTTGCTCGCTCCATTGTTCCGAAGAACGGAGTCTTGGTCATCTTGCCCATGAGGCATGGTTCGCAAGCATCAACTGATTCATAATCAAGTGATTCCAAAAGCCCATCAGCATGGAGTTTCTTCATGCGCTTTACACCAATATGACCTAAACGGCAGTGCCACAAATAAGTTGCACTATCATTATTAACTTTGCATCTTTTGGTTTCAATATTATGATTATGTGTATCACTACAATCGAGATCCAATGAACTATTTTCATTGGGTGTGTAACCATATGAGGTTTTATTCATGTAAACAGAACAACAATTTATTCTCTTACTTAAATGAATAACCGTATTACAATAAACATGATCAAATCATATTATGCTCAACGCAAACACCAAATAACACTTATTTAGGTTCAACATTAATCCCGAAAGTATAGGGAGTGTGCGATGATGATCACATCAATCTTGGAACCACTTCCAATACACATTGTCACTTCACCCTTAACTAGTCTCTGTTTATTCTGCAACTCCCGTTTCGAGTTACTAATCTTAGCAACTGAACTAGTATCAAATACTGAGGGGTTGCTATAAACACTAGTAAAGTACACATCAATAATATGTATATCAAATATACTTATGTTCACTTTGCCATCCTTCTTATCCGCCAATCACTTGGGGTAGTTCCGCTTCCATTGACCAGACCCTTTGCAGTAGAAGCACTTAGTCTCAGGCTTAGGACCAGACTTGGGCTTCTTCACTTGAGCAGCAACTTGCTTGCTGTTCTTCTTGAAGTTCCCCTTTTTCCTTTGCCCTTTTCTTGAAACTAGTGATCTTGTCAACCATCAACACTTGATGCTCTTTCTTGATTTCTACCTTCATCGATTTTATCATGAAGAGCTTGGGAATCATTTTCGTCATCCCTTGCATACTATAGTTCATCACGAAGTTCTACTAACTTGGTGATGGTGACTAGAGAATTCTGTAAATCACTACCTTATCTGGAAGATTAACTCCCACTTGATTCAAGCGATTGTAGTACCCAGACAATCTGAGCACATGCTCACTAGTTGAGCGATTCTCCTCCATCTTTTAGCTATAGAACTTGTTGGAGACTTCATATCTCTCAACTCGGGTATTTGCTTGAAATATTAACTTCAACTCCTGGAACATCTCATATGGTCCATGACGTTCAAAACGTCTTTGAAGTTCGATTCTAAGCCATTAAGCATGGTGCACTAAACTATCAAGTAGTCATCATATTGAGCTAGCCAAATGTTCATAACGTCTGCATCTGCTCCTGCAATAGGTCTGTCACCTAGCGGTGCATCAAGGACATAATTCTTCTGTGCAACAATGAGGATAAACCTCAGATCACGGATCCAATCTGCATCATTGCTACTAACATCTTTCAACACAATTTTCTCTAGGAACATATCAAAATAAACACATGGAAGTAACAACACGAGCTATTGATCTACAACATAATTTGCAAAATACTACCAGGACTAAGTTCATGATAAATTTAAGTTCAATTAATCATATTACTTCAGAACTCCCACTTAGATAGACATCCCTCTAATCCTCTAAGTGATTATGTGATCCAAATCAACTAAACCATGTCCGATCATCACGTGAGATGGAGTAGTTTCATTGGTGAACATCACTATGTTGATCATATCTACTATATGATTCACGCTCGACCTTTCGGTCTCCGTGTTCCGAGGACATATCTGTATATGCTTGGCTCGTAAAGTATAACCTGAGTATTCCGCGTGTGCAACTGTTTTGCACCCGTTGTATTTGAACGTAGAGCCTATCACACCCAATCATCACGTGGTGTCTCAGCATGAAGAACTTTCGCAATGGTGCATACTCAGGGAGAACACTTCTTGATAATTATTGAGAAATCATCTTAAAATGCTACCGTCAATCAAAGCAAGATAAGATGCATAAAAGATAAACATCACATGCAATCAATATAAGTGATATGATATGGCCATCATCATCTTGTGCTTATGATCTCCATCTTCGAAGCACCGTCGTGATCACCATCGTCACCGGCGCGACACCTTGATCACCATCGTAGCATCGTTGTCGTCTCGCCAATCTTATGCTTCCACGACTATCGCTACCGCTTAGTGATAAAGTAAAGCATTACAGCGCAATTGCATTGCATACAATAAAGCGACAACCATATGGCTCCTGCCAGTTGCCGATAACTTGGTTACAAAACATGATCATCTCATACAATAAAATTTAGCATCATGTCTTGACCATATCACATCACAACATGCCCTGCAAAAACAAGTTAGACGTCCTCTACTTTGTTGTTGCAAGTTTTACGTGGCTGCTACGGGGTTAAGCAAGAACCAATCTTACCTACGCATCAAAACCACAATGATAGTTTGTCAAGTTGGTGCTGTTTTAACCTTCGCAAGGACCGGGCGTAGCCACACTCGGTTCAACTAAAGTTGGAGAAACTATCACCCGCAAGCCACCTATGTGCAAAGCACGTCAGGAGAACCGGTCTCACGTAAGCATACGCGTAATGTCGGTCCGGGCCGCTTCGTCCAACAATACCGCCGAACCAAAGTATGACATGCTGGTAAGCAGTATGACTTATATCGCCCACAACTCACTTGTGTTCTACTCGTGCATATAACATCAACACATAAAACCTAGGCTCGGATACCACTGTTGGGGAACGTAGTAATTTCAAAAAATTCCTACGCACACGCAAGATCATGGTGATGCATAGCAACGAGAGTTAGCACAACGCGGTTGATGTAGTCGTACGTCTTCACGGCCCGACCGATCAAGCACCGAAACTACGGCACCTCCGAGTTCTAGCACATGTTTAGCTCGATGGCGATCCCCGGACTCCGATCCAGCAAAGTGTCGGGGAAGAGTTCCATCAGCACGACGGCATGGTGACGATCTTGATGTACTACCATCGCAGGGCTTCACCTAAGCACCGCTACAATATTATCGAGGATTATGGTGGAAGGGGGCACCGCACACGGCTAAGAATATGATCACGTGGATCAACTTGTGTGTCTATGGGGTGCCCCCTGCCCCCGTATATAAAGGAGTGGAGGAGGGGAGGGCCGGCCCTCTCTATGGCGCACCCTAGGGGAGTTCTACTCCCACCGGGAGTAGGATTCCCCCTTTCCTAGTCCAACTAAGAGTCCTTCCATGTAGTAGGAGTAGGAGACAAGGAAGGGGAAGAGGGAAGAGAAGGAAGGAGGGGGCGCAGCCCCTCCCCCTAGTCCAATTCGGACTAGGCCTTGGGGGGGCGCGCGGCCTGCCTCTCCCTCTCCCCTAAAGCCCAATAAGGCCCATATACTTCTTCTCCCGTATTCCCGTAACTCCCCGGTACTCCGAAAAATACCCGAACCACTCGGAACCTTTCCGATGTCCGAATATAGTCGTCCAATATATCGATCTTTATGTCTCGACCATTTCGAGACTCCTCGTCATGTCCCCGATCTCATCCGGGACTCCGAACTCCTTTGGTACATTAAAACTCATAAACTCATAATATAACTGTCATCGAGACCTTAAGCGTGCGGACCCTACGGTTCGAGAACAATGTAGACATGACCGAGACATGTCTCCGGTCAATAACCAATAGCGGAACCTGGATGCTCATATTGGCTCCCACATATTCTACGAAGATCTTTATCGGTCAGACCGTATAACAACATACGTTGTTCCCTTTGTCATTGGTATGTTACTTGCCCGAGATTCGATCGTCGGTATCTCAATACCTAGTTCAATCTCGTTACCGGCAAGTCTCTTTACTCGTTTCGTAATACATCATCTCGCAACTAACTCATTAGTTGCAATGCTTGCAAGGCTTATGTGATGTGCATTACCGAGAGGGCCTAGAGATACCTCTCCGACAATCGGAGTGACAAATCCTAATCTCGAAATACGCCAACCCAACATGTACCTTTGGAGACACCTGTAGAGCTCCTTTATAATCACCCAGTTACGTTGTGACGTTTGGTAGCATACAAAGTGTTCATCCGGTAAATGGGAGTTGCATAATCTCATAGTCATAGGAACATGTATAAGTCATGAAGAAAGCAATAGCAACATACTAAACGATCGAGTGCTAAGCTAACGGAATGGGTCAAGTCAATCACATCATTCTCCTAATGATGTGATGCCGTTAATCAAATAACAACTCTTTGTCTATGGTTAGGAAACATAACCATCTTTGATTAACGAGCTAGTCAAGTAGAGGCATACTAGTGACACTCTGTTTGTCTATGTATTCACACATGTATTATGTTTCCGGTTAATACAATTCTAGCATGAATGATAAACATTTATCATGAAATAAGGAAATAAATAATATCTTTATTATTGCCTCTAGGGCATATTTTCTTCATTCACTTGTCCGTAAAAAAAACTAGTTCACTCGGCTGCCGTGCTTTGAATCTCCTTCCTCCCAACATATTCCCCTCCTCAGGTGGACCCAGCAGGTCTCTGAATTTTCTCCCACTTCTTTTTCGATGTAAACTGAGTTTTCTCCCAGTACTTTCCCCTAGAACCAACTCAAATGTCCCACGTCTAGCCTAAAAAATAATAATACCCCACGTACTATTAACTCATCAAATTAAAATGATATTTTATTTCGTAAGTTGTAAGTTCTTAAAAAATAATAATAATAATTGTTTATATATAACTTGGCAAGTTAACTCCTAGTGATTGCGTACATCAGCTTGCAAAGATTTTACTGACGTGCAATCATGTGTTTATGTTTTTATAACATTTCTCCGTCTAGCCCAACATGATATTTTCACCCAGCCCAGCAAGTCCGCGGATTTCGAGAAAAATGCAAATGGGATTTAAACGGGCTGCATAGATGCTACATCATTGTTTCACCCAGCCCACCAAATGGACTAAAAAACAAATGGACTGGCTGACATGTGGGCCAGTAGGTTGAAGCCTAAGAAGGCATTGGATTTACATCCAACGGCCGGCATTCTTCTTCAATCTCTCGTCTTCTTCCCCCAGCGCTGCCGGAACCGCCATAGTGGGTGGCTGACTTGTGGACCTACTAAGTTGACGAGGACGGAGGGCTTTGTCAACTTAGTCAATATGAACGATTCTAGCTCCAGTGACCGTACGATGTCCATCCAACGACCATAGTGCTTCTTCAACCTCTGGTCTTCTTGCTCCAGCTGCCCAAAGCAGCGCCGGTCGTGCCGCGTGCTCCTGCCTCTCGTGGCCGGCTGTGATGCCGCGGAGGCCTCACCGCCCCTACTACTTCCACCGCTGGCCCAGGGTATCCCTCTACTCACCCACACCCCCTGTTATTCTGCGGTGACGGCAGCCTCACGCCGCAGCCGAACCAGTGAACCCTCGTACTCCTCTCCGCGTGGGTATCCACTGCCACGTCTTCCCCGGCTCTGCGTCGTCCCCTTCCTAGGCCTCGCCGTCGTCCACTGCCTTGGTGCTCTCGGCGCGGCGTGGTAAATGTGGTCAACGACCGACTTCCATCGGAAGAGTACTATATGTGGAGAGGCTGACAGCTCGGTCCACGACCACAGCCCAGTTTTTTGTGATTTGCCAAGTAAGTCACTTTGTCAGGCCTGTTGGGCTTCAAATCTTTCAAGACGAGGAGAGCTTCATTCGACTGGCCAAGAAAATGGCCTATCAGTAATGAGAAATGGGCTGTACATTTTTAAAACACATCAAACCGACAATTAGTTTCAAATATCTTTTTTTCATTTCGAGATTTTAAATTACATTAATTTTTATGCGTGGAGAATTTGTTGGATTTTATATTGATATACATTTATTTTTAAAATCAGTTTGAATGTGAGTCAAAATTTCGGGATTAAAAACAGTTCGGACCGCACCGAAATATGCAAAATTTCGTATAATTTTTTAACCGTGGCCACAATATGGGCTGTAATGCTAACAAAAAGAATATGGGCTCCAAAAAAACCTTAAGAATTAGCAAATGGGCCGTAAATTATTAGAAATAATGGCAGATGGGCTGTATGCTGTTTTCCATAGATTTGAGGCTTTCCTAAAAAAAGGTTGACACACAAGTAGTGACTGTTGGATGTCCATCGAACGGCCGTCGTGCTTCTTCAATCTCTGCTCTTCCTGCTCCAGCCGCTCAAACAAGCGCCGGCGGGACTGCCTGCTCCCTCCTCCCTGCGGTAGGCTGTGCTGCCGCGCAGGCCTCACCGCCCCACCGTACTCCCATCGCTGGCCTAGCCATCCCTCTACTCACCCACACCTGCTGTTACTCTCCGGCGACGGCAGACGAACCAGTAAACCCTCTTACAGTCGTACTCCCCTCTGTGTGGGAAACAACTGCCGAGTCTTCCCTGCCTCCGTGTCGTTCCCTTCCTAGGCCTCGCCGTCGTCCACCACCCTGGTGCTCTCGGCGTGGCCTGGTCAACGTGGTCAATGACCGACATGCATCTGAAGTGGACTGTACGTGGAGAGGCCGACAGCTGGGTCCACGGCCGCACGCAAGGAAATGCCTCCTTGTTACGCGCAAAATAATGATTCCTCCACCTGACATCAGGGACCCACCGAAAGGGCCTCTATATTTCGCGAAAAAAATGTTCCCACCGCTGACAGCTCGGACCCACCAGCTATATCTTCGCACGCAAGGAAGTGCCTCCTTATTACACAAAAAAATGAATACTCCCCCTGTTAGCTAGGACTCAGTATAGTGGCAGGCTGACTTGTGGGCCTACTAAGTTGACAGGGACGGAGGGCTTTGTCAACTTAGTCAATATGCACGATTCTAGCTCCATTGACCGTACGATGTCCATCCAACGGCCGTAGTGCTTCTTCAACCTCTGATCTTCTTGCTCCAGCCGCCCAAACCAGCGTTGGTCGTGCCTCGTGTGTCACGACCCTGATTCCAAGTCACATCAATCTAGCCGGTAACACCTCACATCACTTTGCGGCCTCACGCACGGTATCCCCACGGGTGTCGCCTTACCATGGCCCGGGACCGTTTCGCCTTTTGGCTCACGTATATGATAGTGTCCCTAGCATCCATATGACAGAGAACCCGGGCCGACATGGCTAGTCGTGAACCCAAAGCGGCACTGACCTATGGGGACAGGCATACATGAATCACATCGAGCATGTCGGTCATCAGCGGGTGAATTCGGGCTGTAGCACTGGGCTAATAGGACTCCGGGGAACGCGGGCTGTAGCAGGCTAGGCATGACTCCAGATGTCACCGCGTGACATTTCCCCGAAGGGACATACATAGGAACGAAGTGAAACACATGCCGGCCAGTCAAGTGTCCCGAGCAGTAGTGCTGGGCTAGCAGGACTCCGGTGAACCGGGCTGTAGCGGACTACTATGACTCAAGGAGCACTAGACTACATTTCCCCATAAGAGAGGCTGCCAAGGATAAACAACTAGATTGTCGGATCCCACACATACCAAGCATTTCAATCATACACACAATATGCTCGATATGTGCAAATACAACATGGCATCACAACAAAACTCTACAACTCAAGTACTTTATTTAAAGGCTCCGGAGAGCCATACATAACATGTTCATACAGGTAGGGGTCACATGACCCGACACTCAAGTCATACAAGCATACAAGCACATGCGGAAGCAAATAATCTGAGTACACACACTAGAAACAAAGAAGGCTTGTCGAAGCCTATCTATCTACATAGGGCCCTCCATGGCTAGAATCACCACCTGGGTGGCAAGTTACTCATCGACATCGAGGTCTACATAAAACCCATCGGAGGGGCGGTGTTGTTGTCTGAAAATAGTAATTAAAGCAACATGAGTACAAAGGTACTCAGCAAGTCTTACAACAGAACCTACTATAGATGCTCATTCTCAAGAAGGTGGTGGAGTTATTGCAGCAAGCTAGCTTTGACTCTTGGCTAAGCTATCCTACGAGACACCGCTGTAAAAATAGTTTTCGCACACGAGTCCACTAATCACCAACACAATACTCCACCGGGGATCCTCCCTCGTCATCCTATGAGAGGGCCATCCTCGGTACTCACACTTATCTTGAGTCTTTTAGTAGTAACCATTAACTTGTCTATGAACTGTATAGGCAACCAAGTAGTCCTTTACCGCGGACGCGGCTATTCGAATAGTTTTATACCCTGCAGGGGTGTACTTCGTCACACATATTTCCACCACTTAGCGTCTGCACACGACATGTCCTCGGCAGACTTCAAGCGAAAGCCGACGTGGGTGTAGACCACGACCTGACTAACTGCACAATTCTCTAGTCCAGGTTTATCGCCTATTCGGGTTCCATCCGCAACGAAATTCGGCCGGGGTGTCCTCAACGGCCCCAAACGATGTGTGCAGGGTTCCCGAGACACCAAACGGGCGACTAGGTACACCGTGCCACGGTGTATCTACCGCATCATAGCCCACCCTTAGGGTCACGCTACGCACGGCCGCCAACACATAACCTACAAACACCAGAAACTAGTTGCAACTCCTGGACAGAGGACGAGAGGGGTCAGTAAGTCGAGCGGTGTCATATTTCAGGGCCCAATGTGTGGTAGTAGCTGAATCTTAAATCACACATACAGATCTCAGTTCTTATGGACGGCCTCAATGCAACAACCCACCATGTACTCCTACATGACCTCTCATCGATACCTTTACCAAAACATGTTCAACACATCCCTCACATTACCGACATAATCATTTCACTCTAGCCCATCACCCAGATGAACCAGACCTGACACAACTCTAAGCATAGCAGACATAGCAAGGTAGGAAACACGTACATGGCTCAATCAACTCCTACACATGCTAGTGGGTTTCATCTAGTTACTGTGGCAATGACAAGTCATGCAGAGGATAAGGGTTCAACTACCGCATCACACAGCAGTTTGAAACGTTGTTGTCTTAATGCAGTAAGTGAGAGCAGAAGCGAGAACATGGGATTGTATCGATATGATCAATGGGGCTGCTTGCCTGATGGAGTAGTAGTAGGGTACTTCCCTTCAGTTGGATACTCGGAGATATCCTCGGAGGCAGAACCTACCACGAAAGACACCACATAACACAATCATCACATGGCAATATGCAACAATATGATGCATGCTATGACATGGCAATATGAGGTGTCCTGCCTAATGCAATGTGAAACAAGTTGGTTTGGGTTCATTTGAGTCAAAGATTCAAATGGGAGCTTATGTTATTAAGCATTATAAGTATATTATCTTGTTCCACCTAAACAGCAAGGTTAAAGTGTTTTTTCATGCATGAAACCATTACAGATGGAAAGATCGAATTTTTCTGATCAAATTCCATATATAAATATTTGCATTTGGAGTTATAGATTAAAAGTTAGGAATTTTAGAAGTTTTGGTTATTTTCTGGAATTTCCTATTTAAGAATAAATCCAGAAAAGGATTTACTACGTCAGCCTGGCGTCAGTGTGACATCAGCGGGTCAAAGGCACCAGCCCAGGTCAAACCTGACTGGTGGGCCCAATCTGTCAGTGTAACAACTAACTAATAGAATTAGTTAGTGTTTCGTTAGCACTAAACTAGGTTAGTTAGGCCCTGGGCCCACATGTCAGTGAGTCAACCTATTAACTAAAATAATTAGGGTTAACTAAACTAATTCTAATTAGACAGGGGCATGGCCCACACGTCAGTGACTCAGGGGAGGTCAACCTGGGCCCACACGGGGTCAAATAGGGTCCAACTCGCCGGCGTTTAGCCGCCGGAGAGGCCAGACGCGGCGGAGCAGCGCGGGATTCACCTACAAGGCGCCGTTCGGTGCGCGGAGCACAACTACGAGACGCAGACGCTCGTCCGCATCCAACCGTGGTGGTGGCGCCGGCGACGAGCTTGGCGGCGGCCGTAGCTCGGGTGCAGGTGGGGGTGGGGCTGTGGTGCGCAAATGAGCGCGGCGAGGTGCTACATGGGTTCTACGTAATGCGGGGAGCGCGTTGGGCGCATTCCCGGGACCAAATGGTCACCGGAGCATCGCCGGCGATGAGCGCGGGCGGTGGCGCGTGCAGGTGAGCATGGTGCAGTCGCTACGGTGCACGAGGAGGTAAACAGAGTGGATGGGGAGATGGCTGAGCTCACGGGGGTCACGTCGAGGCAGTCGGCGAGGTCGGGGGCGAGCTGATGCGGCAGGGACGGCGAAGGGGATCTCTGGTGGCCGGAGTTGGGGAAGACGAGGTCGGGGCGATTCCAGAGCGGGCGAGCGCTCGGGGCTCGGCCTGCTCGACGTAGTCGACGACGGCGGAGCTCATGGACACGAGGCGCGACGCGAGGATGACGGAGGGCGCGGCTACGGCGACGGTGCAGTGGCAGAGGCGTCGGCCATGGTGGAAGAGGGCGAGGGAGAGGCATTGGGGGTGAATGGAGGGGTCTGCGGGGTCGGAGCGACGACGTGGAGGTCGTCGAGACGTCCAGGGGTGCGGGCGGCCAGCAGGTGGCGCCGTGGCAAGCTCAGGCGCGCCGGCGCTCACCTCTCTCCCTGCCGGCCTGGCGAGAGGAAGCAGCTGACTGGCCATGGGCCAGCACAGTGCTGGGCCGCCAGGTGGGCCGGCTGGGGGTTTAGCCAGGTTAGTCCCTTTCTCTCTCTTTTTCTATTTATTTATTCTGTTTTGTGTTTTGAAATAGTAAAAATACTATTTCATTTAGAAAAACCCTGAAAATAATCAAAGGCACATTTGAAAATATTCTCAACATCCTAAAATTACTTTCAGGATTATTTGGGCATTTAAAAATATTTATAGGATTTAAATTGCCCAAATGCAATTAGTAATGAGTTCATCCAATGACCTTATGATGTCCTAGAAAAATATGCACCATTTTTGTCAAAGGTTTTAACCCAAAACAAAAAGGGTGGACTTTTTAGAAGGGCATTTCAGGTTCATTGGAAAAGTTTTTAGTAAACCCTAGTTGTTCCAGAGGGGTGCTGGGGGTTCTGTCATCCCCATTTCAGTTTTCTGGAAATTTAAACATGATGCAACACTCTAATGCATGAACTAGCTAGGGTGTGACATCGTGCTCCTGCCTCCCGTGGCCGGCTACAATGCGGCGGAGGCCTCACTGCCCCCTACTACTCCCACCGGTGGCCAGGCCATCCCTCTACTCACCCACACCCCCTGTTATTCTGCGGCGACGGCAGCCTCACACCGCAGCGAACCAGTGAACCCTCGTACTCCTCTACGCATGGGCATCCACTTTCGCGTCTTCCCCGGCTCCGCGTCATCCCCTTCCTAGGCCTCGCCATCGTCCACCGCCCTGGTGCTTTCGGCACGGCGTGGTCAACGTGGTCAAGGAACAGCTTCCATCGGACGTGGACTGTACGTGGAGAGGCTGACAGCTGGGTCCACGACAGCAGCAAGGAAGTGCCTCCTTATTACGTGCAAAATAATTATTCCTCCACCTGACAGCGGGGACCCACCGGACGGGCCACCGTATTTCGTGAAAAAAACATTTGCCCTTGACTGCTGGGACCCACCAGCTACATCTTCACACGCAAGGAAGTGCGTCCGAGCAAAAAAAACGATTCGCCCCTGACTACTGGGACCCACCAGCTACATCTTCGTAGGCAAGGAAGTGCGTGATAGTCGGGACCCACCTGGTCGAAGCGTACGTAGCGTTGTCATTCTGGTCGCGAACGTGTACGTACATATATACTGGTGGATGTAGAGGCGCACACGTGTCGTAGTAGAGGCGCGTACGTGTCGTAGTAGAGGCGCGCACGTAGCATGTACACGTACGTACAATGGCCAAGGTGCAAGAAAGATCCAACCATTGATCGGCTGCAGAATTCCTGTATCTACCACCTCTCAAAATTTCAGCTCAATCCGACCGTCCAAACTCCGGGAACCTTCCGATTAGTGCATCACTTTTCGGATCTGTTTTCTGCGCGAAAACGAGTCCGACCGGAGTTCATCTTTTTTATGAACAGGATTTCGGACATCCCTTTTGAAGGAAGTTTTGTATGTGGTATTGTGTTTTGTTCCCGAACACATCCCACTAACTTTAAGATCTTTTGAACATGATCTTCAACATCAGGCTGGTGTCAAACCAGTCCGGCAATATTACTCCACGGCTGCCGACCTGCGCTAGACACGTCGTCACTTTAGCCGAGCTCAACTTCTTCGGATCATCATCTCGGCAAGCCGAACAAGATTCCGGCATCGCGAAGGATAAATCATCATTAACATCGCCGCCCCACGGATTACACGGAGCGGGCATACTGGCATCGCCGCACAGTCGCTTCATCAAGCTGGCATCGACCACGTCACGACCTGCATCGACATGGCCGCACTATTGCTTCTTCAAGTTGGTGTCCATCACGCCGACCTACCTCGACATCTCGGCTGGACCGGGGGCTTCGCCATCTCTTCATCAAACCTACTCCGGACGCTTCGGCGTCACTAGCCGACCAGCTCCGTCATATTAGCTGGGCCAAGGGCTTTGCCTCAGCGAGTCAACCTTTACCAGCATTGCCATGCCGTCGTTTTATCTCCCATCAGGCAATGGGTGTGCGGAGCGAGTCCCAATTTTTGGAATCATCTTCCTTCGGATTGCTACAACAAATAAACCAGGTGCTATTAATCCCAGTATTTTTTGCTTGTTTGGGTTCATTTTTCCCAAGGAATTATTACTCTGGTTTGTCCATGATATGAACACAGGTCTATCAAATGGTGACCGCATTAACGACAGTCGCGTGGTGGTTCGATTAGTTTCCGTACATAGTCCGGCGAACGCCGCATCCGGAGCTCGGACCGACCTGTGAATTCAGGCTTTGCCACGCCTCTACTACATCACGCCGACGCCCTGCATCAACATTGACTTCGGCGCCAGGCCATATTTCTTTTATTACTCACTTTGCATAAATTATTTATTATGCAACGATTTTTTTTAATTATCATTATTACTACTATCTCCGGTTTGCACTATTTTTTGTGCATAGGAAAATGATCCGGTGACTTCGGCGTCACTCTGCCGGTCTGCATTGACCGTGCTATGTCACCACTTCGGCGTGTCGAGCTCTCCGCGCCGCCACCTCGGGACCGGCTTGGGGGATGGAACCTTGCCCCGCATCAAGCTCGGACCGCGTCATCAATATCGAACACATTAACCAGCTAAGTCGCTTTCATGCTCAAAGTTTTAATTTTTAACTTGTGTTCGGTTCGACCAAGCATTATACTTTTTTGGAAAAAAGTTGCTTGTAAAATTTTTTCGTTGTCCAAACTTTGTTTGTGACACACAAATTCAAGAACCCAATCCACTTGGGGGCTTCCTTTGTGAAGCTTTTCCCCTTGCATATGATTATACTTGTACGGCTTCGTTCCTTGTTCGTGTATTATGCCACAATATGCACCATATTGACTTAAGCGATTTGCAAGCTGGGTTGCCTCGCTCCTGTGTTTACCCCTACGTTCCCGATTGTTCGGCTAGGGAGTAAAGGGAGCACCTCTGCGATTGTCATGATTGGGTCGCCCGAGCCGGACCTCAGACTGGGTGAAGCTGAAAGCTAGCGCTCTTATAGTTATTCAATGATGGTCGGCACACAACGGAACTCATGAGTACAAAAAATCTATTGCACAAGTCTCATAATAACAATGAGCACTAAAGAAAGGTATCGGTGGGGGTACTATTTTCTTCGAAGATGCTTCTTACACTTCACGGTAATATAGCATAAGTTCCCTGAGCGCGCTTTGTCTGTTACAGCCTTATGGCCTGATTGCCTGGTTATTGGAAACACCGTTGATATTCTCGACCGATGGAGTACATAACACTTTTTGGTCCTTGACCGAAGAGGGAGAAGCTGACGGTCGGTTAATACGTGTTTAAAGTTTGGTTGAACATAGATATGATATAAGTACTTCGGTACATGCAATCATTCTTCTACCCAAGTCACTTGGGGGCTCCTAAGTTTATTTGGGCCGTTTTATAATAAGTATTCTTCTTCTTCTTAGTCGTTGCAAAGTTTTATTATTTATCACTCCTTTTTTTGACACGAGTGTGCGGTCACTAGCCAGGGAGCCTAATTTCTCTCTCAAAGCCGCTAGAGTTTAGTTTGCTAAATTGGCTTGATGAGAAGTACTCCGCCCTCGGGATAGGAGGTTGAAGCCGTAGGCTGACCCGCTCGAAGTCTTGAGATAGGATGTATCATGTTAAAGCACGACAGAAGCACTTCCTTTTTCTAAGACCAATTTCCAGATTGGCACCGAACACTTGATCTTGTTCGGACGTCATGTTTTTACTGACGTTTCTTGGTTTTCCAAGCTTTTTGGCACTTTTAAACTATTTGTGCTTTTCCAGCATTAGTCTCGCAGTGCAACGCCGGACACCTTTAGGGATTCGGCAAAAACATTCTCAGATATTGCTATATATGCATCGGTTTCGAATTGTGTCTTCGGTCAATAGTTGGGTTGCCCGGCTCCTGCACTTGCTTCCTATGTTCCGTTTTGTTCGGCTAGGCGTGCAAAGGGAGAACCACTGCGATTGTGCTTCCAGCTCACATGGTTAAGCACCTTAGTGGAGAAAGCCGAAAATTGACTGTCACAATAAGCGTAAACTGGTCAGCGATCCGATGACTATGACGGGCCATTCATAACATTGGCCGAAGTGTTTACGGCTTGACCTCGACTGTCGCCGAACACTACCGGGGGCTATTAACTGGCCTCCCAAACTAAATCCTCGATATTTGCTCTTACATTCGAACTGAGGTTTCATGATCATGCTTAGCATGACAACCCAAAGAAAGGAACCGATAGCAGGACTATTTTCTTCGGAAGACATTTCTTCTGTTAAACAGTAATATAACATATCTCTCTGTGTACCTTTGTTTATAAAACCGTATGGCCAGATTGCCTTGTTTGTTGTAAATCTTTGCCCTCATAAAGGCTTTATAAAGTAGGGCAAACACTCCTCAGCTACTGGCCGAGGAGGTGGAAGCCGATGGTCGGTCAACAAAGTTTTGTACAATGCGGATCTGAGCATTAATGACGTAAAGTACTTGGATACATAGAGTCATTACACATAATTTGTGATTTTACTATGGATATTGATCCTTAATTTGGCCACCCGTGCCCGCATTAAGGCTCGGGGGCTACTGGGCTTCGGGCTTATTATTTACAAATATTAAGGGGCACATCGATCCCCTGATCTGGTGTTGCCACCCGATCAGTGTCTCGGGGGCTACTACATTGCTTGTCCAATGCAGAAAATTTTACGTGCAATATAGTTTCCGAGGAGATTTTGATCCTCAGGTTGGTCGGCCGCACCCAACCTATGTCTCGAGGACTAAGCACACCGCTTTTTGTGTCCCGAAGTATCCTGCCGAGCTAGGACTTGATCCTCAGGCTGATTTTACAAATCAACCCGAGTCTCAGCGGCTACTGGGATCAGCGGTCTTACGTCATCCTTCAGGTGCATCTCGGGTTTTAAACCGATACACACCTTGAGGGCTGCTGGCTATATATCTCGGCAGAGAATAAATTGCACCAATCAAAAATATTGACAAAAATCGGCCCACATTCGGGGTGGTGCACCACCTCGGAAGCAGCCCGCCATAAAGCTCGGGCGCTAGTGGCTGGCTCCATAGAGGGCATTTCCGGCATTAAGCTCGGCTAAACTCCTTCAAAATTTCTTTGAACCAAGGTGATTTACGACACCTTAGATACAGTCCGGCGTTGGAGCTCGGATACATAGTCCGGCGTTGGAGCTCGGATACATTCCGGCGTTAGAGCTGGGAAGTGCGGACTTGGGCGCTGGAGCTCGAGTGCGCGGAAAATGGATAGGCAAAGGAGGAAGAAGGCGTAGGTGAAAGGGTGGATTCTTATCCCCTTATATGGGCGGACGCAACTACGTGTCCCCACCAGCCTAATAAAACTCGCTTGCCTCCCAAGCATCGTGGTAAATGGCGCGGTTAGGGTTACCCACGTCCGTATTGATGAGAAACCCATAAAAAGGGTACACGATCTCTGCTTTGACAAGACGTGCCAAGGAAACCGCCTCGCAAGACATGCTGAGGTGGAAAAGTAAAAACAATTCGAGTAAAGGACTTGGCCGTAGTGTGATGACGCGCTGCGGAATACGTCGGCAGATTTGATTTATGTCAATATTATTCTCTCTATGGCAATATGTGGAAACTTATTTTGCAGAACCGGACACTACTCTTGGTGTTTACAAATCTTCTATGAAGGACTTGGAGGAGGAACCCGCCTTGCAATGTCGAAGACAATTTGCGCGTCGGACTCATCGTCATTGAAGCCTGGTTCAGGGGATACTGAGGGAGTCCTGGATTAGGGGGTGTTCGGGTAGCCGGACTATACCTTCAGCCGGACTCCTGGACTATGAAGATACAAGATTGAAGACTTCGTCCCGTGTCCGGATGGGACTTTCCTTGGCGTGGAAGGCAAGCTTGGCGATGCGGATATTCAAGATCTCCTACCATTGTAACCGACTCTGTGTAACCCTAACCCTATCCGGTGTCTATATAAGCCGGAGGGTTGTAGCCCGTAAAGAATCAACTCCATACACAATCATACCATAGGCTAGCTTCTAGGGTTTAGCCTCCTTGATCTCGTGGTAGATCTACTCTTGTACTACCCATATCTTCAATATTAATCAAGCAGGAGTAGGGTTTTACCTCCATCGAGAGGGCCCAAACCTGGGTAAAAAAAAGTGTCCCCAGTCTCCTGTTACCATCCGGCCTAGACACACAGTTCGGGACCCCCTACCCGAGATCCGTCGGTTTTGACACCGACATTCACCTTGAACAAAATTCAAGTGTGGCCAAAATAAAATACAAAACAATAGTAGAAATAATTATCAAGGGGTAAATAAGATAAAATGAAAAATAAGACAGCCCACTACGCACATGGGCCATGTGTGCACAGTGTGTAGGTCCAGCCCACCTCCTCATCTCCTTCATCCTCTTTTCATAGAAGCTCCCATGGACGCTGGGCGCACGTTCACGCCACCGATGGCCACGGGGCAGCCATCCGCCGGTGCCCCAAGAGGATAAGAGACCGGCCCCTCCTGCCCGAAACCCAAGCTCACTTTCCCCTCTCCCTCACGGCTCTCTCTTCTCCTCAACACGAACTCGAGCCGCCGTCACCATGGATCTTCTCACCCACGTCCTCTCCGTCGTTCCTGCGAGCTGGTAACTCGTCCTGGAGCTCCGTCATGCTCGACTACCTCGCCAGCACCCTCAAGTTCGAGCTCTCCGCCTCTCCATCACCGGGATCGATGATACGTCTCCAACGTATCTATAATTTATGAAGTATTCATGCTATTATATTATCTGTTTTGGATGTTTATGGGCTTTACTAAACAATGTTGTATTATTTTTGGGACTAACCTATAAACCGGAGGCCCAGCCCAAATTGTTTTTTTCTTGCCTATTTCAGTGTTTCAAAGAAAAAGGAATATCAAACGGAGTCCAAACGGAATGAAATCATTGGGAGAGTTATTTTTGGAACGGAAGCAATCCAGAAGACTTGGAGTAGACGTCAGGGAAGCTTCGAGGAAGCCACGAGGCACGGAGGCGCGCCCTACCCCCTGGGCACGCCCCCACCCTCGTGGGCCCCTTGTGGCTCCCCTGGCCGACTTCTTTCGCCTATATATGTCCATATACCCTAAAAACATCGGGGAACACAATAGATCGGGAGTTCCAGCGCCGCAAACCTCTGTAGACACCAAAAACCAATCGGGACCCTGTTCCGGCACCCTGCCGGAGGGGGAATCCCTCACCGGTGGCCATCTTCATCATCCCGGCCCTCTCCATGACGAGGAGGGAGTAGTTCACCCTCGGGGCTGAGGGTATGTACCAGTAGCTATGTGTTTGATCTCTCTCTCTCTCTCGTGTTCTTGAGTTGGCACGATCTTGATGTATCGCGAGCTTTGCTACTATAGTTGGATCTTGTGCTGTTTCTCCCCCTCTACTCTCTTGTAATGGATTGAGTTTTCCCTTTGAAGTTATCTTATCGGATTGAGTCTTTAAGGATTTGAGAACACTTGATGTATGTCTTGCATGTGCTTATCTGTGGTGACAATGGGATATCACGTGATCCACTTGATGTATGTTTTGGTGATCAACTTGCGAGTTTCGTGACCTCGTGAACTTATGCATAGGGGTTGGCACACGTTTTCGTCTTGACTCTCCGGTAGAAACTTTGTGGCACTCTTTGAAGTTCTTTGTGTTGGTTGAATAGATGAATCTGAGATTGTGTGATGCATATCGTATAATCATACCCATGGATACTTGAGGTGACATTGGAGTATCTAGGTGACATTAGGGTTTTGGTTGATTTGCGTCTTAAGGTGTTATTTTACTACAAATTCTAGGGTTGTTTGTGACACTTATAGGAATAGGCCAATGGATTGATCGGAAAGAATAACTTTGAGGTGGTTTCGTACCCTACAATAATCTCTTTGTTTGTTCTCCGCTATTAGTGACTTTGGAGTGACTCTTTGTTGCATGTTAAGGGATAGTTATATGATCCAATTATGTTATTATTGTTGAGAAAACTTGCACTAGTGAAAGTATGAACCCTAAGCCTTGTTTCCTAGCATTGCAATACCATTTGTGCTTACTTTTACCACTTGCTACCTTGTTCTTTTTATATTTTCATATTACAAAAACCATTATCTACTATCCATATTGCACTTGTATCACCATCTCTTCGCCGAACTAGTGCACCTATACAATTTACCATTGTATTGGGTGTGTTGGGGACACAAGAGACTCTTTGTTATTTGGTTGCATGGTTGCTTGAGAGAGACCATCTTCACCCTATGCCTCCCACAGATTGATAAATCTTAGATCATCCACTTGAGGGAAATTTGCCACTATCCTACAAACTTCTGCACTTGGAGGCCCAACAACGTCTACAAGAAGAAGGTTGTGTAGTAGACATCAAGCTCTTTTCTGGCGCCGTTGCCGGGGAGGTTAGTGCTTGAAGGTGTATCTTTAGATCTTGCGATCGTATCTTTTAGTTTCTTGTTTTTATCACTAGTTTAGTCTATAAAAAGAAAATTACAAAAAATGGAATTAAGGGTACCTCATATGCTTCATATTTTTAATATCTTGCATGAAAATAAGGATTCCAATAATTGTGCCAAAATGTTAGAAGAAGAATGCATTAGAATGTTTGGCACTAAATATTTGAATGATGAGCATGATTGCAATGTTGTTATTATGAATTCTTTGAATATCCATAGTACTAATGATGATTGCACTAGTCATGATGAAAATGTCTCTTATAAACATGTCAACTTTTGTGGAATACACAAAGCTTGCAAGCACACACCAAATAGGGAAGATAGATTTTGCAAGAGGCATAAGTATTTGGAAACTAAATGGTTGCAAGAAAGGCTAGATGATTATGCTGAAAGATTCAATATTTATCGCATCCTTGTGAACTTTGCAATGAACATGGTCATTTAAAGCTCCAATGTTATTTGTTTCATGATCAAATCGTGTCCAAAAATTGTGATAACTTGATTACCCTTGAGCATCATAAAGAGCTTAGTCTTCTTTTGGGGTATGAAGAAATGAAACGTCTAACTGAGGGTATTCCAAAATTTAATCTTGATAGATTTCTTGATTTTGATCTAGAAGAAATTTATATGTATTGTGCGGTGAATTGGATTGAGAATCCTTATATTGCCAATTACATAAAGTCAATAAAACAAATAGAATATGAAAAGAATACTAATGAAAGGGAAGATATTTCCCCATATCCTCCTATTATTTCTTATGATGAATCAGGTAACGAGGAGGAGCTTTCTATTCAACCAATCTCACTAATAAATAGCTCCAAAAAGAGGAATAAACCCACACATGATGTGAAGAAGAAAAAGAAAATATGGAGAAGCAAAGGTAAAAGGCATCCCTCCCAAATGATGTTGCTTCTATTACACATTGTGATGATGATAATTGCTATACTACTATTGGTGCTATCCATACTATTAATGATGAGAGTGATTATGCTTATGGTACGAAAAGTCCCAAGATTGGGGATGCTATGTTTGATGAGAATGTATTTGCTGCAATTAATGTTTGTCCCAAGCTTGGGGATGCTATGTTTTATGAAGATGATATGTTTAACCTCCCAAGTTTTGATATGCAAATTTACTATGATGATAGCATGCCTCTTATTTATGATGCTTATATTGATGAAAGTCGGTTTGGAAGAGTGTCAACTTTAGGAAGTAATGATCCCGCTATTTTGGAGGGTGTTGAATCTTATTGTGACAATTATTAAAGTGGATTTGGAGAGGTCATGAATTTATTTAGTAATGATTCCACTATCTTGGAAGACGTTTCAATTGATTATGATGAGAACAAAGTTGCTACTTATGATGATTATTGTGATGACACATATGCTATAAAAAGTAGTGATGATTATATTTATAAAACTTGTCATGATTATGATTACCCTTTTTCTGAACTTCATTCTTTCAATGTGGAAACAATTTATAGTATTCGAGTTTCTTATGATACTCCCACTATTCTGAATGAGAAGAATTTTTCTTATGTGGAGAATAATAAAATTTCTATGCTTGTAGATCATGAAAAGAATGCTTTAGGTGCTGGTTATTGTTGAATTCATTCATTATGCTACTGAAAAATATTATGAGGGAGGAATTTATGTTTGTAGGAATTGCAATAATACCAAGTTTCCTCTCTATGTGCTTAAAGTTTTGAAGTTATGCTTGTTTTGCCTTCCTATGCTAGTTGATTATTGTTCCCATAAGTTGTTTGCTCACAAGATCCCTATGCATAGGAAGTGGGTTAGACTTAAATGTTCTAGTCATATTCTTCATGATGCTCTCTTTATGTTTCAATTCTTATATTTTATGTGAGCATCATTGAAATCATCATGCCTAGCTAGGGGCGTTAAACGATAGCACTTGTTGGGAGGCAACCATATTTTTATTTTCATTCCTTGCTTTTTGTTCCTGTTTAGTAATAAATAATTCATCTATCCTCTATTTATATGTGATTTTATGCTTTTAATTAGTGTTTGTGCCAAGTAGAACCTTTGGGAAGACTTGGGTGAAGTCTTTGCGATCTTGCTGTAAAAAACAGAAACTTTAGCGCTCACGAGATTTGCTGCCATTTTTTAATGGAGAGTACTATTTAGTTAATTATTTTTTTATATGATTAATAGATAAATTCCTAACGTCCAGAAATTTATTTTAGAATTTTTGGGGTTCGAGAAGTATTCGAAGCCTACAGATTAGTACAGACTGTTCTGTTTTTGACAGATTCTGTTTGTCGTGTGTTGTTTGCTTATTTTGATGAATCTATGGCTAGTAATAGATTTTATGAACCATAGAAAAGTTGGAATACAATAGGTTTAACACCAATATAAAGAAATAATGAGTTCATTACAGTACCTTGAAGTGCTGGCTTGTTTTCTTTTACTAACGGAGCTCGCGAGTTTTCTGTTAAGTTTTGTGTTGTGAAGTTTTCAAGTTTTGGGTAAAGATTCGATGGACTATGGAATACAGAGTGGCATGAGCATAAGCTTGGTGATGACCAAGGCACCCCAAGGTAAATATTCAAGTACAACCAAGAGTCTAAGCTTGGGGATGCCCCGGATGGCATCCCCTCTTTCGTCTTCGTTCATTGGTAACTTTACTTGGAGCTATATTTTTATTCACCACACGATATGTGTTTTCCTTGGAGTGTCAATTTATTTTGTTAGGATTTGCTTTCTGTTATTTAGGACAATGTTTTGCATCTTTTATTTCAATAAAAGGGCATTGATAGCCTTTACTATGCCTATTTTACAAGTCTACATGTCGCTGTTTGAAAACAGAAAGTTTACCGCCGTTGCAAAAATTTCCTAGAAAAGTAAGAATGTGATAAAATGTTGAACCCTTTCTCATAATAAGCTCTGGTAAATTTACTACAGTGGGAATCTTCTTTCATAATTTTTGGAGCTAGGGAAGTATGGATCTTGCTGCATTCTTTACAGACTGTCCTGTTTAGGCAGATTGCTGTTATGTTTGCATACGTTTGCTTGTTTAATGATTCTATTTGAGGATAGGACTATTAAATATGCAGAGGCATTTAGTATGTAATGTTGAATAATAATTTTAGTTATTTGCTACAGTAGAGTATGATAAGGTTTTTGCATTGGTTTATACTAACTTATCTCATGAGTCCTTGTTGAGTTTTGTGTGGATGAAGCTTTTGAGATTTAGGCAGGCCGTGATATGAGAGGAATTAAGGAGACACAAAAGCTCAATCATGGGGATGCCCAAGGCATCCCAAGATAACAACCTTTCTTCTTCGACAACTATTGGTTAGTATCGGTTGATCCTAAGTTTTTGCTTCTTCACATGATGAGTGCTATCCTTGAATTGTAGTTTTATTTTGTTTTGCTTGCTGTTTGAATAATATCTCAAGAACTTAAATCCTTAAATGGGAGAGTCTTCACATAGCTAAATAATTATTTAACTGCTCATTGATCTTCACTTATATCTTTTTGGAGTAGTTTGTCATTTACTCGTGTGCTTCACTTATATCCTGAGTAAATAGTTGAATGATTTGAATATCATAAATCTGAAATTTATATATGTTTCATATTCTTATCCCATGGGGAGTAATGACTTCACATATAAGAAGTAGAGGTGGTAAAGTTGAAGGAAATATGCCCTAGAGGCAATAATAAAGTTATTATTTATTTCCTTATATCATGATAAATGTTTATTATTCATGCTAGAATTGTATTAACCGGAACCATAATACTTGTGTGAATACATAGACAAACAAAGTGTCACTAGTATGCCTCTACTTGACTAGCTCGTTAATCGAAGATGGTTATGTTTCCTAACCATAAACAAAAGAGTTGTTATTTGATTAATGGGATCACATCATTAGGAGAATGATGTGATTGACATGACCCATTCCATTAGCTTAGCACCCGATCGTTTAGTATGTTGCTATTGCTTTCTTCATGACTCATACATGTTCCTATGACTATGAGATTATGCAACTCCCGTTTGCCGGAGGAACACTTTGTGTGCTACCAAACGTCACAACGTAACTGGGTGATTATAAAGGAGCTCTATAGGTGTCTCCAAGGGTACATGTTGGGTTGGCGTATTTCGAGATTAGGATTTGTCACTCCGATTGTCGGAGAGGTATCTCTGGGCCCTCTCGGTAATGCACATCACATAATCCTTGCAAGCATTGCAACTAATGAGTTAGTTGTGAGATGATGTATTACGGAACGAGTAAAGAGACTTGCCGGTAACGAGATTGAACTAGGTATGGGATACCGACGATCGAATCTCGGGCAAGTAACATACCGATGACAAAGGGAACAACGTATGTTGTTATGCGGTCTGACCGATAAAGATCTTCGTAGAATATGTAGGAGCCAATATGAGCATCCAGGTTCCGCTATTGGTTATTGACCGGAGACGTGTCTCGGTCATGTCTACATTGTTCTCGAACCCGTAGGGTCCGCACGCTTAAGGTTTCGATGACAGTTATATTATGAGTTTATGAGTTTTGATGTACCGAAGTTAGTTCGGAGTCCCGGATGTGATCACGGACATGACGAGGAGTCTCGAAATGGTCGAGACATAAAGATTGATATATTGGACGGCTATATTCGGACACCGGAAGTGTTCCGGGTGATTTCGGAGAAAACCGAAGAGCCGGAGGGTTACCGGAACCCCCCGGGAGAAGTAATGGGCCATATGGGCCTTAGTGGAGAGAGAGGGGGGCAGCCATAGGTGGGCCACACGCCTCCTCGCCCCTGGTCCGAATTGGACTAGGAGAGGGGGGCGGCGCCCCCCCGTTTCCCTCTCCCTCCCCACTTCTTTCCCCCTCCTAGTAGGAGTCCTACTCCTACTAGGAGGAGGACTCCTCCTTGGCGCGCCTATAGGGCCGGCCGGCCTCCTCCCCTTGCTCCTTTATATACGGGGGCAGGGGGCACCCCTAAACACACAAGTTGATCCATGTGATCATATTCTTAGCCTTGTGCGGTGCCCCCTTCCACCATAATCCTCGATAATATTGTAGCGGTGCTTAGGCGAAGCCCTGCGACGGTAGAACATCAAGATCGTCACCACGCCGTCGTGCTGACGGAACTCTTCCCCGACACTTTGCTGGATCGGAGTCCGGGGATCGTCATCGAGCTGAACGTGTGCTAAAACTCGGAGGTGCCGTAGTTTCGGTGCTTGATCGGTCGGCCCGTGAAGACGTACGACTACATCAACCGCGTTGTGCTAACGCTTCCGCTGTCGGTCTACAAGGGTACGTAGATCACACTCTCCCCTCTCATTGCTATGCATCACCATGATCTTGCGTGTGCGTAGGAATTTTTTGAAATTACTACGAAACCCAACAAAAGTTATTGAAGGTTAGCAAACATTGTATTGGTTAGTTGAACAATTCATGAAAGAATATCGAGGGAAGAGAGATTTCACATATAAATATACTATCTTGGACATCTTTTGTAATTGTGAGCACTCATTAAAATATGACATGTTAAAAGGTTGATGTTGGACAGGGAAGAGAACGTAATGGGTTATGTTTTCTTATATCTGAAATAAAGTATATTGTCATCACTACAAAAAAAAGACACGTTCGTGACATTTTGGGCCGAACGAATTTTTTTTCTGTCATACATATGACACTTCTATGACGATAATTGTGAAAAAACCCGGTATCATCATAGATGTGGTGGGATCCTACTTCTATGACAAAAAATCATGACATAAAATGGGCTTTTCGTCCTGGGCGGGCCGGAGACGCAGCTGCATGACATTCTTTGGGCCGTCCATGACGGAAAATACCGTGGTAGAAGCGAGGGGGAGGAAAATTTTGGGGAGTTCCCGGTTATGGTGGGAGGTCGGGGGCCGAGCGATGCGCGTTTCTCTCGTGCACGTACGCGCGTGTGTGCGAGGCGTTGGCTCTAACTGAACCCAAGCAAGGAGTTGGGCTCTAACTGAACCCGAGCGATTGCACTGTAGGCTACGCGTTACTGAACCCGAGCGATCGATCGATGGCTGTTAACTGAACCCGATCGAGCGATTCCTTCGCTACTGCTACTAACTGAAGCCGATCGATGCTACCTCTGGGATGAACAGTGAGCATTGCGGGGGGTTTGTATGAAGAGTGAGCGGTGGCGTTGCCTCTGTATGAACAGGACCCGTGGTGTGGTGGAGGGCTGGATGAACAGTAGACGGTGGAGGGGTGCCCGTGGAGGGGTGGTTGAACAGTAGCCGGTGGAGTAGCGCGCGGTGGAGGCTAGATGAACAGGAGCCCGTGGAGGCTGGAGGAGGTCGACGGTAGCCCGTGGAGGCTGGAGGAGGTCGACGGTGGAGATGAACAGTGTCCCGTGGAGTCCCGTTTTGCGGTACGCCACACCCCTCCTGATGAACAGGACCCTCGTTTCGACCGTAGCGCTCCAACACAAGTCCGTTTCGTCCGTTTTGCGGTACGCCACACCCCTCCCGATCAACAGGACCCCCGTTTCGACCGTAGGAGGTCCGTTTCCTCCATTTTGCAGTACGCCAGACCCCTCCCGATCAACAGGACCCCGTTCCGAACGTAGGAGGTCCGTTTCCTCCGTTGTGTGGTATGCCAGGCCTCGTTTCCATCACCTGTTCCGTCCAAGCCCTCCCGATGAACACGACCACGCATTCCGTTCTGACCCAGCCGGTTGGCTCCCACGCGTTCCGTTGCCTCCCGATGAACACGACACATTCCGTTGCCTCCCCATGAACACGACGCATTCCATTGCCTCCCCATGAACACGACGACGACGCTGTTTCTCCGTTCCAACCCAGCCATGTACACGAGACCTGGCCGT
Source organism: Triticum urartu (assembly GCF_003073215.2). NCBI lineage: Eukaryota > Viridiplantae > Streptophyta > Magnoliopsida > Poales > Poaceae > Triticum > Triticum urartu. The sequence goes on from NC_053023.1 coordinate 630,028,631, forward strand.
ACATATGCGCGAGTAGGCATTCGAGACCCCGCCCGTATGTACACATACGTGGCCGTATTTTCTTTCTTGCACCCTGGCCGCTATACGTACGTGTACATGCTACGTGCGCGCCTCTACTACGACACGCCCACGCCTCTACTACGACACGTGCGCGCCTCTACATCCACCAATATATATGTACGTACACGTTCGCGACCAGTGTGACAACGCTACGTACGCTTCGACCAGGTGGGTCCCGACTATCAGGCACTTCCTTGCGTGTGAAGATGTAGCTGGTGGGTCCCAGCAGTCAGGGGGGCGAATCGTTTTTTTGCCCAGACGCACTTCCTTGTGTGCGACGATGTAGCTGGTGGGTCCCAGCAGTCAGGGGGGCGAATCATTTTTTTTGCCCGGACGCACTTCCCTGCATGCGAAGATGTAGCTGGTGGGTCCCAGCAGTCAGGGGGAAACGTTTTTTTCACGAAATACGATGGCCCGTCCGGTGGGTCCCCGCTGTCAGGAGGAGGAATCATTATTTTGCGCATAATAAGGAGGCACTTCCTTGCTACGGCCGTGGACCCAGCTGTCAGCCTCTCCACGTACAGTCCACGTCCGATGAAAGTCGTTCCTTGACTACGTTGACCACGCCATGCCGAGAGCACCACGGCGGTGGACGACGGTGAGGACTAGGAAGGGGACGACTCGGAGCCGGGGAAGACGCAGCAGTGGATGCCCATGCGAAGAGGAGTACGAGGGTTCAGTGGTTCGACTGCGGTGTGAGGCTACTGTCGCCGCAGAATAACAGGGGGTGTGGGTGAGTAGAGGGATGGCCTGGCCAGCGGTGGGAGTAGTAGGGGCGGTGAGGCCTCCGCGGCATCACAGCCGGCCACGGGAGGCGGGAGCACGCGGCACGACCGGCGCTGGTTTGGGCGGCTGGAGCAAGAAGACCAGAGGTTGAAGCAGCACTACGGCCATTGGATGAACATCGTACGGTAACAGGAGCTAGAATCGTTCATATTGACTAAGTTGACAAAGCCCTCCGTCCCCGTCAACTTGGTAGGCCCACAAGTCAGCCTCCCACTATGCTGGGTTCTATCTGGCAGGGGGAATATTCATTTTTTTGTGCGTAATAAGGAGGCACTTCCTTGCGTGCGAAGATAGCTGGTGGGTCCGACATGTCAGCGGGGGGCACGTTATTTTCGCGAAATATAGAGGCCCTTCCGGTGGGTCCCAGATGTCAGGTGGAGGAATCATTATTTTGCGCGTAATAAGGAGGCATTTCCTTGTGGGCGGCCGTGGGCCCAGCTATCAGCCTCTCCACGCACAATCTACTTCCAATGGTGTCGTTCGTTGACCACGTTGACCACGCCGCGCCGAGCGCATCCAAGGTGGTGGACTTCGGCGAGGCCCCCGACAGCAACGAGCCGGAGATGGGAAGACGCGGGAGTAGAGTCGCAGACGGAGAGGTGTACGGGGGTTAATTGGTTCTAGTGCGGTGTGGTTGGGCAGTCGGTGGAGAAGAACAGGAGGTGTGGAGGGGTGGATGGATGGCCTGGCCAACGGTGGAGTAGCGCTTCATAGTAAAGCGTGCTAAGCAGAGCTACTAGCAGTAGGAGGTGGGAGGTGGTCCCGGCGGCGCTGGAGGAAGAAGACGAGAGACTGAAGATGGATGCCGGTCGTTGGATGTAAATCCAACGACTAACATGTCAGAATCATTTTTTGACTAAATCGACAACGACTTGCGTTGGCTTTGACCTATTGGCCCACATTTCAGCCTCCAAAAATGTGGCACGTATTCATCCCATTTTTTCAGAATTTACAGTCTTTTTTTGCACGGTAGAACTTACAGTCAATTTGATCTGTCTTTTTGAATTACAGCCATTAGCTGGGCTGGGTGAACAAATAATGTAGCGTCCATGCGGCCCATTTATTTTATTTCCTAAAAAATTACAGGTCATTTGCACTTTCTCAAAATACACGATTTTGCTAGGCTGATTCTAATTATAATGTTGGGTTGGGCTAGCAATGTTATCAAAAAATAAAAAGGGGCTGAGCATTTTGTTATAAATATATTTAAATAATAAGTGATATTATTACATTCGTCCTTAAATCTTACCAAGCTTTTGTACACAATCACTAGGATTTTCATGCCAAAACAATCCAGGATTTTATTTGTTAAGAAATTATTTTTATAAGTTAATAAGATGTGGGATATTGTTTTCTTACATATGTAAGTATGTGTTAAATATATGATGACAATAAAAATAATATATAATAACATTTTTTTAGAAAAACAGGGAGCATCTCCCCGGTTCCATTGCTGATAATGAAACCACAACATATTCTGATACATCAGCTCAAAGATCAGTTCGAAAGCAAAGGTAGAAAAGCTACAAACTACGGGGGTGGATGAACAAGTTCTCTGAATAACACAAATCACCCGAGCGGTGCCAAAGGCAGAGCAGATAGAGCACTCAAATGACACAAGGGGGGTCCAGCGAAGCCTTCATGGTGTTCAGCCGAGGGGCCGTGTCAGCCTGCGGCGTCCAGTAATCAAGCGGAGACACCGGGATGGAAGGCGTAGCATGGTGGATGTCCCTCTTTTTCGGCGCCAGGTGCCCATCATCTTCATCAGAGATATTGAGACGAGCCCACGGGTCCAGCCCTAGAGCAGGTCGAGCCTTGTTCAGCCACAAGTGATCGTCAACGGTTTCTGGAGGGATCTTGTTAGGGTTTCCACGAAGATCATCAACTTGTCCTTGTCCGATCCGGAGGAGAGAATCGCCCAGTTCCTCACCATGTTCCTGATCAACCTCAAGACCTACGGAATGGAAATCCAAGAGGTGTTACTGAAAATCATAACATTTCTATATTTCCAGAGGCACCAAAGGACAGCTGAGCTAACAGTATTTAAAACTGAGCACTTTTTGGTAGCAATCCAGAATATGGCGACAGATTCGAAGGATGAGCCAATCTGACTAGAGAAATATTCCTCAATGTGGGCCCAAAGATGTTTAGCAACTATACATTCAAAAAATAGGTGAGAACAAGACTCTTGTTCCAAGTAGTAAACACAATCAAGGGGTTTGATGATGTGTCTCTTCCTAAGGTTATCCCTAGTCATCAATTTGTTTTTGGAGAGAAGCCAGAGAAATACATGAATTTTAGGGGTAATTTCCAGACATCGGGGATAAACACGGGTTGAACCCCTCTAAAGTTGATAACATGATAGAGGGAGCTGGAGGAATACTTCCCCTTATTGTCCGGCTGCCAAATCAGGGCATCCGGCTCGGCAGTAAAGGTAATGCTTTTGGCAATTTCCTCTAATTGGAACCATTGTTCCATGAGACTATCACTAAAGTTCCTTCTAAAAGAGAGTTTTAGGCATTGACCGTCCCAAACTTCATTGGCACTTTTGTTAAGCTCATTGCAGACAGAGTAAATAGGCCAAAATTGGACTGCTAGGGGGGATGTGCTAAACCAAGTATCTTCCCAGAACCTGGTTCTGCTCCCATCCCCTATGTTCCATCTATAGCCAAATTTCATGGCATGCATAATAGATTTTAATCCTTTCCAGAATCTAGAGGTCTTAGGGTTGGAGGAAGGGACAAAAATATTAGGTTTATTTCCTAGGTATTTATGGGCAATAAGAAGCTTCCAGGGTTTCAGGTCTTCCTCATAGAATCTTTTAATCCAAGACCCTACAAGACAGATGTTAATTTCTTGGAGGTTAGGTTTGCCTAGGCCTCCAAAATCTTTTTTCATAGAGACTAGGGCCCAATTAGCAAGGTGTAGCTTCCTATTTCCCTCAAAATCATTCCACAAGCAATGAGACATCTGAGAATTGATGAGGTTCACTGCCCATTTAGGGAACTTGAAGAAGGAGAGGAGATACACTGGAATGCTAGCTAAACAAGCTTGTATGAGGATCAATCTACCTCTGTAAGAGAGAAGTTTGCCCCTCCACCCAGCAATCCTTTTAATGATTTTATCTAGAAGGGGTTGGATATCCTCTCTCCTTAGTTTATCATAGTGGATAGGGATACCTAGGTACTTAATGGGGAAGTTACCTTTATTATAGACTAGAATAGAGAGGAAGTCAGCTAACTCCTGATCATCCATGTTGATAGGGATGAGTTCACTTTTAGAGTAGTTGATTCTCATGCCTGAGACTTGTTCAAAACAAGTTAGAACAATTTTCAGATTGCTAGCATGTGTGGAGTCATTGTCTAAGAAAAGGATGGTATCATCTGCATATTGAAGGCAGATGATGCCACCAAGGCAGACCTGAGGACAGAGCCCTGCAATCAGACTATGATCAGCAGCTTTGCTCAGCATTTTAGTAAGAACGTCCACTACTAAATTAAACAAAAGCGGGAAGATGGGGTCACCTTGCCTAAGGCCTTTACCAGCAAGGAAAAAAATCACTTTCACAGTTAATTAACTTGACCCCAACAGACCCACCATGAGTAAGTTGCTGGATCCAACTAGTCAATTTACCCCCCAAACCTCTAAGCTCCAGGAGTTTCATAAGGAAATCAAGGTCAACTTTATCGAAGGCAGTCTAAACTAGAACTACCATCTAGAGAAAAATTCTCACAAACAGAGCCTTCAGATCTGTTTTGGTGAGGGTAAATAAAGGAAGAGCATTCAATGCCATCATTAAGAGAAGTAACATCTACACCAATCTTAACAGCAATGGCATTGAAGGAAGGATCATTAAAGTTGGAGAAGGAAGTGTGTTTCATACCCTATGGTTTTTGCACTTCCAGCTTCTGAACCTCTTTGAGCTGTTGAGCCTTTTTAATAATGGTTCTCTTGTCACCAGCTACCCTGGCACTGGTTCTGGTGGCTTGAACAGGACCCCATTTGGGAAGGTGCTTCTCCTTTGGAAGGGCAGGGAAGTCAGAGTTGTATTTTGAGTCCAAATTGTCTAAGAGTTCAGTTGTTTCAACAAGTGCCTCTTGATCCTCTTGTAGATCTACGGAACTTTCTAATTCCATCAGATCATCATCTTCCAGGAGCTCCATTTCCATGAGGAGGTTGAATCCATCAGTTTCATCAAGCATAGAATTCAAGATCTTTCCCTAGATGCTGAGTTGAGGAGTGTATGGAGAATGAGGGAGGTGTGTCTTGAGGATTGAAGTGGGTGTAGTTTCTCCAAGCATCTGATTGTGGCCAAAAGACTGTCCTCTGATGTTAGGGGCCCCATAATTGGCAGCATGCCCTTTATCTGATTCAGATCTAGAGCTCCTGTTGGATTCAACATCTTCAGTAAGATTGGTACCAGTTTCAGCTGCAGAGACATATGTACCAACAGAGAGGTTGGTGGAGGTGCCAGTTTCAGTGGGGGTTAAGGACTCCACCTCAATGAGTAGCCTGTAGATTTTGTTCCCAACTCTAAAAAGCCTTTTAGCAGGGATTTTGGAGGGATCTTTACATAAGATTTTGACCCTAACAGTTTCATAGAATGACTTGAAATTATGCTGCCAATCCACATGCAGTAAGACCCCCAGAGTGGAAGTGATTTGATCCAGCATAGTTCAGTCACACCACTTGGGGGTTCAATTTCCTGATCTTGATCCAAGTTTCCTGGAGGTCCTCTTCAGCCTCAATCCTGCCTTTCCAGACTTCAACATTGACTACAACATTGTCTTTTTCGAGACCAAAACAGGGGTATCTAGCAACTTGAACTACATCTATTTCAGGAGGGAATTTGACCAGGAATGTCCACTCATCTAGGGCATTGATTGGCCAGGGCCAGTTGGTTTTGTAAATGTCTGCAAACTCAGTGGCAAGTTCCTGCTTGGTCACTTCACCAGCTTCTACCAGAACAATCCCCACATTCTTCAGGGAGCCATGATACTGAGCATTTTCATCAGGTGGGTCTATGTGGTAGAACCCTAATCCTGGAGCAGCACTTCCAACATTTCTAGCAGAACTGTGGTTTTCCTTCTGACAGGGTAATTCTCAACTTTATGGGTAACCATTTTGTAGATAAAACAACTCTTGGGCTTGACACATTTATCCAAATGATGCCCTAGTTCCCCACAGTTGTAGCAAATCACCTCAGAGTATGCCATAAGGCCCGAAGCAGGGGCAGGAGCAGTTTTCTGGATGTCCTGTCTCTTCTTTTGCTGATTCTTGCCTTGAGATTTCCCGCTGATATGGGAGTCAGAACCACCAGCAGATTGATCTTGGGCAATTACAGGAGCCTGCCCAGATTGTGCCTCCATTTGGGGCAGAGGTGGGCCCTACCACTGCCCAACCGGCGCTCCCCCCATTGTGATAGGGGAAATTCATCGGAGTTCCTGGTTCCTTCTCATCCTCCAGCCAGATGTTGTCTATCAGGAAGCAGAAATAACCACCAGACAGCTCAATTGAAGCAGATTGCAAGCCTAATTTCAATCTTCTGCAGGTTTGGGGGAGAGGTAAGGTAGGGTATCCACCTGCTCCGGCTCCGGTGGCATGCTGGTGGGCATGAGTCCAGTCAAGCATTCCCATCTTGCAGCACAGCATGGATCTCCTGAATTCACTTCTCCTTTCGCCCATCGAACAAACGCAATCGGCGGCTCCCTGGGGTGGGGCATCCTGTGCTTCTCCGAGAAATCTCCTTCGAAGTAGATCCGCAGGGCTAGATTCAGCAGCTCCTAATCCACATGATCCTTGCACATCCGAGCATACCTGCGCGAGTGAGAGAACGGATTCGGTCCCTCCTCGGCTTCCTCCCTCGCAGCTTCCTCCTCTGCTTCCCTCCATTCGCGCATGCACTGGGTCCAGGAGAGAGCGTCGTCGCGGATCCGCATCACCCGCTCCCTCCATCTCCTCCCTCGAGTCTCCCGCAGCACCGCCGGCGTGACGGAGTTGAGCGGCTGGAGCATCTACGGGAAGGCTTTGTAGACATGTGGGAGATGCGTCTTATACATCTGCCTGTCTTCCAGCCATTCCCCCGTGGATATGGCCGGCGACTCCATGGGGCGCGTGAGCAGACTTGCTGAGGGGGGCAGGCGCGCCCGGAGTTAGGAGGCGAGGGGTGGCGGCGAGATCTATGGCGGCGGCGAGGGTGGAGGTGGTGGCGGGGGCGAAGGGGATCGCGAGAGCGGTCATCTATTTGCCAATTATGTGAACTAAACAGTCAACATATAAAATAATTTAAATATATATAATATAGTTAGAAGGGAAACATAAGTTGGACCTGGCGTTCCTATTCTTATATAGAAAAATAGAACAGACCTCTGCGTTTTCTTCAAAAAAAATATAAATTGGGCTGCCAAAAATAAAACCTCGGATGGGAGGTCCATAGGCCGGTCGATACATGACGGCCCTAAGAAAATACAAACATGCCTATGGACCTCCCATCCGAGGTCGTGGGCTGCGCATGTTAAAAATGAAAGCCTAGACGGGGCAGCCCAAAACCACGTCCAACACTTGCCAAAACTTCGTCCCTCGTTTTCTCTGTATTTCGCACACTCGACATTGTGTGGGCATTTTGACTGTGCATCGTATGAAGATGTGCTATGCATGAATGTTGATCAGCATGATGTTAACTGGCTGGTAGTTCCATTTTTGACCATGAATAAAACTTCCAACATGATGTTAACCCTGTTTGAAAATGCCGTGTTAATATAAATGCTCCGCCTCTCAAAGTTGCAGTTTCTTATCTGAAACTGAACTTGCAGTTTCTTATCTGAAACTGAAACTTGCAGTTTCTTCTCTGAGAATCACATTGTGTGCACTTTTATACTCCTATGAAACTAATTTTTTTAAGTGCTAAAAATAGATATCTAAAATTCATAAAATACTTCATATGCTCAATACTGCAAATCTGAAATTCAAAAGACATTCATATCTGAAAGTACTCTCAAAATACACAACACAAAACACAATTCACAACATGCAAATACTGACAACCCTAAGCTCCTCCTGACAATTCACAACCTGCCCGACTATTGGGCTGGGGGGGGGGGGGCAGCCCCCTCCTATTCCTCGGCGGCAGACAGCCGCCCCATGAGACGATGTGAACGGCGAGGGAGACTGTCGGTGTCAATACCGGCGGATCTCAGGTAGGGCGTCCCGAACTGTGTGTCTAGGCCGGATGGTAATAGGAGGCAGGGGACACGAAGTTTTACCCAGGTTCGGGCCCTCTTGATGGAGGTAAAACCCTACGTCATGCTTGATTAATATTGATGATATGGGTAGTACAAGAGTAGATCTACCATGAGATCAGAGAGGCTAAACCCTAGAAGCTAGCCTATGGTGTGATTGTATGTTATGGTTGTCGTCCTACGGACTAAAACCCTTCGGTTTATATAGACACCGGAGAGGGTTAGGGTTACACAAGGTTGGTTACAAAGGAGGAGATATCCATATCCGTATTGCCTAGCTTGCCTTCCATGCCAAGTAGAGTCCCATCCGGACACGAGACGAAGTCTTCAATCTTGTATCTTCATAGTCTAACAGTCCGGCCAATGGAGATAGTCCGGCTGTTCGGAGGCCCCCTAATCCAGGACTCACTCAGTAGCCCCTGAACCAGGCTTCAATGACGATGAGTCCGGCGCACAGTATTGTGTTCGGTATTGCAAGGCGGGTTCCTTCTCCGAATACATCACATAAGAATTTGAATACGAGGATAGTGTCCGACCTTGCAAAATAAGTTCCACATTCCACCGCAGAGAGAATAATATTTTCATAGATCTAATTTGCTGGCTTGTTTTGGCAGCATGACGTTACGTCATGGCCCGGTGATTATTCGAACCGTTTCTTTTAACCAGCCCCGCACATAACGCGAGGCAGTTTTTCGACACGTCTTGTCAAAGCAGAGCTCGTGTCCCCTTATTACGGGATTCTCATCAATACGGGCATGGGTAGCCCAACCGCGCCATCAATTGCGGCACTTGGGGGATAAGAGAGTTTTACCAGGCAAGTGGGGACGCTTAGTTTCGTCCGCCCATATAAAGGGACAAGGATTCACTTTTCTATCCACGCCTTCTTCCTCCCTTACCCATCCGTTTTTGCACACTCGAGCTCTAGCGCCCAAGTCCGCACTTCCCACCTCGACCTTCTCCAATCATGTCCGGAGCGGGAGGCAGGTGGATGGTCTCCTCCATCACGGAGGGAGACATCAAGAAACTGAGGAGAGCCGGATACCTGCCCGACGACATCGCGCACCGGCTCCCAGATGAGGGGCAGCTCATCCCCACCCCCAGGCCCCATGAGAGGGTAGTAATCCTCACCCATTTCCTCCATGGATTGGGATTCCCTCTCCATTCCTTCGTCCGGGGGCTCATGTTTTATTATGGCCTGGATTTCCACGATCTGGCCCGAACTTCATCCTCAATATCTCGACGTTTATTGTCGTGTGCGAGGCCTTCCTCCGCATCAAGCCCCACTTCGGCTTATGGCTGAAGACCTTCAATGTCAAGCCGAAGGTGGTGGGTGGCCGCCAGGCGGCATGCGGAGGCGCCATGGTGGGAAAGATGCCCAACGTAACATGGCTCGATGGCTCCTTTGTGGAAACCATAAAGGGGTGGCAATCGGGGTGGTTCTATATCACCGAGCTGCGCGACCCTGCATGGGCAGCGGCCCCCGAGTTCCGATCTGTCATCCCCACGCGGCTCACCTCCTGGAAAGAGAAGGGCCTGTCCTGGGTTGTTCGAAAGAGCTGACCGGACTCCAAACATGTATTCAAAACATGGTGGACAAGAAGCTCAAGCTTGTCAACATAGTCCAAGTTATGCTCATCCGCCGGATACTCCCGTGCCAACAACGGGAGTTCAACTTGTGGGAGTTCAATCCGGCGCAGCACCGAACCCTGAACAGGCTCTTTGACACGACTCATGAAGACGCCTGGAGGGTGCTGTTCAAAAGTGCCGAGGTCCCCCCTATTACCGAGGATCGTGGATTCAGCGCGAAGCGCCAAGTCAGTGCGGTAAGCTGCTTTACCTTTCACAGGATACTTATTTTTTTATATAGATTGACTCTATGCGGGATCTAAACTCCCGTACCTTTGACAGGACTGGCAGAAGATGGCCGGACAGATCGACTGTCCGGATCCTTTGCCCGAAGGCCCCGCAGACACTCTTCTGGCGAAGATGCTGACTCCGGCCCCTTATAAGGTGCCGGAGAAGACCAAAAAGGCCACGGGAACCCGAAAGAGTTCCCGATGCCAGGCGTCGTCGGACTCACCGTCCGATGACTCTGCGGCGCTCTCTTCCCCCGAAGACGAGGAAGAAGAAGAAGAAGATGCTCCCCCACCAACTGGGGGGAGACAAGAAAAGGAAGGCTGCCCCAACCGGGGAGGCCGGAGGTTCCAAGAAGGTAAGGACTGTCCTTCCAGACGGTTCCACCGCCGCCGACGAAGGCGAAGACGAGTGGTTGCCCAGGGTCAAGCCCCCGGGGAGATCATAAGTATTTGGATACCAGAGTAACTCATAGGATTCCTTTGTCGCACTACTTTCCCTAATACCGAACGCAATTATGCAGGCCGCCACGAGCTAGTATCGATGTATCATCGGACGGCTCCTTGGGCTTGTCGGACATGGATAGTGATCCAGTCCCGACCGCCGCCTCCCCTCACCCCGCCGACGACGCCGAGGTGTTGTCTCAAGAGGCACCGGATCGAGGGGAGACAGTCCCGGAGGCACCTCAAGGCGACCTTCCGGACTCCGGTAGCCGAGGGGACGGGCCCCCTGAGAGCTCCGAGTTCGGCCCTCAGCCGAACACCGCGCCGGAACCTCCAGCGGTTCCAAGCTCGGGCAGGCGGCCTCCTTCTAAGAGGGGAAAGACGCCTGTGCCGGTGACCTCTGTCCATCCAGAGGTGCCGGATAATCTGCTGGAAGCGCTTCGCAGCGCTTCCATCGACGAGGAGCACCGCACTAACATGAGTGCGGTGATCCAGAAGTTTCAGTCCGCCAAGAGAGGATTTACTGAAGCCTGTGCCAGCCTTCTAACAGGCTTCGAGGTAAGTGTTTTAAAATGTAGTAGAAATATTACCGCATAGACAGTAGCCCCTGATGCTTTGTTCGGTGTTCACAAAGAAAAGCCGAACAGAGGATCAAATAATATCGCAGGAGTCTAATATAAGTGTGTCAATATGCATATGCTGGCTTCGCTGCTGGCGTCCGCCGCACTAACTGCGGAGGTCACCGTACTGAAGCAGGACCTCGAGGGGTCCAGGAAAGAGCTCGGCCTTGCCAAGAGGCAGCTCGAGGAGAACAAGGGTAAGTAATACCCTGTCTTATGTATATATATATAAAAGAGGACGCGATTGCAAAATGACAGGATCATCGTATGTTTGCCAGGGGCCACGACCGAGGTGGCGACCTTGAAGCAAGCGCTAACCAAGGACGAAGATATAGCAGCCAAGGAGCGCACCGAGCGAGAGAAGCACGAGGCTCGGGTGGGCGAGGTACAGCAAGAGCTCCAAGCTCTTGTGGCAAAGCACGAGGCGTTGGAGCTTGACTCCAAGACGCGGGAGTCTGAGCTTGTCGCGGCCCTCGAGAGTGTAAAAAGTGCCTAGGCCGAAGCCCAAAAGGCCCTCCAAGAGATTGACGCGATGAAGAAGATAGCGGCGGGTAAGGCTTTCTATATGCAAAGCAAGCATGTAAAAGTAAATTACCGATTACTTACCCAGATTCGGAGCTCTTCAGGAGCATTCGCAGATTTGCCCCGCAGTGTGTCCAATGCCGCACAATTTTACCAGGCCGAGGACGGAAGCTCGATGGAGAAGCTGTTCTGGTCTCAGTATGCTGAGGCCGAACATCCGGTGCCAATGAGCAACCAGCTGAAGCAGATGGTCGAGCTACATAAGGCGGCCGATTAGGCCATCGAGAGCTTTATAGTCCGGCTGTGGCCGGGCGATGCCCTTCCGAACAGCTTCTTCGGCCTGGTGAGGCAGCTTGTGGATGCCTGCCCGCGGCTGGAGGTCGTCAAGCGATCTGTCTGCATTGAAGGTGCATGCCGGGCTTTCGCCCATGTGAAATTGCAGTGGGTCAAGCTAGACGCCGTGAAGCTGATCAAGGAGGGGCCGCCAGAGGGCAAGGAGCACCGCCACCCCAAGATGTACTACGAGGGTGTTCTGCCGGGTGCCCGTCCCATCGCGGACGAGTGTTCAAAAGATGTAATATTTGAATGAGACTTGCTCGTTTTATCCTGTATGTATGAAAACTTGTTTCATATGCGCTATGCAACGCTTGTTGGAATTTAAAATATTACCTTCTGTTTGGCTGTTTATCCAATCTGAGAGATGGCTAGTCCTCGGCTTCTGCCCCCATGCCACGAGTGCTGGGGTGTTCGGGATAAACCTAAGCACTCTTGTTCCCATGTTTGGGTCCTTCGAGGGAGGTGCTCAGCACAACGAACAAGGCAACCAGGCTAATAATGCTTTATCACTCTCACTTAGCCATAGAATTCTATAATTTTAAATTTCGGCGAAGCCCCTGGTATTTGGAAGGCCGAATTCAGGGCGCGATACACGCCTGTAAGCCGGACAGGGCCGGCCCCTCGACCTAAGCGGCATAAGTCTTTAGGGACTCGAAAAACCTCGCCGAACAGTGACCAGTCTCTCGCCTTATCATGACAGTCAGTTTTACCTTTCTCTACTGAGGTGCTAAGCCCGGCAGAACCGGGGCACAATCGCAGTAGTTCTCCTAGCGCTACCTTAGCCGATAGAGCGAAACGTAAGGTACCAAAACATAGGAGCCGGGCAAACCCAACATTTGACCAAAGACATGATTCGGAGCTGATGCATATAATGCTATAAGTTCGGGGTGCTGCACTTGTGAAAGTGTTCGGACTTTTCACACCGCATTGTGAGGTATGTAAGCCCCTGGGAATTCCGTGGTATAACATAGTTGTCTGCCTCCTTGGTTGTTGCATCATGTGTTCGGCAATAGTGCTGCCGGATAGTGTTTCCAGAGATTAAGGTCTTGAAAGAAAAAAAGAAAAATAACCAAATGGGAAGCCCGTAGTGCGGCTTAGGCCGCGTTTTGGGGCATGCCGCAGTTGTGCCCCCCTCCCCACCTGTACCCATGGTATTTTTAATGCGTGATTATGTACGCGCGGCACGAATTTCGCCGTTGGGCTGGGATTGGGGTGGCCGCCGTATTGCTACGCGAGCTCAGATCGCGCCAGGCGGTCTATTTGCCGATTGCCCCGAGCGCGCTTGAAGGTGTCCGGGCTTTGAAGCGCCGAACTGGTTGATTGCCTTGAGAGGCTGCTTTGCGCTTCTTCTGCGAGGGCCGCGGTGTGCTCCTCTGTTCGGAGAGAGCGCTCTGTGTTTCCATTGACTGTAATAACTCCGCGAGGTCCTGTCATCTTGAGCTTGAGGTATGCATAATGCGGTACCGCATTGAATCTAGCGAATGCGGTTCGCCCGAGCAATGCGTGATAACCATTGCGGAACGGGACTATATCGAAGATTAACTCTTCGCTTCAGAAATTATCCGGGGATCCGAAGACCACTTCCAGTGTAACTGAGCCTGTGCAATGGGCCTCTACACCTGGAATGACGCCCTTAAAGGTCGTTTTTGTGGGTTTGATCCTTGAGGGGTCTATACCCATTTTGCGCACAGTGTCCTGATAAAGCAGGTTCAGGTTGCTGCCGCCGTTCATAAGGACTCGAGTGAGGTGAAATCCGTCAATGATTGGGTCTAGGACTAGTGCGGCGAATCCGCCATGACGGATACTAGTGGGGTGGTCCCTGCGATCGAAGGTGATCGGACAGGAGGACCAAGGGTTGAACTTTGGGGCGACTGGCTCCAACGCATATACGTCCCTGAGCGCACACTTCCGCTCCCTCTTGGGGATGTGGGTTGCGTATATCATGTTCACCGTCCGCACTTGTGGGGGAAACCTCTTCTGTCCTCTAGTGTGCGGCTGCCGGGGCTCCTCCTCGTCATCGCTATGCGGCCCCTTGTCCTTGTTTTCGGCAATTAACTTGCCGTCCTGGTTGAACACCCAACAATCCCTGATGGTGTGATTGGCTGGCTTGTCTGGGGTGCCGTGTATTTGACACGAGCGATCGAGTATACGGTCCAAGATGGACAGACCCGGCGTACTTTGTTTGAATGGCTTTTTCCGCTGACCGGGTTTAGAGCCTTTGAATCCGGCATTGACTGCCGTATCCTCAGTATTTTTGTTGTTAATGCGGCGCTTATGCTTGTTGCGACATGACCTGCTATTGCCTTCCTTGGTATGTGAGGTACCATGGTTCTTTGATATGTTATTACTGCGAGCCAGCCAGCTGTCTTCTCCCGCACAAAAGCGGGTCATGAGCGTCGTGAGAACTGCCATAGATTTTGGCTTTTCCTGACCAAGGTGCCGGGCTAGCCACTCATCTCGGATGTTGTGCTTGAAAGCCGCTAAGGCCTCCGCATCCGAACAGTCAACGATTTGATTTTTCTTTGTAAGGAACCGAGTCCAGAATTGCCTGGCTGACTCTTCTAGCTGCTGAATTATGTGGCTCAAATCATCAGCGTCTGGTGGTCGCACATAAGTGCCCTGAAAGTTGTCGAGGAATGCGGCTTCCAGATCTTCCCAACAGCTAATGGAGTCCGCTGGCAAGCTGTTAAGCCAATGCCGCGCTGGTCCTTTGAGCCTTAGTGGGAGGTATTTGATGGCGTGTAAGTCATCGCCGCGGGCCATGTGGATGTGGAGGAGGAAGTCCTCAATCCATACCGTGGGATCTGTTGTGCCGTCGTATGATTCAATATTTACAGGTTTGAAACCTTCTAGGAATTGATGTTCCATTACTTCGTCTATGAAGCATAAGGGGTGTGCGGTGCCTCTGTATTGGGCTATATCGCGACGCAGCTCGAATGGGTCTTGCCCGCTGTGTCCGGCCCGGCCGGATTTGCTTTTTCTGTATCCGGCGTGACGTTTGTCGTCTCGCAGAGTGGTGCACCCTCGTGATCCGTAGATCGATCTTGAATGCTGTGCCTTGTCCTCCAATATGTCTCGCAGGTCTGGCGTATCTCCCCGTGCCTTTTTATTTGAATGGCGTTGTGGTGGAGGCTGAGCTCTTGGCTGGAATGCCTCTCTATCGCGGCCACGAGGTGGCCGATCAGCCGTATCATACGCTTCTTCCTCCAGTCGGGGTAGTAACCTGCGCCTTGGGTAACTCTTGGAGGGACGCTCGAGTTTATATTCCTCGGCCGCGAGGACTTCAGTCCATTTGTCAGCTAGCAGATCTTGATCAGCTTGAAGCTGCTGCTGCTTTTTCTTCAGGCTATTTACCGTGGCCATAAGCTGGCGCTTGAAGCGGTCTTGTTCAACGGGATCCTCTGGTACGGCGAATTCATCGTCGCCTAGGCTTGCCTCGTCTTCGGAGGGGGGCATGTAATCATCCTCCTCCTCTCCGTCTTCCGCTCTCTCAGGAGAGCTGGCTCCTCCATCCTCCTGCTCTAAATCTTGCTGTAGGGGTTTATTGTTTTTTTCCGGCACTATCCGAAGTGTTATTATCTCATGTGCCGGTATCACCACTTTTGCTTTGGCAGGACTTAGAGCGGCGCCGCTGACGTCGGTGTTTGGGTTGCTTCTTGGAGGGGTCATCCTCCGCTATCCCGTCGCCATTGCCTTCTTTGGGTGTATCCACCATGTATATGTCATATGACGAGGTGGCTTTCCAGTGCCCTATAGGTGCTAGTTCATGTTCGTCTCCTACATTGTCCTCCATACCATCTATGTCTTCGGAGTCGAAGTCGAGCATGTCGGTTCATCGACAGTGGCTACGAAGTGGGTGGTGGGTGGGCGTCGAATTTCTTCGTCATTCGCATCCCAATCCTGTTGGCCATAATCTGGCCAGGGCTCTCCTGACAAAGAGAGAGACCTTAGTGAATTCAGAATGTCGCCGAAGGCGAGTGCTGAAAGATATCCACGGCGGTGAATTCCATGATCGGCGCCCAATCGGATTCGATTGGCAGGGGCGCGTTTGGTTCGGAGTTCGGAAAAGAGTCCGACACCTTGGAGTCACGGGCTGCGCAGAGGATTATGCTGGTGTTTGGCTCGATCGACAGTGAGACTGCAGCCCCTGAGGCGGTGTCTAACCACCCGTCCACGATTGGTGCAGTTGGCTCCGAGCTAAGGGTCGGAGCTGATGCGGGCGCGGCCTCTAGGGTACTGTTCGGCGGCAGAGCTAGGTCATACCCATCGCAACAGTGCGGCGCGCTCGGTTGTGGCTCGAATCCGTCAAAGATCAAGTCTCCGCGGATGTCGGCCGTGTAATTCAAAATTCCAAATATGACCTGATGGCCAGGGGCGTAGCTTTCAATCTGCTCCAGATGGCCAAGCGAATTAGCCCGCAGTGCAAAGCCGCCAAATACGAAGATCTGTCCGGGGAGAAAAGTCTCACCCTGGACCGCATCGCTATCGATGATAGTAGGAGCCATCAAGCCTAACGGCGACGACACAGAGGAACTCTCAATGAAAGCACCAATGTCGGTGTCAAAACCGGCGGATCTCGGGTAGGGGGTCCCGAACTGTGCGTCTAGGATTGATGGTAACAGGAGGCAGGGGACACGAAGTTTTACCCAGGTTCGGGCCCTCTTGATGGAGATAAAACCCTACGTCCTGCTTGATTAATATTGATGATATGGGTAGTACAAGAGTAGATCTACCACGAGATCGGAGAGGCTAAACCCTAGAAGCTAGCCTATGGTATGATTGTATGTTATGGTTGTCGTCCTACGGACTAAAACCCTTCGGTTTATATAGACACCGGAGAGGGTTAGGGTTACACAAGGTCGGTTACAAAGGGGGAGATATCCATATCCGTATTACCTAGCTTTCCTTCCATGCCAAGTAGAGTCCCATCCGGACACGAGACGAAGTCTTCAATCTTGTATCTTCATAGTCTAATAGTCCGGCTAATGGAGATAGTCCGGCTGTCCGTAGACCCCCTAATCCAGGACTCCCTCAGAGACGATGGCGGGGAAGCGTCGTCGGGCCAACTGCTTTTCTCCTCTTGCAGTTGGGTTCGGTCGATGAAGACTCCAACGGCTCGCTCTGGTAGGACACCCTCACAAACGGCACCGTATAGATGCTCGATCCTTCAATCTCTGGTGGATGCTCCATCTGGGATCGATACTCCCACCACCGCTCCCTCATGATCGGATTCGGTGAATCTGTTTGCTCCATGGCCCAGAGGAGTAGCTCTATGTACTCCGGCGCGACTCCCTCCGGGAGTATCGCCGCCTTTTCACTCTGTTGCAGATATTTGGCCATGGATGTCGCCGTCGCTGCTAGTTGGTCCTTGTTGTCAAACCAAGACTGTATCTCCAACATCCTAGCTAGCTTCACAGGGTCGCCTTCTGCGATCCTCACGTATCGGTTGTACTCCTCCATCGATCTACTTCACCACAACACCTTCACTCGCTGGCGGTGATTTTTGAATGGAAGAGGAGAGGAGCAGCGCTGGTTTTGGATTAGAATGGGAGAGGAGCGACGCTGGTCTTGGAAGTATTTTTTTGTTGTTTTGCATATTTTGGGTCAAAGTTTGACCACGTATTGTATTTGACAAGCAAAATGTGAATGCATGTCACCAAAAATTGTATCATTTGGTTCGTATCTGAATGTACTTTCAAATTATATTATTTTTTCAATGTATAACATATATTTTATGTGCGAAAATCATGGTCAATTATGACCTAGAATAAAAGGGAGAATAGTTAATGTGGGGTCGCTTTCTTAATTGAAGGGTAAATTGATTTTGATTTTGATCTAGTCACAGCGCGCCGGCCCTCTCGTCCAATCCTAAATCGCTGCCGCACGCTCCCCTCCCTCTTCTCCATTGCAAAACCACCTCCTCTCCTCTCCATCATCTCCATTCCAAAACCACCATCTCGCCTCTCCCTCTTCTGATCTTCTCCATTGCAAAACCACCTCCTCTCCTCTCCATCATCTCCATTCCAAAACCACCGTCTCACCTATCCCTCTTCTCTATTGCAAGACCATCGTCTCTCCTCCGTTTTCTAGACGCTTTGCTCCATGGCGCGGGCACAATCCATGGATACAAAATTAGTATACTGTATACTATTTAAAAGTCGAGGGCGGGGCTTTTCCTGCGCGGTAGGCGGCGGGGCAGTTCCGCCTAGTCGGTTCGACAGAGACGCGAGAAGACGAGGGAGTAGGCTACTGCAAACGTAGGGTTGTGTGATTTGATAGCGAGTTACTGCTGGACAGTTGGGGCCCCGTGATTTTACTTGCCATTATCATTTTAACTGCGGCGCTACGACCGGGGTGAGTCTCTCGATTCCTGACCACCTCCATACAGGTGCCTCTCCCAATGCTCCACCATGTAGTAGAGGCTGGCTCTTGCATGAGAGCCCACTTCTCCACTTTTTCCTTGCCTCTCTTTCCTCCACATATGCAAAAATGCCATGTAAAGCGCACTATTGTACTTACTTTTACTTGCTCCTACAGGTGCTTAAGCTTGCCACATAGGCATAAAGTCTGAT
Organism: Triticum urartu; assembly: GCF_003073215.2. NCBI lineage: Eukaryota > Viridiplantae > Streptophyta > Magnoliopsida > Poales > Poaceae > Triticum > Triticum urartu. The sequence continues at coordinate 630,047,062 of NC_053023.1, forward strand.
GTGGCAAGTTAATCAAGAAGAGAGAGACTAGTTTGGTGACCCAAGGAAGAAATGGTGCTAAGCGCGTGTACCTAGGTGAAAAGACAATTTTGAGTCTATAGCTAATTAAATGAAGCAATCTTAGCAACACCATTTCATTGGAAGAGGTCACTCCTTGGCAAATGCAATAAATACTAGTACTCCATGTGTCCCATAATATAAGAACGTTTTAGCACTACACTAGTGTCAAAAACATTCTTATATTATGGGACGGAGGAAGTACGAAGAAAGAGATAGAGAGGAGTAAAAAAACACTAATAGCCAACCTTGTTGTAGTATGAGTGACTAAGTGATGACTATGTATGACATGCCAACATCAGATAGCCTAACGCACCATGTTAAATCTCCAAGGGCGCGACAGCGCGAGCGACGCGACGGTCATGGTAGGCGCGACCATGATACGGGCTGCTGGTAGCCCTTGGATCTGAGATCAAACGGTCGCATGCTAAGTTGCTAAAAATTTGCAGAATAACCCTCCAGGATAGGATATTCACCCGTAGGTCTAGAATCACGCCATGCAACCGTTCAATCTCAGATCCAAGGGCTCTCGGAAGCCTGTATCATGGGAGAATTGAAAGCCACTACCCTGCCGTTTGCACGCTGGCAGTTCGCTCCTACTCGTCCCCGCACGTCCTTCAATAGTACGGCGGTTCACTCCTAGTCGTCCCGTCCATTCACATTACGGCAGTTCCACTAATCCTAACCCTCCTCCCAAATCCATGGCGTCCCAAATATCCACGGTCGGCGGTGAGTACAAGGTTAGAACCATCACCGGCGATGAGTTCGATATCATCTACACCCGTTCTTCCGCGACGGTGAAAGGATGCCTTTCTCGCTTCGGACGCATGTTCGAAAACTCAGATGATGAGTGGGTCGCTGGGCTAGATGTTGAGTACACCACAGTCCTGGGACCAGAGAAGGATCTAAAGGACGAAGAGAGGAAGAAGCCCGGTTTGCGTACATAAGGTTTTCTTGGTCTACCACATATGCCATGTCGATGTTGAGTGCCAGGATTTTAAGAACTTCCTCAAGGACAAAACAGTGAAATTCGTTACTGTAGACTTTAAGAATGACAGGGATGTCCTGCGTCGGATAGGTCTCGTTGTAGGCAACCCCTTCGACCTCCAGAAGAATCGGCTGGTGTCCTCTCGTCAGCCTTCAATGCTGACCCTGGCAGGAGCCATGGTTCATCCTTCGTACGGTAAACTGGAGAAACCTCCATACATGTTTCATTGTCATGCATGGCAGCGGAATGTACTAGATATAGACCACATCCACTATGCTGCAATGGATGGCTACCTTTGCTCCAATATCTACAAGGGTTGGATGAAGAGCAACAGCCAAGTGTGCGGTTCAAGCAAAGAAGTATCGGCCAAGAGGAAGAGGGACAAGGACGAAGTCGAGGACGTGGACGAGGACTCCGAGTAGGGTGGCAGTGTCGTTGCTCATGGTGGTTCTAATGCAGTGTCAACCGGAATAGTTGCAAAGTTTAATTTCAGGTGTGCTTAATTTAATTTGAGGGGTGTGTTGTGCTGAGCCCCCAGCAGAACTATGTTATGTTTCTTCTTGTTACTTTAACTCTTGAGTACATACATACTAGTATTTCTTACATTTCATATTTTAGTTGGTATAGTACTACCACTCGTTTCTTCACATTATATACGTACAATATATATGGCCAACATCATATAGCCAGCAGTTTAGTTGTCAAAGAAATTCAGGGTGCTTAGTTTTGTCAAAGAATTCCAGGATGCTTAGAGGGTGCTTGGATCCAAGGGACTTATTTTAGTCTTGACTAAAAATAGTCTCTTTAAGAGCCTAAAGTTCCAAGCACCCCTGACTAAAGAGGGGCTAAAACTAGTCTTGAGACTAAATTTTTTTAGTCACGGGTACCCCTACTAAAATGTGGATTAGTCCTCTCTCTACTCATTTAAGTCCTCTCCTTTAACACAGGCGAGTTCTGGATTGGAGGGTTTGGAGGATAATAAATGCTCATTAAATTGATTTTAGCCTTTTCAGCATTTGGATCCAAGCATGGGTGAGGCTAGCATGTTTTAGTCCCACTACTTTTAGTCATGGGACTACAACGTATCCAAGCACCCTCTTAGTTTTATTTGAGGGGTGGGTTGTGCTGGACACCATTATTGTGACTAGCCTTTTTAATAATACTATATGCATAATTTGGCGATGAGCGCTCTCTATATGTACCAACTTTTTTTTAATTTCAAGTTTTGCTCCATGGCGCAATCCATCGATACTACTAATGTACAAAAGTATACAATTTTTAAAAGGCTAGAGGGCGGGGCAGTCTAGCTTGGTCGGTTTCACGAGAGGCGAGGGCCTTTGTGATTTGACGGCTCATTACTGCTAGAAGGCGGGGCCTTGTGATTTGACTGCTTGTATAAATGCACCGACGACCTGATCGAGGAGGAGCAAAGAACCGTGCGGTATACTCAAGTTTTCCACTGGAGTAGTACTGCGACGGAGGAGCACGAAACATGGCAGCCCAGTGCCATATGGTGATAAAAAATGATCTAATTTGCTAGACATCTCATTGTTAGCATTGTTCTATTCATTCCCTAAAAAAGCATTGTTCTATTCATGCCTCGGAGAGAACGTGACACGTGCGACGAAACACCCGAAGCAAAAGATGAAACACATGAGCAAAAGAAGAAGGAAGATTATCACCCCCAAATGATCTAATTCGCCGCGGAGTCGTAACTGCTTCTTCATATCCTCCACGACCTCCATCTCCTTGCGCGTCTCCTCCGCCATCTTCTTCATTCTGTCCATGACGCGGGATTTCTCGATGTGAGCCTTCATCATCTATTCCACGGCCGCATTACGTACCTTGACAGTAGCCGGGTGCTCGATGCGGAGCTTTGCCAACTCCTCCTTCTGTTCCATGACGAGGGCCTACAGCATCTTCATTGAGGAACTACTATTCTCATGCAGCTTCTTCTAGCCAGCGTTCTTCTCCTTCAACAGGTTGATCTCGTGGCAGAGCTTCGCCTTGTACTCCTGAAGTCGCAGGATTTCACCGATCGCCTTCTTCTCCGAGGCAATGCTCTTCTTCCGCAGCATCACCAAGCCGGCGGTCAACTCCCCCTGCTGATTGAGCTCAGCGGGCATGTCGTCGAGGCTGTCCTTCAGCAACTCCATCAAGCCTTGGATGAACTCCTTCCGCTTATTGAGCTGATCGGGCATGCCGTCGAGGGATAACGACTCCAGCTCCGCCGGCTCGGCATGTTTGCCTCGGTGGCTAGGGCGCTCCTGGGAGCCATTGCCTGCCCGTGAGAGATCTTTCGAGGTCACTACGTGGCGGCGAGCCCTCTTTTTTTCCGCGGCCTTGGTTGCCGCTCCCTTGTTACGAGTAGTTCTCGACCTAGAGCTCTGCTCACCGGCCATGGCAACGACGGACGAAGAAGAAGCACTTATGAGGAGGAAACGTAGATTAATTTTCGCTTAGGTAGTTCCCTTTTTTATAACCTAAGTACTAGCACTAGTACTAATACCTGCATAGTGGGAACACGTTCAGGTTTGGTACGTACTAGTAGGTGTGAGCAGGCTTTCGAATGTGATGGGAACAAGGTAAAGATTAATTGATGGTTTTGGTTTCGAGGCCCGAAACGGCTCCCGATGAGTTTAGCGGAACATAAATTTCAAGTACTACACTGCTCAAATACGTAAATATTATGTTACTGTCAAAAATTGGCACAAAATACGAAGGAGACCAATGGAAGTACTACTAGCAACCCACGATTTAACTACTCACATGCGCGTAGCGGAGGAATAATGTCTTTCTTCCGCCCTCATGCCCACTCAATTTGCATGCGCTGTATTAATTGACCATCAATGAAGTGAACGACTTTACACGCGTCAAATTATCACATGGGGTGGATCTTGGTACAAAACTTCGTCCACCCGTGTACCCGCGTGTGCGTGCGTGCACATCTTCGCTTCGTGCATGTACCGCCACTATGGCTCAGGGAGGACAAGTACATTCTTCTGGAACCAGCAGCACGTCACTGTGATCAATCCACACAAGGAGGTCGCGACAACGCCTCCACATGTGCCATGTGTCTTCATGAACTGTAAGAGAGACACTGTGTAGCGTGCCAGTGGTATTCTAATTTATGTGTTTTGCACATACTCGAAGTACTAGTAAGGTACACGTGCATTGCACGCATCAGATTTTGCAACCAAATTATGAATAAATACCACACTATAGCATGTAAGCTCTGAGTCATATATGCCTTATGTAGCCCTTTGTTTAATTCTTATAGTTCATCTCATTCAAAATCAATTAGTTTTTATAAAAAAGCTAAGAACGCGGGAATAGGAAAAACATGGGATTATAGTGGAATGTTGTCTTGAATCCTACAGGATTGTACGAGTGTTTGATTGTGCATAGAAAAAACACAAAATTCTTTCAAAGAGGTTTGAGTGGATGGGATGTTTCCTATGAAATCTAGTGCAAATGAATCATATGGAAAAATTCCTATGGTCTACAATCCTATGAATCAAATAACCAAGATAGGAAAAATGCCTAATGATTAGAATCCTCCAAAATTCCTTTGAGAATCCTTTGAATCAAAGAAGCCCTTAATCTATTTTATGATTCATGGAATTGTGCGTTGTAAAGCATAAAGTAAAAAAAAATAATGGTAATTCAACTAGAAACAAAGTTTGGGCAGTTATGATACGGAAGATTCTAGAACAAAAGAGAACCACTGTTGTTTTGAGGTTTGTGCATTATGCTTAAGTTCAACCATGGAGTCTGCTAGATTGTATATGTGGAAAAATCTGGTGGGGGCTAGAAGATGGTGCGAGGGGCCGAGTGGAGGGAGACTATGAAGGAATGCACAAGTGCGAGATCGATATTTAGAGAGAGGGGGCGAACACGTGCGCTGTTGCGCGCAGTGGCGGAGCCATGAAAAATAAATGAGCTAGGGGGCCAAGCATTGCTAATCCTTTACGAGGAGGGTCAATTCATGAACTTAAACCATTTTTAGCAGCAATTGTCTAATGATCACATTCATATTAGCCTCGATATATAGTGATGTTAGGGGGGAGGGGGCAGGGCCCTTACTGCCCCCTGTCTTCGCCATTGTGCACGCGTATGAGAGATGAAGCGGAAGGCATGGATGATGAGAGGGGGACGTTGGTGTGGGTGTATTAGCTATATATGTTAATCCTATATAGAGAGGTATAGATTGATCGATGTGGACGTGGGAAAGAGGGTGAGACCTCAGTGGATATATCAATTGATCGGTCTGTGTGGAAAACTATGAAAGACCTAGCTATATACACACATACATAGAGGAACATCGATCATTGCGCATGCACGCGTGAGAGATAAAGAATGCCCGATATGATGGCGAGGGGGATGTGTGTGGGTGTGTGCCTTCATCGGAGACCGACTTGAAGAAAAAGATTGCATGCGTGCGATGGATAATGTCGACTGGTAGTGTGTGTGCATGCATGCATGAGAGAAAGTTAGTGGTACAATTATAAAGAGAATACTACTGTGTGGGTGTAAAAGAATAGGTGAGGTCATAATCAATGTAAAGTTGAATTCAAATATTTGAATAAGAGATCCTGATGTTTGAAACCAATGCATGCATGAATATAACGGAGATCTGCGCAGTGTGGTTTAGAAATGAGCTTGTTGTAATGTATACACATTGAACAAGGTCAGACTGATTTGAATTTGAGATACCGATGGCAGACATCATTTGGCCACGCCGCATCCGTGCATGGACACACTATTCTAATTGGAGATGATGGGCGGCTTTCGCATCACATATCTATATCTATACCCCTATATATATTATTTTTTATATTTTTTTATATTGTGTGCAGGTAACTTTAACTTTGAAAGATGGTCGTTGGATGAGGCGAATCCGATGGTAAAAAGAAGGCAAATTTGAGCACTACTAGCCGTTGGATATCAACTAGATTCCACCAGATTTCGCCACATGTATAATCTAGAAGACTCCATGGTTGAACTTAAGCATAATGCACAAACATCAAAACACAAACACTTCTTATTTGTTCTAGAATCTTCCGTATCAGAATTTCCCAAATGTTTTTCTACATGATTTGCCATTATTTGTTTTTTACTTTATGTCTTATGACGCACAATTCCATGAATCTTCAAATAGATTAGCTTTCTTATAAAAACTTGATGATTTTGAATGAAATGAACGATAAGAATTAAACGAACATCTACATCATGCATATATGACTCAAAGCTTGCATGCTATAATGTGGTATTTATTCATAATTTGGTTGCCAAATCTCATGCGTGCAATGCGCGTGTACCTTAATCTAGTCTAAATGGTGTTTGTGTGTTGTGTGTGTTGAGGTGCAAATTGTCTTTTTGGGTACACATTAAGCTTGTTCTTCTGAAATTTCAAGCCGCGCCTTGTTATGCCAAAAATTCAAGCTAGCGTCTCTGTCTATCGTGCTGCGAAACTCCTACCTCTTCAACCTGCGTGTTAGCCTAAAATATTTAAGATATATCTTTGTCTCGTTGTGCTCCGACAACTCCCTCCATCTCAACCCGTGCCTTGCTATTCTGAAATTACAATGCGCGCGAAAACTCCCACCTCCTGTGAAATCCCGACACGTGAAATGCTCGTGGTACCCCTGAACCAAAAGAACCGCCTCAAATCGGTGGGGGTACTTTCGTAACTTACCCCACATTTCGGACAAGCGCGTCTCTAAGCCATGGTTCCCCACTGCCATCCAATCCGCCCACCCATTCGTACACCGAGGCCGCGAAAACCCGCGACGAAACCCCACACCCTGCTCCGTCTGCCACCCAGCCGGAGCCTCTTCCCCGACGATGTCATCCACAGCAACACCTCGACGTCCCTCATCCACCGTACCGGATGAGGATCCGTCGTCGATCTCATCGTCCCGTCGGTTCAGCCACCCCGTCCTCCACCTACAAGGAGTTGCCCCGACGTTCCCCTCGTCTTTCGCGCCACCTCCATTCCCACACCGCCATCTTCACCTGCACCACCAGAAGAGCATCATCATCACCGTTTCCTCGGATGAAGCTGCGGCCTAATCGGCTCCATCCACGGTGGCGTCGCCGGCCACTTCCTCCACAGCGTCGCTCCCTCGGTGGCGACGTCCACATCAGTAGGAGCTGCTACTGCTTTAGCTCTTGCTCGCGCTGCCGCTCTGCTCTTGCTCTCGGTCCCCTGCCTGGTCTGCTCTTGCTATTTCTCTTGCTCGCACTGCTGCTCTTGCTCTTGCTCTTGCTTGCGATGCTGCTCCGATTTAGCTACACTTCAGTCGACCGAATCGACTTTTGGGTCAGTCGATTTTTAGGGGGTGGGGGGGGCTCGCCGGGGTGAAGGAAGAACCAGCTGCAGCGGGGAGGGGGCTCGCCGGAGAGGTACCCCACTATCTATCTTAGGTTTCAGGATGGGGCGGTGGTCGCTTGCGGTGGCGGGGCGTTGGCGTGGGGATTGCCAGAGAAAAAGCGCGGCACGGGGGAGGGGGGGCTAGAGGGATGGCCGGGTCGGCGGCGGAATGGCGGTGGGGAGTGTTTTCGGGGCGGGCGGGGCGGCGCATCGCCGGCCGCGGGCGGGCAGCTGCTGTTTGGCCGGTGGTGGCTGGCGGCTTAGGGGTGGAGGTTGAAGATGAACCACAGGCCATTGATTTCGTATCCAACGGCTGCAAAATCGACTGACCAGAGATGAAAAAGTCAGTCGACCGATGTGTAGCCTCACCTTGCTAGTGCGTTTAGTTTCGACATCAAAATTCAGTTTCGATAGCAAAATTCAGTTTCAACAGTTAAGTTCAGTTTCGACAGTTAAGTTCAGTTTCGATAGTTACATTCAGTTTCGACAGTTAAGTTCAGAGATGAGCGGCTGATGTATTTTACATCTAGCACTTTGTGGTTGTGTATTTTACGTCATGTATTGGAGATGCTATTAGAATTCCACTCAGGTTAACGTTGTTCGTTGTCTCTCTTGTCCTGCTTCAGCCTCGGCGTCATACAACTCACCGGAGCTGCTCCAACGACGAAACCCTCCATCACAGCGGAGAAGTACCTCGGGCTCCATCTCCAGACGCCTAAGATCTTCTTCCCCTCCTCCGACAGCCAAGTCAACCGGAGCATCCTCACCGGCCAACCCAATCACGCTGAGATCGACATGGCTTCGCCAAAGAGGTTGTACACTTGTTGCATCTCTTTTTTACTCTACATGTTATATATATTGTCCACTGAGCACTCGTAGTAACGGGAAATACGATTATTTTATCCTACTATATGACAAGAAGTGAGGTACCAGGCAACTTAGCTATCCGTGATGGACTCTCTTCAATGCCATCATTATTTATCTCTGCGCGTTTGAGCTGTGCATTTGTCGATGGGCCTGGGAGTTGAGCTCGTATGGCAGTGGACTGGGTCCAAAGTAATAGAAGTAGCACAAAAACATTTTTTTAGTGTAGGATTTTCCTTGCTCAAGCCTGCCTACTAGAATCGCCAGTGCTTGAAAGGAAAAGTGAATGAAAAACATTGGAATTGGAAAGTTTCCTACGGTACTACTTTTCATGAATTTGGTGCAAAGGAATGGAGCAAAGGAAAACTGTAGGATTTGTTCCTTTAGTGTCTCCTTGAAAGAAAAACCGTAGGTATTCTAATTTCCACTTCTCCTCCTTTTCATATTCCTATTCATCAAGCACAAGACTAAGAAATAGTAGCATAATAACATTATAACCGTACATTTTATTGTGGTTTGACTTAATCTCACCATGCTTTTTTGCATCCTGTGATCTTCCAATTGTTGTGAATCAAACACCCAGATTGGCAGAAATCCCGTGTTTTTAAATTCTCTGTTTTGCACGTGCATTCCTATCCTATTCTTGTATATTTCCTATCCCTGCATTGTTAGAATCCTCAAATTCAAACAAGCCCAGACTCAATTACTTCTGTTACAGATATGTGTCAAAGAAAACCTTGTGTGGTTTGTCCTGCTCCTGCGGCGCTGTGTTCCAGCCCAGCTCAGCTGCTCCAACGACGGAAGGGTTCACCACAGCAGGGATCCGCTCTCCAGACTATCTTTCGCTGCCTCAGATCTTCTTCCCCACCGCCGGCAGCCACGGCAACTGCATTACCACCATCAACTGAGCAGATGACCTTGAGGACTACACGGGTCCGCAAGAGAGGTCGCACTTTTCCGTGTCTGCTTACGTTATGTGTCGCTTAATATGATGAAATGCTACATTATCGTCGTGTTCACCTATTAGACTCCGAGTCAGGTCCAAACTAATGCTGAAACTTGAGTTTTTAAATGGTTGTGGGGTACATATTGGGGCAGCAATCAATACTATCTGTCTACTATCTGGTTAATCTCTGGTGTCTACTATGAGTTTCATGTTGGGTGCAAACAAACATTAAAGGAGCCATTATCTGTATTTTTTAACTAAAGCTATTATCTACCTACTATCATTGGTTTTGGGTCTATCCACAGTTTGCTACCATCACTCTGGATTTGTGCATGCACTCCTTACATAATCTCACTATGTTTTATTCCTATGCATGCCAGTTATTGTACACAATGGAACTAATCATGTAGAGCAAAAGAGACGAGCCTTGCGTGGCAATAAAATTTCATGCAGACGTCGTTCCATGGTGGGCGCAAAGGCAGCCCCCCTCCACCCATATCGGATGGTAATCAAGAGGAAGATAACTGTTCTGAGGGGGATTCAGAAGGAGAAGACCACTCCTATTTAGCCCATGAGGTCTTCCCTCTAACTTGGCATGCTGATGTTGGTAATATCATGCATATAGTGCCTTGCATTTCTTACTGTATACATTAAAGATGTCATCTGCTTAGTTTAGACATGCTTTGTGTCAATGCCATCTGTTTAGTTTCTTTATTGTATATGTGAATCATGCAATGCCATCTTGTCTAGCCAGGCATCATATATGTGAATTTTGCAATGCCACCCTGGTTAGCCAGTCATCTTATATGTGAATTATATCATGCCATCATTTTTTTATTACGTGTTAAATTTGTCAACAATTTTAGTACATTCAATTACTCTTCCTGTGCATCAGCCATTCGGCACGGTCATGGAAAAATCTGGAGTGGAAACAAGGTCTTCAGAGCAGACAATGCCATCCGACGAAGCGCATGTCTTGCTGGTTACCGATAGCTCCTCAGAGGAGGATTCAGAGATAGATGACCAGTCATATTTCCCCCCCGTGGTGCATGCCCTAACTTGGCATGGTTATGTTGCTCATATCGTGCGTATGGTATCTTGCATTGCTAGGTCATTTGCTTAGTTTAGACATGCTTTGTGTGAATGCCACCTGTTTAGTGTCTAATTACCATATATGTGAATTATGCAATGCCATCTTGTTGCAAGACATTATATATGTGAATTATGCAATGTTATCTTGTTGCAAGGCACTATGTATGTGAATTATGCAATGCCATGCTGTTTAGGCAAGCGTCATATATGTGAACTATATCATGCCGTCCTTTTTTTGTATTTCTCATTGCTTTTATCGACAATGTTTGTATATTCAACTGCTCTTCCTGTGCATCAGTCATTTGAATTGGTGATGAAGAAATCTGGAGTGAAAACAAGGTCTTCAGAGCAGACAATGCTACCTGCTGAAGCAGATATCTTGCTGGTTACAGATAGCTCTTCAGAGGAGGATTCAGAGGCAGATGACCAATCCTATTATCCCACTGAGGTGTATGCTCAAACTTGGCAGGGTTATATTACTCATATAATGCATATGTTGTATTGCAATGCTTAGTTTTTACATAATATACACAATATTGAAGGCCATCTTCTTAGTTGACACATCATATATGCGATTGCCCTCTGCTCACTTCCTTAGTATATAAATCATATATTTGAATTATGCCATGCCATGATGTTTACATAGACAGCATGTATCTGAATTATGGCATGCCAACCCATTTTCTAAAGACATAATATAGTTATATCATCTCATCCTGTTTACATAGTCATCATATTTTAAATTATGTCATTCTATCCGTGAATTATATCATGCCATCATGTTCCCATCGACGACATGTTTGTGATTTATGGCATGCCAACCACTTTAATAGACACATCGTATAGTTATATCATGTCATCCTGTTTACATAGTCATCATATTTTGAAGTATGTCATTCTATCCTGTTTAGTTAGCCATCATACATGTGAAATTGTGTCATGCTATCCTGTTTAATTAGCCATCATATATGTGAAATTATGTCCTGCTATTCTGTTTGCTTAGACAACATAAATGTGAATTATTTCATGCCTTGTTTTCTTCCCTACTATCCATTGCACCTATCTATCTTACAATGTCTGTGCATTCAATTACTTTTCTTGTTTATCAGCCATTTCAATTAAAGGGAGTGATGTCAGTATCTGTGGGAGTAAAAACACGGTCTTCAGAAAATATCTTGCTACCTGTCGATGCAGATAGAACCACAGTTGTACTTGCCCAAGAACCAGCCCCACCACAGATAACCCACACTCCTGCAGATTGTACCCCTACCCAGTTGGACAGAGAACCAGCTACACCCCTTCTAACCCCAACCCCAGCAGATAGACACCTAGTTCCCGTTGACACAACACTGTCTCCACCACAGAGCACCCAAACACGAGCAATTAGTAAGGCAACTGCAGTGCCCAAATCACGAGGACCACCACTCCGAACTCGAAGTCAACGCTTAAAGCAGAAGAAGAATTGTTCTCAGGTCAGGTTCCGTAGCTATGGTTCATACTACTTTTCCCTTGCATCAATGTATTTACTGATACCAACTAATTTCAAATTTGAAGGATGCAATTGAAACTCCAATGGCGCAACAGGTATGTTTTAAACCTGTTTCTTCAACGTGTTTGGCTGTTTGCTGTTGTAACTTGCTCTATGTTGATTTCAGTTTCAATTGAATAAACAGTTATGTTCTCATGCCATGCACATTACAAGTGTTGTTATTGCTGTGTAGTTTCCCACAATTATATTCTGTCTATGCTGCTTTGTCTTAAATAGATATGATTCGAGCTGTATCTATCTTGATTTGGCAACATAAACTAGAATGATATAGACCATACAGTGACCATACTACATAGATATATGTTTGTTTCATGCTGTTATCCTGTCCACCTTACTACTGAACTGGTTTACCCAAATGAGTTTCATATACTACATTGTAAACCTAAGATGTGTTTGCTTGTTTCTCTTTTAGAACGCGGATAAAATATTGGAGAAGAGTACCCTGTTATGCAATGGTAAAGGAAGTAATGCAGATAAGGTTCAAGATAGTGAGACATCCCTATTGGTCTCCAAGAAAGCTGATAAAAACTATATTGAAGACACTGAGACAACCCCAAAGTCCTGTCTTGATGTAGTGTTCGAGTTACTGGCTACCACTGCTGGCACCAGCTCTTCGAACTCGTTGCCTGAATCAGTTCGGCTTCTTGAGTCTCAACTTCAAGTTCAAATACATCGATCAGATATTATGCGACAAGAAGTCGAAGGACTGAGGAAGTCCCTGCAGAATTCAGATGCATAGTTTCTGGTGCAACAGCAAGGGCTCGAGGACTTAAGCGCCAAACAAGAGAAAGTTAATAAGCTTGCTAAGCATCTTGCCAGCATTATGGGTACCCAGGATATTGTTTCTTGAGCTCTTCTAAAGTGGTTTCAGTTCTGGACTTGTTTTGCTGCGGCGTTTATATGCTGTTGTGTTCCCTATATTTGCACTGGTGGTGAACTTTGATGCACAGTGGATGTAATATGTGTAATAGCCGTGATAGCCTAGTGTAAGTTGCTTGCTTATTTATTTCCTTATTGTCTTGTTTATTTGTTTGCTTGTAGTCAGTGCAGTTCTTTTTCTGCAGTTTGCTAGTGGCTGCAATAACCTATTTTGTAAAACTAGGCCACAATAACCATGGGCTAATATTTAATGTAGTGACACTGGGTCTCCTACGGGCCGTAGAGACAGTGGGCCTTCTACGGGTCGTATAAACAGTGGGCCTTCTACGGGATGTAGAAACAGTGGGCCTTCTATGGGCCGTAGAAACAATGGGCCTTCTACGGGCCGTATCATCAATGGGCCTTATATGGGCCATATGATCGATTGGCCAAACATGGGCCAAACAGACCGCATTCTGGCCGTAAACGGGCTAGAGTTGAAATCGTCCGTTCATGGGCCGACCATAACGGGCCATCGTTAATAGGCCGTATTTGATGACGCTATGAAAACGACCCAACGTATTAATGGACCACAAACGGGCCGACTGTAACCACGGGCTGAATTTGGCCCACAAGCAGAAAATGACAGTAACGGGCCATAAGTAAAAGAATGCTGGAAAATGCCCAAGAATAAATGGGCTCTGAGAAGGCCAAAAGATAACACGGGCTGGAAACGGCCCAACGGAATAACGGACCGTTAATGGGTATAAAGTGATACACTGTTCATTACGGGCTAGTTTCACCACGGGCCGTTAATGGGTGCAATGTGATACATTGTTCAATACAGGCCAGTTTCACCACGGGCCATTAATAGGCCAAGAGTTACATAGGGCCTCATATGGGCCGAAATACGTCATGGGCCATACATGGGCCAGAAGTGAAAACGGGCTGGAATCATATTGGATGACCCAGATGACGCTACTGTGCCTAATTCTAATAGGGCATAACGGGCCTTGGGTTAGCGGGATGTAAATGGGCTATATGCGAACAGGCCGTTAACAGGCTTTCCATGGGCCGGCCCGCCACCTTTTGACCAAGTCAAACGGGCCGGCCTTTTCACAGGAATGGGCCTCTGTTTGGCCGTGCGACGTGTCGACGTATCATAGGCGCCTTCTGTCTAATGAGTGGATGACATTTGTCCTAGCGATGAGCCGACATGTGTTTCCTCCAGCCAATGATGATTTTACACGTGGAAAATCCCCATTGGTCGGGGCTGTTAACGGGTTACCGGATCCAAAACCCGACCCGATAGCTTAACGGTGTTCCGTTACGGTGGATGCCACGTGTCGGTCGCCCTTGACGAAAGCACTTCTGTGATGCGCGATTTATCGTCATGGAAGTGGACACTTCCGTGATCATAATTTTGGTAATGTCATGGAACACTTCTATGACAGCACAGGTATGACTATCTTGATTCTGTCATAAATTTGTCATGGATGTACATGCATGACAGAAAACATGACCTACTGTGACAAACACGTATAATCACAAAAGTGTTTTTTTGTAGTGCATGGATCATTCAACATGCTGAGCTTGCCTTTCCCCATCATGCTAGCCAAATTCTTTGCACCAAGTAGAGATACTACTTGTGCTTCCAAACATCCCTTAAACTAGTATTGCCATGAGGGTCCACTATACCTACCTATGGATTGAGTAAGATCCTTCAAGCAAGTTGTCATCGGTGCATGCAATAAAAATTGCTCTCTAAATATGTATGATCTATTAGTGTGGAGAAAATAAGCTTTATACGATCTTGTGATGTGGAAGCAATAAAAGCGACGGACTGCATAATAAAGTTCCTATCACAAGTGGCAATATAAAGTGACGTTCTTTCGCATTAAGATTTTGTGCATCGAACTATAAAAGCGCATGACAACCTTTGCTTCCCTTTGCGAAGGGCCTATCTTTTATTCTTGTCTTATACCTATGCAAGACTCGTGGTGATCTTCACCTTTCCTTTTTACATTTTATCTTTTGGCAAGCACATTGTGGTGGAAAGATCCTGATATATATATCCAATTGGATGTAGGGCATCATGAACTATTATTGTTGACATTACCCTTGAGGTAAAAGGTTGGGAGGCGAATCTATAAGCCCCTATCTGTCTCTGTGTCTGATCAAAACTTTGAACCCATAAATATCACGTGAGTGTTAGCAATTGTGAAAGACTAAATGATAGTTGAGTATGTAAAGTTTGCTAAATCAAAGCTCTGACATAGACCCTTCCTGAAAATAAGATGAATTGTAATTATTTGATGACTAATAACACGGTTTGTTAGTTTTCAAGAAAGTTTATCATCTATACTTTAATATGTGAATAGCTTGTTACTTGATCATGATAAGTCCTATGAGTTGAGCTACTGTTATGATATATAATGATGCTAGAAAAGGTGATTGAAATTACCATTGATCAAACTTGTGCACCTGCTAGCATTCACACTTCTTAAATTCTTTCTTTTATCATTTACCTACTCAAGGATGAGCATGAATTAAGCTTCGGGATGCTGATATATACATCTCCAACGCATCTATAATTTATGAAGTATTCATGCTATTATATTATCTGTTTTGGATGGTTATGGGCTTTACTAAACACTTTTATATTATTTTCTGGGACTCACCTATTAACCGGAGGCCCAGCCCAAATTGTTGTTTTCTTGCCTATTTCAGTGTTTAGAAGAAAAGGAATATCAAATGGAGTCCAAACGGAATGAAACCTTCAGGGGAGTTATTTTTGGAACGGAAGCAATCTAGGAGACTTGGAGTAGATGCCAGGGAAGCTTCGAGGAAGCCACGAGGTAGGGAGGCGCGCCCTACCCCCTGGGCGCGCCCCCCACCCTCGTGGGCCCCTCGTGGCTCCCCTTACCGACTTCTTTCGCCTATATATATATATCCATATACCCTAAAAACATCGAGGAACACAATAGATCGGGAGTTCCGCCGCCGCAAGCCTCTGTAGCCACCAAAAACCAACCGGGACCCTGTTTCGGCACCCTGCCGGAGGGGGAATCCCTCACCGGTGACCATCTTCATCATCCTGGCGCTCTCCATGACGAGGAGGGAGTAGTTCACCCTCGGGGCTGAGGGTATGTACCAGTAGATATGTGTTTCATCTCTCTCTCTCTCTCTCTCTCTCGTGTTCTTGAGTTGGCACGATCTTGATGTATCGCGAGCTCCGGTCACCGCCACGCCTCGTCCGCGACCCGAACACTCCCGCACGCGCCCTGCTCCCCTCAACCGCACCCCCACCCGCTGGTGCCTCCGCCCCGTGCCCGCGCGCCGGCCGCCCTGCTGCAGCCGCGCCCGCGCGCTTCTAGTGCCGCCCGCGCGTCGCTCCGGCTGCCCGGTGCCTCCCGCTGCTATACTACTGCTGCTTCTGTTGCCATTGGCAACTGCTCCTGTGCCACTGACTACTGCTACCCACGCCCCCGCGAGCTCCCAGCCGCCGTAGCCGAACGGTCCCGCGCCACAGCCCCGAGCTCGGCCGCGCCGACACCGCCCCTTGCCGATGCAGCCCCGCTGCTGCCCATCCATGCGCCGGCCCCTCCGGCCCCGTCCCGCGGCCGCCTCCGCCCTGCCGCACTCGACCGCCGCAGCCTCTGCTGGCTGGCTGCGCCGAGCCGGGCTCCCTGCCATGGTCGCGAGCAGGCCTCTGGCCGCCGACGCCTTGAGCGTTCGTGCTTGCCCTGCCTGGGAGGCCGACTATGCCTTTGCTAATGGGCTAACCCAAACTAGATTGCGGGGCCTAATTAACTCTATTAATGTAGCCTCTTACTAACCTTTCTCTTACATGTGGGTCCTCCTACTAATAAAACGTAGCTAAATAAGTTTACTAAAACTGTGTCAATGACATGTGGCCCCACATGTCAGCTTGACCCGGTCAACCTTGACAAAGTCAACTGGTCCCACATGTCATCCTCTCTGGTTATGTACCCACTGGGTACGGATAGCCTTTTTCTATTTAATTTCGAAATAAAACAATTCCTTTCAGAATAATATTAAAACTTTGAAAAATCATAGAAAATAAATCGTAGCTCGGATGAAAAAGTTTTCTACATGAAAGTTGATCAGAACGACGAGACGAATCCGAATACGCGGTCCGTTTGTTCGCCACATGTCCCTAGCATAGAGTCCATTTAACTTTTCCCCTCCGGATCATCTGCCCGAAAACACGGAACACCGGGAATACTTTCTTGGATGTTTCCCCCCTTCGCCGGTAGCACCTAATACTGCGTTAGGTCATCCCTAGAACCGCGTATTGCCATGTTATGCTTTGTGATTCTTTGATTGCTTTGTTATTTATTGTGTTCCCCCTCCGTTATTTCTTTCCGGTAGACCCCGAGACCACGGTTGAACCAGTGATCGACTACTTCACCTTCGAGGGTCCGTTTCTGCCTACAGAGCAACCAGGCAAGCCGCCCCTTGATCACCAGATATCGCCTATTCTTCTCTCTACTACTTGCATTAGAGTAGTGTAGCATGTTACTGCTTTCCGTTAATCCTATTCCGATGCATAGCTTGTCATTGTTGCTACAATTGGTGATACCTTACCTATAATCCTAAATGCTTAGTATAGGATGCTAGTATTTCATCAGTGGCCCTACATTCTTGTCCGTCTTCCATGCTATACTACCGGGCCGTGATCACTCGGGAGGTGATCACGGGTATATACTTATATACATTATATATGATACCTGTGGTGACTAAAGTCGGGTCGGCTCGTAGAGTACCCGCAAGTGATTTTGATGAGTGGGCTGAAAGGACAGGTGGTTCCATCCAGGTAGAGGTGGGCTTGGGTTCCTGACGACCCCCCACTATTACTTTGTGGCGGAGCGACTGGGCAGGTTGAGACCACCTAGGAGAGAGGTGGGCCTGGCCCTGGTCGGCGTTCGTGGTTACTTCAAAATAACACGCTTAACGAGATCTTGGTATTTGATCTGAGTCTGGCCACTGGCCTATACGCACTAACCAACTATGCGGTAACAGTTATGGGCACCCGACGTCGTGTTATCAGCCGAAGCCTTCTTGACATCAGCGATTGAGCGGGGCGTGCCGGGTTGGACCGTGTAACGCAACTTCCTTTGTAATGGAGGTTGCTAGGTCTGCTCACCGGCCGCATATGCAACATGCAGGTGTGCAACGGGCGATGGGCCCAGACACCTGCGCGCATAGGATTTAGACCGACGTGCTGACCTCTCTGTTGTGCCTAGGTGGGGCTGCGACGTGTTGATGTTCCAAGGCCGGGCATGACCCAGGAAAGTGTGTCCGGCCAAAGGGGATCGAGCGTGTTGGGAAATGTGGTGCACCCCTGCAAGGAAGTTTATCTATTCAAATAGACATATCTCTCTGTAAAAGGACGACCCGGAGTTGTACCTTGAGCTTATGACAACTAGAACCAGATACTTAATAAAATACATTCTTCCAAGTGCCAGATACAACCCGATGATTACTCTCTCACAGGGCGACGAGGGGAGGATCGCCAGGTAGGATTATGCTATGCGATGATACTTGGTGAACTTACCATCTACTCTCTTCTACATGCTGCAAGATGGAGGTTGCCAGAAGCGTAGTCTTCGACAGGACTAGCTATCCCCCTATTATGCTGGCATTCTGCAGTTCAGTCCACATATACTACCCCTTTCATTTGATACCAATGCATACATATGTAGTGTAGTTCCTTGCTTGCGAGTACTTTGGATGAGTACTCACGGTTGCTTTGCTCCCACTTTTCCCCCTTTCCTTTCCTCTCGGTTGTTGCAACAAGATGCTGGAGTCCAGGAGCCAGAGGATCCCGAGGATGTTTCTACGTGGAGTTCGACTTCGAGGAGTAGTTAGGAGGTCCCAGGCAGGAGGCCTTGCCTTTTCCATCATTTCTACTTTTGTGCTAGCCATCTTACGGTAACTTGTTTAACTTATGTGTGTACTCAGATATTGTTGCTTCCGCTGACTTTTGTGCTTTCGAGCTTATGTATTCGAGCCTTCGAGGCCCCTGGTTTGTAATATAGAGCTTGCATGATTTTTAATTTGTGTCTAGAGTTGTGTTGTGATATCTTCCCGTGAGTCCCTGATCTTTGGTCATACACATTTGCGTGCATGATTATTGTACGGTCAAATCGGGGGCGTCACAGTAGAATAGGTGACCTGACGTAGCTTTTCCAGGTCTAGATTTCCAGCTGCCAGAATTCTCCCTCTTGATGTGTACCTTGCAAATTATGAGAAAATGCATTAGAATTACTCCAAAATGCATTATTATGGATAAAAACATTGTAAATAACAGTAAGAAAACATGATGCAAAATGGACGTATCAACTCCTCCAAGCTTAGACCTCGCTTGTCCTCAAGCGAAAACCGAAATCGAAAAACATGTCCACATGCTTTGAGAGAGAGGTGTCGATAAAAACAAAATACAGACATAGAAGCATCATGTTGATTATTATAACAAAAACAAAATTAAACATAGGACTTTTATCATAGAACTTTTATCATATACTTCTCATGAATAAGTAATAGTTCATCACACAATCGATGTATAAAGCAAAAACTCTATTAGAAACCAACAAACTATGTTCTCAGTCAACTTTGCAATTACAGTTCATCATCTTTTCAGGAAGGGTCACATGTTGGAGCCTTTAGGCAAGTCCACATACTCAACCATCATATAGTCTTATATGATTGCTAACACTCACCGCGTACACATGGGCAAAACGTTTCAACCGGACACATAGAAAGAGAGGGGCTTATGGTTTCGCCTCCCAACATACTCAGCTCAAGGGTGATGTCAACAATAATAACTCATGTCACCCATATTCAACTGGACATATGTGCCTAGATCTTTCCTCACCACATGATGCTTGCCAAAGGAGAAAAATAAAAGGAATAGAGAGAAAAACTTTGACTCTTGCATAAAAGTAAAAGATAGGCCCTTCACAGAGGGAAGCAGAGGTTGCCATGCGCTTATTTGTTTGTATGCTCAATTCCTTAGTGCAAAAGAACGTCACATTACATTGCCCCTTGTGATAGCGACCTTTATTATGCAGTCTGTCGCTTTTATTCTTCACCATCACAAGTTCGTGAAACGCTCAATTTTCTCTTACACTAAATGATCTCACACTTTTAGAAGCAATTTTTATTGCCTTTTTGCACCGATGACAACTTACTTGAGGGATCTTGCTCAATCCCTAGGTAGGTATGGTGGACACTTGAAAATAAGATTTGGGTTTAAGGGTTTTTGGATGCACAAGTAGTATCTCTACTTAGTGCAGAATTTTTGGCTAGCAAAGATAGGGGGCAATCACCACATGTTAAAGGATCTATCACAATATGACTTCTATGTGAATATGAACAAACATAAATCACTAAGTTGTCTTCCTTGTCCAACGTCAACAATTTTGGCATATAATATTTTGATGAGGGCTCACAATCACAAAAGATTTCTAGGATAGTATATTTATATGTGAATCTTCTCTTCCCTTATTAATTCTTTCATGAGTTGCATCATTGACTAATGCGATGTTTGTCAATCTCTAATAAAATTTTCTACTTATACTTTTCCTTATGTGGTGCCATCACCTACCATAGGATTAGTATATAGTCTTTTCTTTATTTATTTCCTTTCTTTTATTTGTTTCCTTTTTTATTTCTTTTCTTTTATTTGAAACATGAAAGTAAATAAATCAAAAAGTCAAACTAAACTTTACTATATAACTTGCACACAATTACAAGGATAGAACACTAAGAAAACTCTCAAAGAAGAAAGGATCGAACTAAAATTTTATTCATCTAAAGCAAATGGATCGAACTAAAATAAGTAAAAGCAAAAATATAGTGGGATGATACGATACCGGGGCACCTCCCCCAAACTTGGAGTAAGCCAAGGGGAGTGCCCATACCCGATACTCAGTTCTCTTTTGGTGGTGAGGATGATGGTGGTGGTGACAATTGTGCCTTCAACTTTTTCATATTGTAGTTGAGCAAAGCAATCTCCTCTTTTAAATCATCGACCTCTAACTCCAGCTTCAAGATCTTGTCACATAAATCTCCTTTGCTTTTCTGCCAAAAACAAGAGGGAATAGATCGGTTATTAGACCGGTTAGATCTCTTAGGGAGACTAGATTTCTTAAACTTTATGTGCATATCCCCGGGTTGAGGTAGAGGGACATCCTCCTCCTCCGAGCTTGAATCATCGACCCTCATCAAGTGAGCATCCTCCTCGTCATCCGTAGTTCGACCATAAGGAGATAGGTCCCCATAGGTCTTTGGGTTAGCAATGAGACGTGAGACATAGCTCTCACCGTCGGAGTCTTGAGATGACATATTTTCAAAACTGTGCAGGAAACAACAAGAAAAGAGAATAGAGGATTTCTTCGCAATACGGTGTTCAACAGGTTCGGGAAGTATATATAGATTTTTTATCTTGGGGGACAATGATAACCCACAAGTATAGGGGATCGCAAATAGTTGAGTTGTCAATTCATCCGCACCTAAAAGACTTAATATCTGCAGCAAAGTATTTAGTAGCATAGTAATATGGAAGTAATGGTAACGGTGGCAAAAGTAACAATATTGGTTTTGTAGTGATTGTAACAGTGGCAACGGAAAAGTAACTAAGCAAAGATCAATATGTGAAAAGCTCGTAGGCAATGGATCAGTGATGGATAATTATGTCAGATGCGATTCCTCATGCAACAGTTATAACATTGGGTGACAGAGAACTAGCTCCAGTTCATCAATGTAATGTAGGCATGTATTCCAAATATAGTCATACGTGCTTATGGAAAAGAACTTGCATGACATCTTTTGTCCTACCCTCCCGTGGAAGCGGGGTCCTATTGGAAACTAAGGGATATTAAGGCCTCCTTTTAACAGAGTACCAGAACAAAGCATTAACACTTAGTGAATACATGAACTCCTCAAACTATAGTCATCACCGGGAGTGGTCCTGATTATTGTCACTTCGGGGTTAGCAGATCATAACACATAGTAGGTGACTATTGACTTGCAAAATAGGATCAAGAACTCACATATATTCATGAAAACATAATAGGTTCAGATCTGAAATCATGGCACTCGGGCCCTAGTGACAAGCATTAAGCATAGCAAAGTCATAGCAACATCAATCTCAGAACATAATGGATACTAGGGATCAAACCCTAACAAAACTAACTCGATTACATGATAAATCTCATCCAACCCATCATCGTCTAGCAAGCCTATGATGGAATTACTCACGCACGGCGGTGAGCATCATGAAATTGGTGATGGAGGAAGGTTGATGATGACGATGATGACAGATTCCCCTCTCCGGAGCCCCGAACGGATTCCAGATCAGCCCTCTTGAGAGAGATTAGGGCTTGGCGGCGGCTCCGTATTGTAAAACGCGATTAGGGCTTGGAGTTGAGGTTGGTGGAGCATCAGGGGGCCCACGAGATAGGGGGCATGCCCCCACCCTCGTGGACAGGGTGCGGCCCCCCTAACGTTGATTCTTTCGCCAGTATTTTTATATATTCCAAAAATATTCTCCGTGAAGTTTCAGGTCATTCCGAGAACTTTTATTTATGCACAAAAATAACACCATGGCAATTCTGCTGAAAACAACGTCAGTCCGGGTTAGTTCCATTCAAATCATGCAAGTTAGAGTCCAAAACAAGGTCAAAAGTGTTTGGAAAAGTAGATACGATGGAGACGTATCAACTCCCCCAAGCTTAAACCTTTGCTTGTCCTCAACCAATTCAGTTGACAAACTGAAAGTGATAAAGGAAAACTTTTACAAACTCTGTTTGATCTTGTTATTGTAAATATGTAAAGCCACCATTCAAGTTTTCAGCGAAGATTATGAACTAACCATATTAACAATAACATTTAGGTCTCATGTTTACTCATATCAATAGCATAATCAACTAGCAAGCAATAATAATAAATCTCGGATGACAACACTTTGTCAAAACAATCACAATATGATATAACAAGATGGAATCTTGCTAGCCCTTTCCGAGACCGCAAAGCATAAATGCAGAGCACCTCTGAAGACCTAGGACTGACTAAACATTGTAATTCATGGTAAAAGACATCCAGTCATAGTCATACTAAATGTAAACTAATAGTAATACACGCAAATGACAGCGGTGCTCTCCAACTGGTGCTTTTTAATAAGAGGATGATGACTCAACATAAAAGTAAATAGATAGGCCCTTCACAGAGGGAAGCAGGGATTTGTAGAGGTGCCAGAGCTCGATTTTTGAAATAGATATGAATAATATTTTGAGTGGTATACTTTCATTGTCAACATAACAACCGAGAGATCACGATATCTTCCATGCTACACACATTATTGGCGGTTCCCAAACGGAATGGTAAAGTTTATACTCCCCCTACCACCAACAAACATCAATCCATGGCTTCTTCGAAACAACGGATTCCTCCAACTATCAACAATCCTGGGGGAGTTTTGTTTGCAATTATTTTAATTTAAGCATGGGACTGGGCATCTCGGTTACTAGTCATTTTCTCGTGAATGAGGACCGGAGTCCACTCCTATTGAGAATAACCCGCCTAGCATGGAAGATATAGACAGCCCTAGTTGATACATGAGCTATTCGAGCATACAGAATAGAATTTCATTTGAAGATTTAGAGTTTGGCACATACATATTTACTTGGAATGGCAAGTAGATACCACATATAGGAAGGTATAGTGGACTCATATGGGATAACTTTTGGGGTTTATGGAAGTGGATGCACAAGCAGTATTCCCACTTAGTAGAAGTGAAGGCTAGAAAGAGACTGGGAAGCGACCAGCTAGAGAGCGACAACAGTGAACATGCATTGAAATTAATCATCACTGAGTGCAAGCTGAAGGAAATATGCCCTAGAGGCAATAATAAAGTTATTATTTATTTCCTTATATATCATGATAAAAGTTTATTATTCATGCTAGAATTGTATTAACCGGAAACATAATACATGTGTGAATACATAGACAAACAGAGTGTCACTAGTATGCCTCTACTAGACTAGCTTGTTAATCAAAGATGGTTATGTTTCCTAACCATGGACAAAGAGTTGTCATTTGATTAACAGGATCACATCATTAGATTGAATGATCTGATTGACATGACCCATTCCATTAGCTTAGCACCTGATCGTTTAGTATGTTGCTATTGCTTTCTTCATGACTTATACATGTTCCTTTGACTATGAGATTATGCAACTCCCGTTTGCCGGAGGAACACTTTGTGTGCTACCAAACGTCACAACGTAACTGAGTGATTATAAAGGAGCTCTACAGGTGTCTCCAAAGGTACATGTTGGGTTGGCGTATTTCGAGATTAGGATTTGTCACTCCGATTGTCGGAGAGGTATCTCTGCCCCTCTCGGTAATGCACATCACATAAGCCTTGCAAGCATTGCAACTAATATGGTAGTTGTGAGATGATGTATTACGGAACGAGTAAAGAGACTTGCCGGTAACGAGATTAAACTTAGGTATGGGATACCGACGACGAATCTCGGGCAAGTAAACATACCCGAATGACAAAGGGAACAACGTATGTTGTATGCCGGTCTGGACCGATAAAGATCTTTCGTAGAATATGTAGGAGCAATATGACCATCCAGGTTCCGCTATTGGTTATTGACCGGAGACGTGTCTCGGTCATGTCTACATTGTTCTCGAACCCGTAGGGTCCGCACGCTTAAGGTTTCGATGACAGTTATATTATGAGTTTATGAGTTTTGATGTACCGAAGTTAGTTCGGAGTCCTGGATGTGATCACGGACATGACGAGGAGTCTCGAAATGGTCGAGACATAAAGATTGATATATTGGACGGCTATATTCGGACACCGGAAGTGTTCCGGGTGATTTCAGAGAAACCTGGAGAGCCGGAGGGTTACCGGAATCCCCCGAGAGAAGTAATGGGCCATATGGGCCTTAGTGGAGAGAGAGAGGGGCGGCCAAAGGTGGGCCGTGCGCCTCATCCCCCTGGTCCGAATTAGACTAGGAGAGGGGGGCGGCGCCCCCCCTTTCCCTCTCCCTCCCCACTTCTTACCCCCTCCTAGTAGGAGTCCTACTCCTACTAGGAGGAGGACTCCTCCTTGGCGCGCCTATAGGGCCGGCCGGCCTCCTCCCCTTGCTCCTTTATATACGGGGGCAGGGGGGCACCCCTAAAGACACAAGTTGATCCACGTGATCATATGCTTAGCTTTGTGCGGTGCCCCCTTCCACCATAGTCCTCGATAATATTGTAGCGGTGCTTAGGCGAAGCCATGCGATGGTAGTGCATCAAGATCGTCACCACGCCGTCGTGCTGACGGAACTCTTCCCTGACACATTGCTGGATCGGAGTCCGGGGATCGTCATCGAGCTGAACGTGTGCTAAAACTCGGAGGTGCCGTAGTTTCGGTGCTTGATCGGTCGGGGCGTGGAGACGTACGACTACATCAACCAAACGCTTCCGTTACGATCTACAAGGGTACGTAGATCACACTCTCCCCCTCTCGTTGCTATGCATCACCATGATCTTGCGTGTGCGTAGGAATTTTTTTGAAATTACTACGTTCCCCAACAGTGGTATCAGAGCCTAGGTTTTATATGTTGATGTTATATGCACGAGTAGAACACAAGTGAGTTGTGGGCGATATAAGTCATACTGCTTACCAGCATGTCATACTTTGGTTCGGCGGTATTGTTGGACGAAGCAGCCCGGACCGACATTACGCGTACGCTTACGCGAGACCGGTTCTCCTGACGTGCTTTGCACATAGGTGGCTTGCAGGTGATAGTTTCTCCAACTTTAGTTGAACCGAGTGTGGCTACGCCCGGTCCTTGTGAAGGTTAAAACAGCACCAACTTGACAAACTATCGTTGTGGTTTTGATGCGTAGGTGGGATTGGTTCTTGCTTAAGCCCATAGCAGCCACGTAAAACTTGCAACAACAAAGTAGAGGACGTCTAACTTGTTTTTGCAGGGCATGTTGTGATGTGATATGGTCAAGACATGATGCTAAATTTTATTGTATGAGATGATCATGTTTTGTAACCAAGTTATCGGTAACCGGCAGGAGCCATATGGTTGTCGCTTTATTGTATGCAATGCAATCGCACTGTAATGCTTCACTTTATCACTAAGCGGTAGCGATAGTCGTAGAAGCATAAGATTGGCGAGACGACAACGATGCTACAATGGAGATCAAGGTGTCGCGTCGGTGACGATGGTGATCACGATGGTGCTTCAAGGATGGAGATCACAAGCACAAGATGATGATGGCCATATCATATCACTTATACTGATTGCATGTGATGTTTATCTTTTATGCATCTTATCTTGCTTTGATTGACGGTAGCATTATAAGATGATCTCTCACTAAATTTCAAGATAAAAGTGTTCTCCCTGAGTATGCACCGTTGCCAAAGTTCGTCGTGCCCAGACACCACATGATGATCGGGTGTGATAAGCTCTACGTCCATCTACAACGGGTGCAAGCCAGTTTTGCACACGCAGAATACTCAGGTTAAACTTGACGAGCCTAGCATATGGAGATATGGCCTCGGAACACTGAGATCGAAAGATCAAGCGTGAATCATATAGTAGATATGATCAACGTAGCGATGTTCACCATTGAAAACTACTCCATTTCACGTGATGATCGGTTATGGTTTAGTTGATTTGGATCACGTGATCACTTAGATGATTAGAGGGATGTCTATCTAAGTGGGAGTTCTTGAGTAATATGATTAATTGAACTTAAATTTATCATGAACTTAGTCCCTGATAGTATCGTGCTTGTTTATGTTAATTGTAGGTAAATGGCCCGTGCTGTTGTTCCGTTAAATTTTAATGTGTTCCTTGAGAAAGCAAAGTTGAAAGATGATGGTAGCAATTACACGGACTGGGTCCGTAACTTGAGGATTATCCTCATGGCTGCACAGAAGAATTACGTCCTGGAAGCACCGCTGGGTGCAGGCCTGCTGCTGGAGCAACACTAGATGTTATGAACGTCTGGCAGAGCAAAGCTGATGACTACTCGATAGTTCAGTGTGCCATGCTTTACGGCTTAGAATCGGGACTTCAACGATGTTATGAACGTCATGGAGCATATGAGATGTTCCAGGAGTTGAAGTTAATATTTGAAGCAAATGCCCGGATTGAGAGATATGAAGTCTCCAATAAGTTCTATAGCTGCAAGATGGAGGAGAACAGTTCTGTCAGTGAGCATATACTCAAAATGTCTGGGTATAATAATCACTTGATTCAGATGGGAGTTAATCTTCCAGATGATTGCGTCATTGACAGAATTCTCCAATCACTGCCACCAAGCTACAAGAGCTTTGTGATGAACTATAATATGCAAGGGATGAATAAGACTATTCCCGAGCTCTTCGCAATGCTGAAAGCTGCGGAGGTAGAAATCAAGAAGGAGCATCAAGTGTTGATGGTCAACAAGACCACTAGTTTCAAGAAAAAGGGCAAAGGGAAGAAGAAGGGGAACTTCAAGAAGAAAAGCAAGCAAGTTGCTGATCAGGAGAAGAAACCCAAGTCTGGACCTAAGCCTGAAACTGAGTGCTTCTACTGCAAGCAGACTGGTCACTGGAAGCGGAACTGCCCCAAGTATTTGGCGGATAAGAAGGATGGCAAGGTGAACAAAGGTATATGTGATATACATGTTATTGATGTGTACCTTACTAGAGCTCGCAGTAGCACCTGGGTATTTGATACTGGTTCTGTTGCTAATATTTTCAACTCGAAACAGGGACGACGGATTAAGCGAACACTGGCAAAGGACGAGGTGACGATGCGCGTGGGGAATGGTTCTAAAGTCGATGTGATCGCGGTCGGCAGGCTACCTCTACATCTACCTTCGGGATTAATATTAGACCTAAATAATTGTTATTTGCTGCCAGCGTTGAGCATGAACATTATATCTGGATCTTGTTTAATGCGAGACGGTTATTCATTTAAATCAGAGAATAATGGTTGTTCTATTTATATGAGTAATATCTTTTATGGTCATGCACCTTTGAAGAGTGGTCTATTTTTGATGAATCTCGATAGTAGTAACACACATATTCTTAATGTTGAAGCCAAAAGATGCAGAGTTGATAATGATAGTGCAACTTATTTGTTGCACTGCCGTTTAGGTCATATCGGTGTAAAGCGCATGAAGAAACTCCATACCGATGGACTTTTGGAACCTCTTGATTATGAATCACTTGGTACTTGCGAACCGTGCCTTATGGGCAAGATGACTAAAACACCGTTCTCCGGTACAATGGAGAGAGCAACAGATTTGTTGGAAATCATACATACAGATGTATGTGGTGCGATGAATGTTGAGGCTCGTGGCGGATATCATTATTTTCTCACCTTCACAGATGATTTAAGCAGATATGGGTATATCTACTTAATGAAGCATAAGTCTGAAACATTTGAAAAGTTCAAAGAATTTCAGAGTGAAGTTGAAAATCATCATAACAAGAAAATAAAGTTTCCGCGATCTGATCGTGGAGGAGAATATTTGAGTTACGAGTTTGGTCTACATCTGAAACAATGCGGAATAGTTTCGCAACTCACGCCACCCGGAACACCTCAGCGTAATGGTGTGTCCGAACGTCGTAATCGTACTTTACTTGATATGGTGCGATCTATGATGTCTCTTACAAATTTACCGCTATCATTTTGGGGTTATGCTTTAGAGACGGCCGCATTCACGTTAAATAGGGCACCATCAAAATCCGTTGAGACGACAACTTATGAACTATGGTTTGGCAAGAAACCGAGGTTGTCGTTTCTTAAAGTTTGGGGCTGCGATGCTTATGTGAAAAAGCTTCAACCTGATAAGCTCGAACCCAAATCGGAGAAATGTATCTTCATAAGATACCCAAAGGAGACTGTTGGGTACACCTTCTATCACAGATTCGAAGGCAAGACATTTGTTGCTAAGAATGGATCCTTTCTAGAGAAGGAGTTTCTCTCGAAAGAAGTGAGTGGGAGGAAAGTAGAACTTGATGAGGTAACTGTACCTGCGACGCCTACACCAATTAGTGAGGAAGCTAATGATAATGATCATGAAACTTCAGAACAAGATACTATTGAACCTCGTAGATCAACCAGAGTAAGATCCGCACCAGAGTGGTACGGTAATCCTGTTCTGGAAGTCATGCTACTAGATCATGATGAACCTACGAACTATGAAGAAGCGATGGTGAGCCCAGATTCCGAAAAATGGCTTGAAGCCATGAAATCTGAGATGGGATCCATGTATGAGAACAAAGTATGGACTTTGGTTGACTTGCCCGATGATCGGCAAGCAATTGAGAATAAATGGATCTTCAAGAAGAAGACTTACGCTGACGGTAATATTACTGTCTACAAAGCTCGACTTGTCGCAAAAGGTTTTCGACAAGTTCAAGGGGTTGACTACGATGAGACCTTCTCACTCGTAGCGATGCTTAAGTCTATCCGAATCATGTTAGCAATTGCCGCATTTTATGATTATGAAATTTGGCAGATGGATGTCAAAACTGCATTCCTGAATGGATTTCTGGAAGAAGAGTTGTATATGATGCAACTGGAAGGTTTTGTCGATCCAAAGGGAGCTAACAAAGTGTGCAAGCTCCAGCGATCCATTTATGGACTGGTGCAAGCCTCTCGGAGTTGGAATAAACGCTTTGATAGTGTGATCAAAGCATTTGGTTTTATACAGACCTTTGGAGAAGCCTGTATTTACAAGAAAGTGAGTGGGAGCTCTGTAGCATTTCTGATATTATATGTAGATGACATATTACTGATTGGAAATGATATAGAATTTCTGGATAGCATAAAGGGATACTTGAATAAGAGTTTTTCAATGAAAGACCTCGGTGAAGCTGCTTACATATTAGGCTTAAAGATCTATAGAGATAGATCAAGACACTTAATTGGACTTTCACAAAGCACATACCTTGACAAGATTTTGAAGAAGTTCAAAATGGATCAAGCAAAGAAAGGGTTCTTGCCTGTGTTACAAGGTGTGAAGTTGAGTCAGACTCAATGCCCGACCACTGCAGAAGATAGAGAGAAAATGGAAGATGTTCCCTATGCGTCAGCCATAGGCTCTATCATGTATGCAATGCTGTGTACCAGACCTGATGTGTGCCTTGCTATAAGTCTAGCAGGGAGGTACCAAAGTAATCCAGGAGTGGATCACTGGACAGCGATCAAGAACATCCTGAAGTACCTGAAAAGGAATAAGGATATGTTTCTCGTATATGGAGGTGGCAAAGAGCTCATCGTAAACAGTTACGTTGATGCAAGCTTTGACACTGATCCGGACGATTCTAAATCGCAAACCGGAAACGTGTTTACATTAAACAGTGGAGCTGTCAGTTGGTGCAGTTCTAAACAGAGCGTCGTGGCGGGATCTACGTGTGAAGCGGAATACATAGCTGCTTCGGAAGCAGCGAATGAAGGAGTTCATATCCGATCTAGGTGTCATACCTAGTGCATCGGGTCCAATGAAAATCTTTTGTGACAATACTAGTGCAATTGCCTTGGCAAAGGAATCCAGATTTCACAAGAGAACCAAGCACATCAAGAGACGCTTCAATTCCATCCGGGATCTAGTCCAGGTGGGAGACATAGAGATTTGCAAGATACACACGGATCTGAATGTAGCAGACCCGTTGACTAAGCCTCTTCCACGAGCAAAACATGATCAGCACCAAGGCTCCATGGGTGTTAGAATCATTACTGTGTAATCTAGATTATTGACTCTAGTGCAAGTGGGAGACTGAAGGAAATATGCCCTAGAGGCAATAATAAAGTTATTATTTATTTCCTTATATATCATGATAAAAGTTTATTATTCATGCTAGAATTGTATTAACCGGAAACATAATACATGTGTGAATACATAGACAAACAGAGTGTCACTAGTATGCCTCTACTAGACTAGCTTGTTAATCAAAGATGGTTATGTTTCCTAACCATGGACAAAGAGTTGTCATTTGATTAATAGGATCACATCATTAGATGAATGATCTGATTGACATGACCCATTCCATTTAGCTTAGCACCCGATCGTTTAGTATGTTGCTATTGCTTTCTTCATGACTTATACATGTTCCTATGACTATGAGATTATGCAACTCCCGTTTGCCGGAGGAACACTTTGTGTGCTACCAAACGTCACAACGTAACTGGGTGATTATAAAGGAGCTCTACAGGTGTCTCCAAAGGTACATGTTGGGTTGGCGTATTTCGAGATTAGGATTTGTCACTCCGATTGTCGGAGAGGTATCTCTGGGCCCTCTCGGTAATGCACATCACATAATCCTTGCAAGCATTGCAACTAATGAGTTAGTTGTGAGATGATGTATTACGGAACGAGTAAAGAGACTTGCCGGTAACGAGATTGAACTAGGTATGGGATACCGACGATCGAATCTCGGGCAAGTAACATACCGATGACAAAGGGAACAACGTATGTTGTTATGCGGTCTGACCAATAAAGATCTTCGTAGAATATGTAGGAGCCAATATGAGAATCCAGGTTCCGCTATTGGTTATTGACCGGAGACGTGTCTCGGTCTTGTCTACATTGTTCTCGAACCCGTAGGGTCCGCACGCTTAAGGTTTCGACGACAGTTATATTATGAGTTTATGAGTTTTGATGTACCGAAGTTAGTTCGGAGTCCCGGATGTGATCACGGACATGACAAGGAGTCTCGAAATGGTCGAGACATAAAGATTGATATATTGGATGGCTATATTCGGACACCGGAAGTGTTCCGGGTGATTTCGGAGAAAACCGGAGAGCCGGAGGGTTACTGAACCCCCCCCCCCCCCGGGAGAAGTAATGGGCCACATGGGCCTTAGTGGAGAGAGAGAGGGGCAGCCAAAGGTGGGCCGCGCGCCTCTTCCCCCTGGTCCGAATTGGACTAGGAGAGGGGGGCGGCGCCCCCCCTTTCCCCTCTCCCTCCCCACTTCTTTCCCCCTCCTAGTAGGAGTCCTACTCCTACTAGGAGGAGGACTCCTCCTTGGCGCGCCTATAGGGCCGGCCGGCCTCCTCCCCTTGCTCCTTTATATACGGGGGCAGGGGGCACCCCTAAAGATACAAGTTGATCCACGTGATCATATTCTTAGCCGTGTGCGGTGCCCCCTTCCACCATAGTCCTCGATAATATTGTAGCGGTGCTTAGGCGAAGCCCTGCGACGGTAGTGCATCAAGATCGTCACCACGCCCTCGTGCTGACGGAACTCTTCCCTGACACTTTGCTGGATCGGAGTCCGGGGATCGTCATCGAGCTGAATGTGTGCTAGAACTCGGAGGTGCCGTAGTTTCGGTGCTTGATCGGTCGGGCCATGGAGACGTACGACTACATCAACCAAACGCTTCCGTTGCGATCTACAAGGGTGCGTAGATCACATTATCCCCCTCTCGTTGCTATGCATCACCATGATCTTGCGTGTGCGTAGGAATTTTTTTGAAATTACTACGTTCCCCAACAGGGGCTTCCAAGAGCCGCGTGCAATTGCTTGCATCTTGGGTGGCGCCCAGGCCGCAGCCTCACAGCGAATCTTGAAGCAGTTTGCTTGCGAGGTGATTGCAATCCTTCCCAAGCTTGAGGCCACGCGCCCTCTCAGGTGGTCTTCGTGCGCGATCATGTTTAGTTCTGCAGACTAGCTCAAGTGTGCGGCAACGGCCGAAGTCCTCCCGATGCTTTGCTCCCCAGTCATCAGCAACGTGCAGGTCACCAGGACCCTCATCGATGGCGGGGCAGGACTCAACGTCCTGTCCGTCGAGACATTTGACAATCTCCAAGTGCCGTACGACCAGCTTCAGCCGACCAAGCCTTTCTCAGGAGTCATCGATGGTTCCACTGTTCCAATTGGGCAGGTTCGCCTTCCGGTCACCTTCGGGCAACGCAACAACTACCGCACCGAGCTCATCGACTTCGACGTCGCTCACATCCACCTGCGTATAATGCCATCCTCGGGTACCCAGCCCTAGCCAAGTTTATGGCAGTGACTCACCATGGTTACAATGTCCTCAAGATGCCAGGAAGCGGTGGAGTCATCACCGTACCCTGTGAAGAAAGGGACGTAGTGTGCTCGCTTGAGCGTGCGTTCCAAGCCGCAGCTATCGAAGACCCGGACCACGGGAGCGGGAGGCCTCCCGAGGCGACCCTCAAGAAGGAGAAGACCTCACCTCGCCCGAGCCACAAGGAGGCAGGCACCTCCGGAGGTATTGCGTCAGGATTCGC
The DNA here is from genome assembly GCF_003073215.2 of Triticum urartu. NCBI lineage: Eukaryota > Viridiplantae > Streptophyta > Magnoliopsida > Poales > Poaceae > Triticum > Triticum urartu. The sequence goes on from NC_053023.1 coordinate 630,080,091, forward strand.
GCCCGATCAGGGAGCGCCGCCCTCCCACGCATAGGAAGGCACGCCCGGTGCCCTCATCAGGCAGGGCTCGGGGGCTCTCTCTTGGAGAGCCGCCGACCTTGCCAAGGACGCGGGGGAGGCGCTCGGGCACCACTTGGCGGGGTGCTTTCAAGCATGCTTCCCTCAGGAGGGTACAAGTCAAAGGAGACCAAACCCTCAGGAGTTCATCGCAAGGAACACCCATGAGCTACAAGAGTCCAGAGTCATGCACGGAAGCCGCCGCTTACCTTCCGTGGCCCCACATCCAGGCGAGGATGGAGGACTGCGCGTCTGCATCGACGTACCAGGGCTCAACTGAGCTGCATCCCAGGAGCGCCTATGGCCTTCGGCCGTAGGGCGCTACGAGGGACCACCTCACAGCTACATTCGCATGCCCTTTAGCCTGCCGAGCGCGATCACCGCACATCAGCGCCTGTTGAGGAGCATTCTAAAGGCTCAGGAGGTCAGGCATCGCGCGGTCCTAGCGAAGGTGGCGATGGCCCCCGAAGACCTGCACGTGCCACCGGAGCCTCCCGAGGCCCCTGGGCCTGGGGGCTCATGAGGGCCGACGTCTTCACCGCGCATCGCTCACTTCCTCAACATCACTTCATCTTCAACAGCACCAGGTGACATCTTTCAGAGTTCTACTTTCAGCTGGGAGCACCCACAGGGCTGCACCATTCCCAAGTCGCGTGGGTCCGTCCCCGCGGCATGTATCCATTTTGGTTATGCTCTTTATTTACCTTGTTGGGGGCGCCCCTCGGGCTGCATCATCCCCACGCCGCTCGGGCCCGACCCAGCGGCGGTTTCTTTTACCCGCGCTTGCTTGAAATTGGATTTCCTATGTGCTTAACATACCTAACCTAATCAACTGCTCAATCGACGCCTATCCGAAGAGCCGCTTGCTCTGGCACGGCGCGTGCGCACGGGTCCGTCCCTGCAGCGTTGATAAACCTGAGTGGTCGAGCTCTGGCCGCGGCAGCCCCGCATGGCGCCACCTCACCAGGCGCTCAGTGCCCTGACCGCTCCCTCCGAGTGACCATAGGTTGGCCGGCGACCGTAACGACATGCCTTGTTTCTCCTCATGATTGGTGTGCAGGACCTACTCCAGGAGCAACGTTGGGGGCATCGTGAGCTCTCTCTCCCATTCTTCGGCACGGACCGCTTGCACGTTAAAGGGGGGTACCTGAGCATCGCGACTCATGGGCTCCTACTGGCTCTCCAACCCTCACCCCCTGGCCTTGACCCACGACATCGCGACCTGTCATACCAGCGGCGGCTGAGCTCGCTCGAGGGCCGGCACCTGAGGACGTAGAGCGTTAAGGAAAGCGCGGGGGAGTGGGAAGAAGCTCGCGAGGGCCTCACCCAGCAGTACCTCGACCACCACCTCTCTGAGGAACTACGTCAGACGCACAAGATAAGTCGCGCCCTCGCAAGAGCTAGACCAACGCAGCGCTAAATCCCTGCCCAGTGCAACTCTGTCACGGTGACGCTACCTTCCTTTCTCGCCCAGCAAGGATTGCTTGAGCGCTAAAGGTGACCTCCCGAGCATCGCGACTCGGGGGCTCTTACCGGACCTCGGGCCGCTCACCTCCTGGCCTTGACCACGGCATTTGTGACCTGGCATACCAGCGACGGCTGAAGCTTGCCTGGGGACTAGGACCTGTCAGCGTAGAGCGCCAAGTCCTCGTGAGGATAGAAAGGGGGATCTTAGCCGCGGCAGATGCCTTACATGCCCCCGCGGGGTGTTGCTTTAATTCCTCGCATGGAACAAAAGGTGCTAACCCTAAGGGACGCTACTTGCTAGCACCTGCCCAAGCGACGCCATCATCAACAGTGGGCTGCCCAGTGATGGCGCCAATCCCATCCAGATAAGTGGCGTCGGCGGCTCGATGCAGCTGCCCCACTCCGAGCGCGGCGCGAGCTCGGAGGCTCATAGCTGTCGTTGCTCGTCTCCGGGGTCGCGAGGAGTTCGGGGGAGCCGCTGAAGCCCTCAGTCCCTCCGCTGCTACCTGAGGAGCTGCAGGAGGACCAACGGGCGGGGCTAGTCCTCGCCAGTTCATCACCCCTGCCACTTCCCTTAGGGCAGCATTCCAGCCGACGTCCTTCTGCATCAAAGACCTTGAAGAACATCAAGGAGGCGCCGTCATATTCAAGATGGATCACCAAAGCGCTGTCCGCGCGATAGACCCGGCCAATCTCACCCCAGCCCCGGGTCATGAAGACCTTGCCCGGAGCGACGATCGCAACCTCCGCTCCGGTTGCAGGGTTGCCACAGTCGGCGTGCTGCAGCCAGACCTCTAGGGCCCCGCTCAGCGGCATCTCGAAGGCGAAGGAGGGAGGAAGGCGGATCCACGAAGTTGGAGGCATGGCGGCGTGGAGCACAAGCTCGCGAGAGGAGCGCTCCGCGTGGACTCCAGGGGGGGACGACGCGCACCACTGTGACTCGCCGGCGTCGGCGGCGACGCTGTTGGTGTTGCTCGGCGCCCTCCACCCTGGGGCCTACGACGCGGGCGTACAAGGGCAGTGGAAACCCAGGCGGCGGCCGCTCGTACCACGGCCTCGACACCTCCTGCCAGGTGCCTTCATCCCGGCAAAAGAGGATTGGCCGCTTCTTCGGCGGGAGGGGGTCAGGACTCTCTCTGGGGGCCTTTCCCTTCTCCTCAGCTGAAAACCGGCGGATCGGTGCCATTGGTGCAAGAGGAAGCAAGGATGAGGAATAAGAAGAGGAGGAGTAACGGAAAGGGGTGAACTAGCGGAGCTCACGCAGCCCCGTACTTATAGCCGGGGAAGGCCAACCGCCGAGCACCATGACCTCAGGTAATCATGACCCATATCTCTGCATGCAGGAACTTGTCAAGTTGTGCAGTTGCCGAGGCATCGTGGGAAGTGCAAACACCCACGTCCAATCAACCGCCACGCGGTGCCCAAGGCCGCAGGCTGTTAGGGCCCGCGGTGCTTCGCGCTTGCCCCTTCGCTTCTCTGCTAAGCCAAGCCTGCGCGCGCCTTGGGCCCGGGGGCTACTGTCGGCGTTTTGGGAACGGGGGTCCCCAGACTTGCCTGCCTGCAGCCTACGGCGTGGCTCAGGTGGGGGCCCAGTGCGGCCCATCTTCATCAGCCCAAGCTCAAGACCCTCGCGAGGGACCAAGCTTCACGGGGCGGACGACAGGAAGCTTCCTCAAGAGCGGCCTCATCAGGCAGGCTCGCGAGGAGGCGGGGAGATCAATGCGAGGGTACCTCGCGAGGATCCCATGACGCAAGCCATGACGACCAAGGCCAGGCGGGCGCCGGCCTGCGCAGGGTCGTTGTTTCCCCTTTGGTGCAAAGGGGGAAAGTACAGGCCAAGGTATCAGGCAAAGGTTACCATTCCGGTGCAACGAGACCAAGACAAGCCGGACGGCCAGATGGAGGTCACCGTGGAGCCCAAGACGGCATCATCACCAGTGCTTTTGGCAGCCGAAGACCACCTTTGGTCAGGATAGCTTGTACTAGATGTTCCCCTTCAAAATGGCCAATTGTTGGCGCCCTTCCCGCTCAATTATTCGGGGAGAGGCCCAGGGCCTCTATAAATAGAGCTAGCCTCCACAAAGAGGGAAAAAAAGAGGGGCAGCAGCAGAAGGAGGAGAAAGGAAGGAAGAAACCCAGTAGAGACTAAGTAGAACACACCGCACCAGCTCAAGAACACCCCACGCGAGGCTGTTCTTCCCTTGTACTGTCCATCATCAGCCCCAGAGGCAATCCATCACACCACACACTGGAGTAGGGTATTACACCACAACGGTGGCCCGAACCAGTATAAACCTCGTGTCTCTTGTGTTGTTCATCATTTTCATCTTAGTTCGCACGAGAGGATCGGACGTAGATCGGTAGGGGAGATATCTCCGTGCGCACCCCAGTGTTCGAACATCAAGGGTCTGCCGGAACCTGAAATCCGACATCAACGTTCCTGATTCAGCCTATTATGAATGAAACATGTTTGCAATGACAATTAGAGATTATAGTTTCTCATGCCATGCTTAATTAGCTAGGAGTTTATAATGGTTTACCATGCGTGCCAACATGCTATTAAAATAGTTGTGATGTGGTATGATATGGTGGTATCCTCTTTGAATGATTCTGGTGGCTTGACTTGGCACATGTTCACGCATGTAGTTGAAACAAAATCAACATAGCCTCCATGATATTTATGTTCGTGGTGAATTATATCCTACTCATGCTTGTGTTGGGGAACGTAGTAATTTCAAAAAAATTCCTACGCACACGCAAGATCATGGTGATGCATAGCAACGAGAGGGGGAGAGTGTGATCTACGTACCCTTGTAGATCGTAACAGAATCATTTGGTTGATGTAGTCGTACGTCTCCACGGCCCGACCGATCAAGCACCGAAACTACGGCACCTCCGAGTTCTAGCACACGTTCAGCTCAATGACGATCCCCGGACTCTGATCCAGCAAAGTGTCGGGGAAGAGTTCCGTTAGCACGACGGCGTGGTGACGATCTTGATGCACTACCGTCGCAGGGCCTCGCCTAAGCACCGCTACAATATTATCGAGGACTATGGTGGAAGGGGGCACCGCACACGGCTAAGCATATGATCACGTGGATCAACTTGTGTATTTAGGGGTGCCCCCCTGCCCCCGTATATAAAGGAGCAAGGGGAGGAGGCCGGCCGGCCCTATAGGCGCGCCAAGGAGGAGTCCTCCTCCTAGTAGGAGTAGGACTCCTACTAGGAGGGGGAAAGAAGTGGGGAGGGAGAGGGAAAGGGGGGGGGGCCGCCCCCCTCTCCTAGTCCAATTCGGACCAGGGGGGAGGAGGCGCGCGGCCCACCTTTGGCTGCCCCTCTCTCTCTCCACTAAGGCCCATATGGCCCATTACTTCTCCCGGGGGGGTTCCGGTAACCCTCCGGCTCTCCGGTTTTCTCCGAAATCACCGGGAACACTTCCGGTGTCCGAATATAGCCGTCCAATATATCAATCTTTATGTCTCGACCATTTCGAGACTCCTCATCATGTCCGTGATCACATCCAGGACTCCGAAATAACTTCAGTACATCAAAACTCATAAACTCATAATATAACTGTCATCGAAACCTTAAGCGTGCGGACCCTACGGGTTCGAGAACAATGTAGACATGACCGAGACACGTCTTCGGTCAATAACCAATAGCGGAACCTGGATGCTCATATTGGCTCCTACATATTCTACGAAGATCTTTATCGGTCAGACCGCATAACAACATACGTTGTTCCCTTTGTCATCGGTATGTTACTTACCCGAGATTCGATCGTCGGTATCCCATACCTAGTTCAATCTCATTACTAGCAAGTCTCTTTACTCGTTCCATAATACATCATCTCACAACTCATTAGTTGCAATGCTTGCAAGGCTTATGTGATGTGCATTACCGAGAGGGCCCAGAGATACCTCTCCGACAATCGGAGTGACAAATCCTAATCTCGAAATACGCCAACCCAACATGTACCTTTGGAGACACCTGTAGAGCTCCTTTATAATCACCCAGTTACGTTGTGACGTTTGGTAGCACACAAAGTGTTCCTCCGGCAAATGGGAGTTGCATAATCTCATAGTCATAGGAACATGTATAAGTCATGAAGAAAGCAATAGCAACATACTAAACGATCGGGTGCTAAGCTAATGGAATGGGTCATGTCAATCAGATCATTCATCTAATGATGTGATCCTATTAATCAAATGACAACTCTTTGTCCATGGTTAGGAAACATAACCATCTTTGATTAACAAGCTAGTCTAGTAGAGGCATACTAGTGACACTCTGTTTGTCTATGTATTCACACATGTATTATGTTTCCGGTTAATACAATTCTAGCATGAATAATAAACTTTCATCATGATATATAAGGAAATAAAATAATAACTTTATTATTGCCTCTAGGGCATATTTCCTTCAGTCTCCCACTTGCACTAGAGTCAATAATCTAGATTACACAGTAATGATTCTAACACCCATGGAGCTTTGGTGCTGATCATGTTTTGCTCGTGGAAGAGGCTTAGTCAACGGGTCTGCACATTCAGATCCGTATGTATCTTGCAAATCTCTATGTCTCCCACCTGGACTTAGATCCCGGATGGAATTGAAGCGTCTCTTGATGTGCTTGGTTCTCTTGTGAAATCTGGATTCCTTTGCCAAGGCAATTGCACCAGTATTGTCACAAAAGATTTTCATTGGACCCGATGCACTAGGTATGACACCTAGATCGGATATGAACTCCTTCATCCAGACTCCTTCATTCACTGCTTCCGAAGCAGCTATGTACTTCCGCTTCACACTAGATCCGCCACGACGCTCTGTTTAGAACTGCACCAACTGACAGCTCCACCGTTTAATGTAAACACGTATCCGGTTTGCGATTTAGAATCGTCCGGATCAGTGTCAAAGGTTGCATCAACGTAACCATTTACGATGAGCTCTTTGTCACCTCCATATACGAGAAACATATCCTTAGTCCTTTTCAGGTATTTCAGGATGTTCTTGACCGCTGTCCAGTGATCCACTCCTGGATTACTTTGGTACCTCCCTGCTAGACTTAGCAAGGCACACATCAGGTCTGGTACACAGCATTGCATACATGATAGAGCCTATGGCTGAAGCATAGGGAACATCTTTCATTTTCTCTCTATCTTCTACAGTGGTCGGGCATTGAGTCTTACTCAACTTCACACCTTGTAACACAGGCAAGAACCCTTTCTTTGCTTGATCCATTTTGAACTTCTTCAAAACTTTGTCAAGGTATGTGCTTTGTGAAAGTCCAATTAAGCGTCTTGATCTATCTCTATAGATCTTGATGCCCAATATGTAAGCAGCTTCACCGAGGTCTTTCATTGAAAAACTCTTATTCAAGTATCCCTTTATGCTATCCAGAAATTCTATATCATTTCCAATCAATATGTCATCCACATATAATATCAGAAATGCTACAGAGCTCCCACTCACTTTCTTGTAAATACAGGCTTCTCCAAAAGTCTGTATAAAACCAAATGCTTTGATCACACTATCAAAGCGTTTATTCCAACTCCGAGAGGCTTGCACCAGTTCCATAAATGGATCGCTGGAGCTTGCACACTTTGTTAGCTCCCTTTGGATCGACAAAACCTTCCGGTTGCATCATATACAACTCTTCTTCCAGAAATCCATTCAGGAATGCAGTTTTGACATCCATCTGCCAAATTTCATAATCATAAAATGGACAATTGCTAACATGATTCAGACAGACTTAAGCATCGCTACGGGTGAGAAGGTCTCATCGTAGTCAATCCCTTGAACTTTCGAAAACCTTTTGCGACAAGTCGAGCTTTGTAGACAGTAATATTACCGTCAGCGTCAGTCTTCTTCTTGAAGATCCATTTATTCTCAATTGCTTGCGCATCGGGCAAGTCAACCAAAGTCCATACTTTGTTCTCATACATGGATCCCATCTCAGATTTCATGGCTTCAAGCCATTTTGCGGAATCTGGGCTCACCATCGCTTCTTCATAGTTCGTAGGTTCATCATGATCTAGTAGCATGACTTTCCAGAACAGGATTACCGTACCACTCTGGTGCGGATCTTACTCTGGTTGATCTACGAGGTTCAGTAGTATCTTGTTCTGAAGTTTCATGATCATTATCATTAGCTTCCTCACTAATTGGTGTAGGTGTCGCAGAAACAGGTTTCTGTGATGTACTACTTTCCAATAAGGGAGCAGGTACAGTTACCTCGTCAAGTTCTACTTTCCTCCCACTCACTTCTTTCGAGAGAAACTCCTTCTCTAGAAAGGATCCATTCTTAGCAACGAATGTCTTGCCTTCGGATCTGTGATAGAAGGTGTACCCAACAGTCTCCTTTGGGTATCCTATGAAGACACATTTCTCCGATTTGGGTTCGAGCTTATCAGGTTGAAGCTTTTTCACATAAGCATCGCAGCCCCAAACTTTAAGAAACGACAACTTTGGTTTCTTGCCAAACCATAGTTCATAAGGCGTCGTCTCAATGGATTTTGATGGTGCCCTATTTAACGTGAATGCGGCCGTCTCTAAAGCATAACCCCAAAACGATAGCGGTAAATCTTGTAAGAGACATCATAGATCGCACCATATCAAGTAAAGTACGATTACGACGTTCGGACACACCATTACGCTGTGGTGTTCCGGGTGGCGTGAGTTGCGAAACTATTCCGCATTGTTTCAAATGTAGACCAAACTCGTAACTCAAATATTCTCCTCCACGATCAGATCGTAGAAACTTTATTTTCTTGTTACGATGATTTTCAACTTCACTCTGAAATTCTTTGAACTTTTCAAATGTTTCAGACTTATGTTTCATTAAGTAGATATACCCATATCTGCTTAAATCATCTGTGAAGGTGAGAAAATAACGATATCCGCCACGAGCCTCAACATTCATCGGACCACATACATCTGTATGTATGATTTCCAACAAATCTGTTGCTCTCTCCATATGTACCGGAGAACGGTGTTTTAGTCATCTTGCCCATAAGGCACGGTTCGCAAGTACCAAGTGATTCATAATCAAGAGGTTCCAAAAGTCCATCGGTTTGGAGTTTCTTCATGCGCTTTACACCGATATGACCTAAACGGCAGTGCCACAAATAAGTTGCACCATCATTATCAACTCTGTGTCTTTTGGCTTCAACATTATGAATATGTGTGTCACTACTATCGAGATTCATCAGAAATAGACCACTCTTCAAAGGTGCATGACCATAAAAGATATTACTCATATAAATAGAACAACCATTATTCTCGGATTTAAATGAATAACCATCTCGCATTAAACAAGATCCAGATATAATGTTCATGCTTAATGCTGGCACCAAATAACAATTATTTAGGTCTAATATTAATCCCGAAGGTAGATGTAGAGGTAGCGTGCCGACTGTGATCACATCGACTTTGGAACCGTTTCCCACGCGCATCGTCACCTCGTCCTTTGCCAATCTTCGCTTAATCTGTAGTCCCTGTTTTGAGTTGCAAATATTAGCAACAGAACCGGTATCAAATACCCAGGTGCTACTGCGAGCATTAGTAAGGTACACATCAATAACATGTATATCACATATACCTTTGTTCACCTTGCCATCCTTCTTATCCGCCAAATACTTGGGGCAGTTCCGCTTCCAGTGATCAGTCTGTTTACTGTAGAAGCACTCAGTCTCAGGCTTAGGTCCAGACTTGGGTTTCTTCTCTCGAGCAGCAACTTGCTTGCTGTTCTTGTTGAAGTTCCCCTTCTTCTTCCCTTTGCCCTTTTTCTTGAAACTAGTGGTCTTGTTGACCATCAACACTTGATGCTCCTTCTTGATTTCTACCTCCGCAGCTTTCAGCATTGCGAAGAGCTCGGGAATAGTCTTATTCATCCCTTGCATATTATAGTTCATCACAAAGCTCTTGTAGCTTGGTGGCAGTGAATGGAGAATTCTGTCAATGACGCAATCATCTGGAAGATTAACTCCCATCTGAATCAAGTGATTATTATACCCAGACATTTTGAGTATATGCTCACTGACAGAACTGTTCTCCTCCATCTTGCAGCTATAGAACTTATTGGAGACTTCATATCTCTCAATCCGGGCATTTGCTTCAAATATTAACTTCAACTCCTGGAACATCTCATATGCTCCATGACGTTCATAACATCGTTGAAGTCCCGATTCTAAGCCGTAAAGCATGGCACACTGAACTATCGAGTAGTCATCAGCTTTGCTCTGCCAGACGTTCATAACATCTGGTGGCCTGGCACCCAGCGGTGCTTCCAGGACGTAATTCTTCTGTGCAGCAATGAGGATAATCCTCAAGTTACGGACCCAGTCCGTGTAATTGCTACCATCATCTTTCAACTTTGCTTTCTCAAGGAACACATTAAAATTTAACGGAACAACAGCACGGGCCATTTACCTACAATTAACATAAACAAGCACGATACTATCAGGGACTAAGTTCATGATAAATTTAAGTTCAATTAATCATATTACTCAAGAACTCCCACTTAGATAGACATCCCTCTAATCATCTAAGTGATCACGTGATCCAAATCAACTAAACCATAACCGATCATCACGTGAAATGGAGTAGTTTTCAATGGTGAACATCGCTACGTTGATCATATCTACTATATGATTCACGCTTGATCTTTCGATCTCAGTGTTCCGAGGCCATATCTCCATATGCTAGGCTCGTCAAGTTTAACCTGAGTATTCTGCGTGTGCAAAACTGGCTTGCACCCGTTGTAGATGGACGTAGAGCTTATCACACCCGATCATCATGTGGTGTCTGGGCACGACGAACTTTGGCAACGGTGCATACTCAGGGAGAACACTTTTATCTTGAAATTTAGTGAGAGATCATCTTATAATGCTACCGTCAATCAAAGCAAGATAAGATGCATAAAAGATAAACATCACATGCAATCAGTATAAGTGATATGATATGGCCATCATCATCTTGTGCTTGTGATCTCCATCCTTGAAGCACCATCGTGATCACCATCGTCACCGACGCGACACCTTGATCTCCATCTTAGCATCGTTGTCGTCTCGCCAATCTTATGCTTCTACGACTATCGCTACCGCTTAGTGATAAAGTGAAGCATTACAGTGCGATTGCATTGCATACAATAAAGCGACAACCATATGGCTCCTGCCAGTTGCCGATAACTCGGTTACAAAACATGATCATCTCATACAATAAAATTTAGCATCATGTCTTGACCATATCACATCACAACATGCCCTGCAAAAACAAGTTAGACGTCCTCTACTTTGTTGTTGCAAGTTTTACGTGGCTGCTATGGGCTTAAGCAAGAACCAATCTTACCTACGCATCAAAACCACAACGATAGTTTGTCAAGTTGGTGCTGTTTTAACCTTCACAAGGACCGGGCGTAGCCACACTCGGTTCAACTAAAGTTGGAGAAACTGTCACCTGCAAGCCACCTATGTGCAAAGCACGTCGGGAGAACCGGTCTTGCGTAAGCGTACGCGTAATGTCGGTCCGGGCTGCTTTGTCCAACAATACCGCCGAACCAAAGTATGACATGCTGGTAAGCAGTATGACTTATATCGCCCACAACTCACTTGTGTTCTACTCGTGCATATAACATCAACATATAAAACCTAGGCTCGGATGCCACTGTTGGGGAACGTTGTAATTTCAAAAAATTTCCTACGCACACGCAAGATCATGGTCATGCATAGCAACGAGAGGGGGAGAGTGTGATCTACGTACCCTTGTAGATCGCAACGGAAGCATTTGGTTGATGTAGTCGTACGTCTGCACGGCCCGACCGATCAAGCACCGAAACTACGGCACCTCCGAGTTCTAGCACACGTTCAGCTCGATGACGATCCCCGGACTCCGATCCAGCAAAGTGTCGGGGAAGAGTTCCGTCAGCACAACGCCGTGGTGACGATCTTGATGCACTACCGTCGCAGGGCTTCGCCTAAGCACCGCTACAATATTATCGAGGACTATGGTGGAAGGGGGCACCGCACGCGGCTGAGAATATGCTCACGTGGATCAACTTGTATCTTTAGGGGTGCCCCCTGCCCCCGTATATAAAGGAGCAAGGGGAGGAGGCCGGCCGGCCCTATAGGCACGCCAAGGAGGAGTCCTCCTCCTAGTAGGAGTAGGACTCCTACTAGGAGGGGGGAAGAAGTGGGGAGGGAGAGGGAAAGGGGGGGGGCGTCGCCCCCTCTCCTAGTCCAATTCGGACCAGGGGGAGGAGGTGCGCGGCCCACCTTTGGCTGCCCCTCTCTCTCTCTCCATTAAGGCCCATATGGCCCATTACTTCTCCCGGGGGGGTTCCGGTAACCCTCCGGCTCTCCGGTTTTCTCCGAAATCACCCGAAACACTTCTGGTGTCCGAATATAGCCATCCAATATATCAATCTTTATGTCTCGACCATTTCGAGACTCCTCGTCATGTCTGTGATCACATCCGGGACTCCGAACTAACTTTGGTACATCAAAACTCATAAACTCATAATATAACTGTCATCGAAACCTTAAGCGTGTGGACCCTACGGGTTCAAGAACAATGTAAACATGACCGAGACACGTCTCCGGTCAATAACCAATAGCGGAACCTGGATGCTCATATTGGCTCCTACATATTCTATGAAGATCTTTATCGGTCAGACCGCATAACAACATACGTTGTTCCCTTTGTCATCGGTATGTTACTTGCCCGAGATTCGATCGTCGGTATCCCATACCTAGTTCAATCTCGTTCCCGGAAAGTCTCTTTACTCGTTCTGTAATACATCATCTCGCAACTAACTCATTAGTTGCAATGCTTGCAAGGCTTATGTGATGTGCATTACCGAGAGGGCCCAGAGATACCTCTCCGATAATCGGAGTGACAAATCCTAATCTCGAAATATGCCAACCCAACATGTACCTTTGGAGACACCTATAGAGCTCCTTTATAATCACCCAGTTACGTTGTGACGTTTGGTAGCACACAAAGTGTTCCTCCGGCAAACGGGAGTTGCATAATCTCATAGTCAAAGGAACATGTATAAGTCATGAAGAAAGCAATAGCAACATACTAAACGATCAGGTGCTAAGCTAATGGAATGGGTCATGTCAATCAGATCATTCATCTAATGATGTGATCCTATTAATCAAATGACAACTCTTTGTCCATGGTTAGGAAACATAACCATCTTTGATTAACAAGCTAGTCTAGTAGAGGCATACTAGTGACACTCTGTTTGTCTATGTATTCACACATGTATTATGTTTCCGGTTAATAAAATTCTAGCATGAATAATAAACTTTTATCATGATATATAAGGAAATAAATAATAACTTTATTATTTGCCTCTAGGGCATATTTCCTTCAGCCCCCAGCCCCATCGCCTTGGTGTGGGGCTTCGTTCCTCCTTGGTGGAGGCGGCAGAGGAGGGAGGCCTGTGTTGCCGTGCGGGTGGCCCTCACGAGGCTGGTCCCTCCAGCCTTCCTCGCGAGGCTAGTCCTGCCAGCGGTCCTCGCGAGGGCGGTCACGCCATCCCTAGCGAAGGCCACGGTCTTCCCATCGTCTGCCACCTCTTCCTCCTCCTCGGCCATAGCTCCTGTTGTTGCACTCTGGGCATCGGCCGATTCGCCCATCTCGCACGGCTCTGAGCTCTTGACATTTGTTGGTGTTGTGGGTCTGGAGGTCGTGGTACACGCAGTACCGTCCGCCCTTGGATGACTCAGGCTGATCCCCGCCTCGCTTGATGTCCGGTTCCACTACTAGCACGGCAGCCCCCTTGCGCTTCACGTCTTTGGCCTTGAGCTTCTTTTCTTCCGGGTCGGCTGCCGGGAGCTCGAGGAGGGAGAGGCGCCCTTCCTCAGCCCTGGCGCACTTGGTCGCCAAGTTGAACAGCTCCAGGGATGTGCACATGTCTTCATGGATTGCTAGCTCTTCCTTCATCTTGACGTCGCGCACGCCGTCGGAAAAGGCTGAGATGATAGCTTCTTCAGTCACCTCGGGTATCTTGAGGCGAGCGTAGTTGAAGCGCTGGATGTACTTCTGCAGGGTTTCTCCCGGCTGTTGCTTGATGCGGCACAGGTCGCTCACGGCCAGGGGCCGGTCGCGAGTGCCCTGGAAGTTGGCGATGAAGCGGGCGCGCATCTCGCTCCAGGAGGAGATCGTGTTGGGAGCCAGGTTTAGGAGCCAGGTGCGAGCGCCGTCCTTGAGCGCCATGGGGAACCAATTCGCCATGACCTTTTCGTCTCCGTTGGCGGCTATGATGCCCAACTCATAGAGCTGCAGGAACTCTGCGGGGTCCGCTGTGCCATCATAGCGGGGAGGGAGGTCAGGCTTGAACTAGCATGGCCATGTGACGCCGCGCAGCTCAGGGGTGAAGGCGAGGTAGCGAGAGGGACCGCAAGGGGGAGCCCCCTACGGCACTAACGAGCTCGGTGATGCGGGCGAGCCAGTCCTCGTAGAGGTCGTCGATGGGGCGATAGTGCAGGAGCTCACGCGCCAAGAGCAGGGAGGCGTGCGCATCCATAGGTGTGCGACGGGCGTGGGACGACAAGCCAGCTGGAGTCAGCGACGGGGTGGCGGTGCGGCCATCCCGCCGCACCGAAGGATGCTGGGACGAGGCCTGCTGCTTGTTCCCCGCCGGGCCGGTGGCGGCGGGCGACGGGGAACAACGAGGGGGGCCGTCGACGGGCGTCGTCTGGGCGACGCGAGTGGCGCGAGCAGCCCGGTGCTCGGCGCGAGCCCGACGAGCATCAGCCATGGACACGACGGAAGATCGCACGCGAACAGCGGAAGAAAGACTCCGGCGCACCCCTACCTGGCGCGCCAAATGTCGGATTTCGGGTTCTGACAGACCCTTGTGGTTCGAACACTGGGGTGCGCGCGGAGATCTCTCCCCTACCGATCTACGTCCGATCCTCTCATGCTAACTAAGATGAAAATGATGAACAACACAAGAGACACGAGGTTTATACTGGTTCGGGCCACCGTTGTGGTGTAATACCCTACTCCAGTGTGTGGTGTGACTGATTGCCTCTGGGGCTGATGATGGATAGTACAAGGGAAGAACAGCCTCGCGAGGGGTGTTCTTGTGCTGGTGCGGTGTGTTCTACTTAGCCTCTACTGGGTTTCTTCCTTCCTCTCTCCTTCTTCTGCTGCTGCCCCTCTTTTTTCCCCTCTTTGTGGAGGCTAGCTCTATTTATAGAGGCCCTGGGCCTCTCCCCGAATAATTGAGCGGGAAGGGCGCCAACAATTGGCCATTTTGAAGGGAAACATCTAGTACAAGCTATCCTGACCAAAGGTGGTCTTCGGCTGCCAAAAGCACTGGTGATTACGCCGTCTTGGGCTCCACGGTGACCTCCGTCCAGCCGTCCCGCTGGTCTTGGTCTCGTTGCACTAGAATGATAACGTTTGCCTGATACCTTGGCCTGTGCTTGCCCCCTTTGCACCAAAGGGGAAACAAGGACCCTGCGCAGGCCGGCGCCCGCCTGGCACCCGCCTGGCCTTGATCGTCATGGCTTGCGTCATGGGATCCTCGCGAGGTACCATTGCATTGATCTCTCCGCCTCTTCGCGAGCCTGCCTAATGAGGCCGCTCTTGAGGCAGCTTCCCGTCGTCCGCCCCGCGAGGCTTGGCCCCTCGCAAGGGTCTTGAGCTTGGGCTAATGAAGATGGGCCGCACTGGGCCCCCACCTGAGCCACGCCGCAGGCCGTAGGCAGGCAAGTCTGGGGACCCCCGCTCCCAGAACACCGATAGTTGAACTAATCATATTTACAAAAACAAGATAGGTCGAGTTAATACCAGGTTTTCTCATCTCAGTCAGTTCATCATATATCATCATTATTGCCTTTCACTTGCACAACCTAACGGTGTGGATAATAATAGTAGTGCACGTGCATTGGACTAAGCTGGAATCTACAAGCATTTAATACACAAGAGAAGACAAGGTAATATGAGCTCTTGGTTAGATCAAAAATAATGCATATGAGAGCCACTCAACATTTTCATCATGGTCTTCTCCTCTCGACCCCCAAAGAAAAGAAAGGAAATAAAACTATTTACACGGGAAAGCTCCCAACAAGCAAAAGAAGAACAAGAAATCTTTTTGGGTTTTCTTTTTAATTACTAGTACTACACGCATGAAAAGTAAACTAGCTAAAAGCTACAACTAATTTTTTTGGTTTTTTCTTAAGTTTTTTCAAACACACAGAAATAATGCTTAAAAAGAAAATAAACTAGCCACCGGTTGGCGATTTCCTCCAGATCCCACTGATAACAGACTGACGGTAAGGATCAAGTGGTGGCTCCGGCTCCGGCTCTGGAGCTGGTGTCAGGCTCCAGTATGCATAAACGGCCTCCAGCAAAACAAGGTACATGCCTGAAAATATGTTAAACAAAGAGGGAGCAGGCAAGGTAACAATCTCAAAGTAATTTTTATCAAATATCAATCTATATTTAACACTACAAAAAAGACACATCCGTGACATTTTGGGCCAAACGAAAAAAAATTGGTCATACTTATGACACTTCTATGACGATAATTGTGACAAAACCCGGTATCATCATAGATGTGGTGGGCTCCTACTTCTATGCCAAAAAATCATGACAGAAAATGGGCTTTCCATCCAGGGAAGGCCGGAGAAACGGTTGCATGACATTCTTTGGGCCGTCCATGACGGAAAAAACCATGGTAGAAGCGAGGGCGAGGAAAATTTCGGGGAGTTCCCGGTTACGGTGGATGGTCGGGGGCCGAGCGATGCGCGTTTCTCTCGTACACGTACGCGCGTGTGTGCGAGGCGTTGGGCTCTAACTGAACCCGAGCGAGGCGTTGGGCTCTAACTGAACCCGAGCGATTGCACTAGCTACGTTACTGAACCTGAGTGATTCCTTCGCTACTGCTACTAACTGAAGCCGATCGATGCTGCCTCTGGATGAACAGTGAGCATTGCTGGGGGGTTTGGATGAACAGTTCCCGGTGGGGGTGGATGAACATGAACCCGTGGTGTTGCCTCTGGATGAACAGGACCCCGATCGATCGAGCCGGTTGGGGCTGGATGAACAGGACCCCGTGGAGGGCTAGATGAACAGGACCACCCCGTGGAGGGCTGGATGAACAGAAGATGGTGGAGGGATGGATGAACAGAAGATGGTGGAGGGCTAGATGAACAGTAGCCCGTGGAGGGGTGGTTGAATAGGAGCCCGTGGAGTGGGTTGGCTGAACAGTAGCTGGTGGAGTAGCGCGCGGTGGAGGCTGGATGAACAGGAGCCCGTGGATGAACAATCACAGGTGGAGGCTGGAGGAGGTCGACGGTGGATGAACAATAGCCCGTGGAAGCTGGAGGGGGTCAACGGTGGAGATGAATAGTATCCCGTGGAGTCCCGTTTTGCGGTACGTCACACCCCTCCCGATGAACAGGACCCCCGTTTCGACCGTAGCACTCCAACACAAGTCTGTTTCCTCCGTTTTGTGGTATGCCACACCCCTTCCGATCAACAGGACCCCGTTTCGACCGTAGGAGGTCCGTTTCCTCCGTTTTGCGGCACGCCAGACCCCTCTCGTTGAACGGGATCCTGTTTCGAACATGATCGGTTGAACACAAGGTCGTTTCTTCCGTTGTGTGGTACGCCAGGCCTTGTTTCCATCGGCTGTTCCATCCAAGCCCTCCCGATGAACACGACGACGCATTCCGTTCTGACCCAGCCGGTTGGCTCCCCATGAACACGACAACGACGCTATTTCTCCGTTCCGACCCAGCCATGTACACAAGCCCTGGCCGTACGTATGCGCGAGTAGGCGTTCGAGACCCTGCCCATATGTACGTACGTGGCCGTATTTTCTTCCTTGCACACTGGCCGATGTACGTACGTGTACATGCTACGTGTGCGCCTCTACTACGACATGTGCGCGCCTCTACATGGACCAGTATGTACGTACACGTTCACGACCAGAATGACAACACTACATACGCTTCGACCAGGTGGGTCCCGACTGTCAGGCACTTCCTTGCGTGCGAAGATGTAGCTGGTGGGTCCCAGCAGTCAGGGGGGCAAATCGTTTTTTTGCCCGGGCGCACTTCCTTGCATGCGAAGATGTAGCTGGTGGGTCCCAGTAGTCAGGGGGAAAACGTTTTTTTTACAAAATACGGTGGCCCATCCGGTGGGTCCCTGCTGTCAGGTGGAGGAATAATTATTTTGCGCGTAATAAGGAGGCACTTCCTTGCGGCCGCCGTGGACCCAGCTTTCAGCCTCTCCACGTACAGTACTCTTCCGATGGAAGTCATTCCTTGACCACATTGACCACGCCGCGCCGAGACCACCAGGGTGGCGGACGACGGCGAGGCCTAGGAAGGGGACGACACAGAGACAGGGAAGACGCGACAGTGGAAGCCCGCATGGAGAGGAGTACGAGGGTTCACTGGTTCGGCTGCGGTGTGAGGCTGTCGTCGCCGCAGAATAACTGGGGGTGTGGGTGAGTGGAGCGATGGCCTGGCCAGCGGTGGGAGTAGTAGGGGGCGGTGAGGCCTCCACAGCAGCACAGCCGGTCACGGGAGGCAGGAGCAGGCAGCACGACCGGCGCTGCTTTGGACGGCTGGAGCAAGAAGACCAGAGGTTGAAGGATCACTACGGCCGTTGGATGGACATCGTACGGTCACTACAGCTAGAATCGTTTATATTGACTAAGTTGACAAAGCCCTTGGTAGGCGTGAACTTAGTAGGCCCACAGGTCCGCCTTTGAAATGTCAGGGGGAGGAATCATTTTTTGGGCGGCCGAAGCTAGAATATCTGAGATTTAAGAAGAAGCACGACATCCGTTGGATAGACATCCAACGGCCACTGCTGCTAGAACCGTGTGTTGACTATAATAAGTTGACAAAGCCTTGCATACGCGTCAACCTTTTATAGGAGACGCGTCAACTTAGTAGGCCCACAAGTGTGTGTCATAGAACTTATAGCCCATTTGCGATTTGTAAGAATGTACAACGCATTTTTGAATTCTAATGGAATTTACTATAATCCATTTACAGTTTGTTAAAAGTACAACCCATTTTCTAGCTTGGACAATGATTAATAATTTCAGCTAACCGTTCAAGACATAATTCAATAAAATTTCCTACAATCTGATGGGATCCGAAATATTTTCATCCCGAAATTTCTAGTCAGATTAAATATAAATTTGTATTACGTAAAAATCCAACGAAACATTGCGCGCGCAACAATTAAAAATTAAGATTTTCAAAATCCATAAATAATATTTTATAAACTAATTTTGTGTTTGGTGCATTTTTTATAGTTACTGCCCAATTTTTATAATTACATTCCATTTATTATTTTTTAAATCCCATTTTCCTGTTTAGCCTAAGCATCCCTCCTAGGAAAGACTTGTAGCCCAGCGGGGCGCAGAATAACAAGTTGACCTTGCCTCGGTATTCCTCAAAAAAACGTACAGCTGGGCTAGCAATTTTCATCTTGAAAAAAATTAATATTTGGGCTGGATATCTGTCCTGGGCTAGACGGGCCACAGCCCGCCCAGTTAATACCCTGCTCTCCTCTGAACAACAACGAAAACATCGCCAAGAAAAACTCCGAAGTGCTCACGCCTCAAAAACACAAATACTACTCGAGCTGCTTGGTCCCAGCTGTCGGCCGCACCTTGTGCAATTCTCTCGTTTATATTGACTACATAGGTTGACAATGGTGTGGGACCATGATGTCAGGAAACTAGAAGGAAGCAAAAAAATATAGTTGTACATAATAAGGAGGCACTTGCGTACGTACGGCTATGGCCCTAGTGGGTCCCTACTACATCCAGTCAAAATAAAGTCATCTCCTGAATCCTCATGTTCATTGACCATGTTAACAATGCTCGGCGCCACGGAGAGCGCAACAATTCGAAGGATGACGGAGAGGGCCTCGCGGGCCCTACGGATGGTCTGATACAGCGCCCACTGCTCATTCAGGAAGCCAGGATCATAGGACACCTATGAGCACCTTCGAGAGACTGAGACGGCATGAAACGGTAAGGCCGCGCTTGGGAGCTCTGGTTTATTTCACACCTATATTAAGATACAAGTGTAATTTACTTGTCATCGGAAACAACGTGTAACATACAGGCGTAATGAAACCGAGGGCCCGAGGTCTGTAAGTAAAACCGGCGGGTTACGCGTGTAATTTGTGAGACTAGTGTATATTTTACTAGTCGAAATCGACCAACCTAGCGCTTCCCCCGAGACCATCTGCTTTTATTTACAAGCGTCAGTTTTACAAGCGGTTTTGGTTGGAAATCGACAATCCAATCACGGCCTAAGATGATGAGTTGGTCGGAAGATCATATGGTTTCACGTCTAACCTACCCGACTTGTCGTATAGGCTATAAATGAAACATAAGACGATGAACTTCTTAAGCACGGAAACAACAGAAGAGGATGATCTTCTTAACAAGCAAATCACTGACACTAGACCGACATGCAAAACCATATGAAGCATTATTCTCAGGAGGCATGGTGAACAGCTCGTGATGCCGCATGCCACAACATTCCAAGCTCAACTTTGCGATATTCAAAACAAACTCTTAAAATATCTTACATAAGTCAACATTGATGTGACTATGCATCTCAGCAAAGTAAATATTTACTTCTGAACTGAAGACAGGAATAGGAAAAAACGATCGATGTTGCTCACACCAAAGGGCGTCCCACTCAAAAATATCAAATGCATGTCTTCTGGATAACATCAATGAGCAAAAATTAACAAGGTTTTCCAATTCCAATATATTAAACTAATGTCAACTTTGACAAGCTTTTCCCATTCAAAATATCTAATGCCTATGATTGTGGAACGGGCAGGGTTTGTCATCAGTTTGTCATCTGATAGTCCGGTGGCTCAAGGTGACGACGAATGATTAGAGAACCATTTGATGTATTGTGCATGATGAAGTACTATGGAGGACACGAACCATCTGAACATTTTGTGCAGTTCCACTAAAATAAAGCCGAGCATCCCTGTGGATTTTGTATTTATATGCTGCCAGAAAACAAATACACATCAGCACACACAAGAATATTGGCCCCAGTGTCAACCCACCAATTGGTGGACTAACAAACTAAAAGTACGGTAAACAAATTACCATACCCAGATGCTCCATCATTGTTGCTTAGAGTGACATTGACAGACTTGGAGTCCTGTCCTGGCTACTTGGTACTTGCTTGGGCACTTGTTTGCCCGGTGTTCCTCCGAACCACAAGTAAAGCAGCCATCTCTCTTTTTGTCTTTCTTCTTACCCTTCTTAATGGCCGACGCTGGCAGCAGCATTCAAACATATAGTCCGGTGGCTCAAGGTGATGATGAATGATTAGAGAACCATTCGATGTATTGTGCATGATGAAGTATTATGGAGGACACAAACCATCTGGACATTTTGTTCAGTTCCACTAAAATCAAGCTGAGCATCCCTGTGGATATCGTATTTATATGCTGCAATAAAAAAAAGACACAACAACATACACATGAATATTGACCCCAGTGTCAATCCACCAATCGGTGGACTAACAAACTGAAAGTATGGTAAACAGATTACCATACCTAGATGCCCCATCATTGTTGCTTAGAATGACATTGACAGATTTGGAGTCCTGTCCTGGCTTCCAGTACTTGTTTGGGCACTTTTTGCCCAGTGCACTCCACGTGTTGTAGACTTTCCTATGCTCTCTGCAGACTAGTCATGTCACCAGCGTCTACTAATACTTTGTAAAGCTTCTCGATCATTCCTTGTGTAATGTAGTGCAAACAGTGAATGCTTCTTTCTGCAAAGTGGTAAGACCAACTGAACCCACTAATGCAGTAGTTTGCCTTAGACACATTGGTTCCTTTTTTGCAGTTCAACTAAAATCAAAGTCGGAATAAAACCGAGCTTTAATTTTTATATCCCTGTAAGCAACAATAGGTATAAGGGAAACAATTACTAAGAGATAACGGTTGATGACTTGTACTCCCAAAAGAAAAACATCTACTGATCTACCTTATCTTAATGGGAAACAAAGCAGGAGAGTAGCAATTCTCAATCAGTGTGATTCATTCATATTAACTGAGACATTATCTTAACAATGCCTTGTTTCAACATGTATAAAGAATGACAAAGCAGAAAATATCATTCCTAAAACAATGCGACTGATTCATTTTAATAGAGACATTATCTTAACAATACCTTGGTTAAACATGTAGAAAGAACTAAAAAGTAGGATAGTACCATTTGTAAAATAATGTAACTGATATATAATAACAGAGACATTATCTGAACAATACATTTCTTAAACATGTACTCCGGCCGATCCCTAACAGAAATGGTACTCCCACCTATCCCTAACAAGTGTTGCAGTTTTGAACTAAGATTTAGTAGTAAATTTTGAGGAAAGTAGGTACTGACCTTTCAAGACCAAGATTTTAAACAACTCCCAAGGAAGATCTAAAAGAGATCTCAACACATATATGGAAATCCGGTCTCATTTTGTGTAGTTCCACCAAAATTAAGCGAAGCAAAATGTCACAATGGCAACAAGTTGAATAGATATCCCTGTTTTAACAGAGGCAAAAAAGGAATCAATTACTGGCCAATAAAGGAGGACGAAACATGTGGCCACAAAAATGGTAATCCCGCTAATCCCTAACAAGTGTTCAAGTTTTGAAATAAGATTCAGTACTTAATTCTGAGAGTGACATTGGTTAATTTTACCAGCGACATTAGATTAACAAAAAGCATAAACAGTTCCAGGGGCGAGTGGGCGCAACAACACCATGTGCTTCCATCTACTTATAAAGGGGGTGATGCAGAGTTTGTTGTAACAAAGCAACAAGCATAATGTCTGCGTTGGTCCCATTTTTGTTCACTACTTAAGGGGAAAAGACAGCAATACAATAGCTTCAGTTCAACATTTATTTAAAACAGTACCAATACAAGTAGCACAACAACTCAAAACACACTGCATGATCATGTGGATGAAGGCAAGTACCAACCTGTCATGACACACACAAGATCATGTACGAATCTGCCAACACGAATAGGAAATCCAATCTCGTTTTGTGTTGTTGCACTGAAATCAAGTAAATTCGCGGGTGAGACATTTAAGTTTGCTATAGCAACAAGTTGAATAGATATCCCTGATTTAACAGAGGCAAAAAGGAAACAATTACTACCAATAAAGGATGATGAAACATGCGGCCACAAAAAGAAGCATCTACCTTATCTTGATGGAAAACAAAGTATAGGACAGTAGCATTTCTAAAACGGTTGCATTGATTCATATTAACAGAGAAATTCTCTTAAAATAGTTCAGTAGTTAATTCTAAGAGTGGCATTGCTTAATTTTACCATCAGCGTTAGATTAAGACAAAGCATAAATAGTTCCAGGGGCGAGTGGGCGCAACAACACCATGTGCTTCCATCTACTTATAAAGGGGGTGATGCAGAGTTTGTTGTAACAAAGCAACAAGCATCATGTCTGGGTTGGTACCATTTTTGTTCACTAGTTAATGGGAAAAGAGAGCAATACAATAGCTTCAATTCAACATTTATTTAAAATAGTACCAATACAAGTAGCACAACATCTCAAAACACACTGCACGATCATGTGGATGGGACATGGGACATGCAGCACCATGTGCGTCCACACGTATAAATGGGTGATGCAGAGTATGTAGCCAAGCAACATATCTGCGTTGGTCCCATATTTTTTCTCTTTGAAACTTTTTCCTATGTGAGGACAGCAAATCTAGTCCTGCACAAACTGCCCGACCCCCCAGTTTCTTTCCCTTTTCAACAAAGAGTTCAGTTCCTTACAGATGTGTGTACTGGGTTACCCCCTTTTTCCCTTTTCGGCCAACAAAGCGGCTGGATAGCTAGTCTATAGTACTTTCCCTCCCTCCTTTCCTCATTGAACCACGTCCTAGATTCATGCTCCACCCCACCGCACCCTTCTTTCCTCTTTGAAACAAGACCTAGATTCGACTACAGAATCGAAGAAGATCCGCATGCAGCTAGACCAATGACGGTTTCAAAGAAACTTATACCTTAGGGTCGTCGGGATGTGGCAAGGCGTGCGGTGGGAGGTCGGATCTGCCCACACTACGTATGGCAGCGAGGAAGAAGGGGTCGGTGGACCTCCCGCACAGGCGTTGGGTGAAAGAGAAAAGCACAGCCGGCAGTGGATTGCCTCCCTCGCCGAAGGCGATAGAGTGAACGCTCCACCTCCTCTCCTTCCCGGTGCGACGGGATCCGGACGCCTCCTTCGCCAGCTGTGAGGGGGTGAGAGAGACAGAGGCCACAACGCAGTCTTGTTTAGATCTGGTGAAGAGGGTGAGTGTCGGTGTCAAAACTGGCGGATCTCGGGTAGGGGGTCCCGAATTGTGCGTCTAGGATCGATGGTAACAGGAGGCAGGGGACACGATGTTTACCCAGGTTCGGGCCCTCTTGATGGAGGTAATACCCTACGTCCTGCTTGATTGATATTGAGGATATGAGTGTTACAAGAGTTGATCTACCACGAGATCGTAGAGGCTAAAACCCTAGAAGCTAGCCT
This sequence comes from Triticum urartu, assembly GCF_003073215.2. Classification (NCBI taxonomy): domain Eukaryota; kingdom Viridiplantae; phylum Streptophyta; class Magnoliopsida; order Poales; family Poaceae; genus Triticum; species Triticum urartu. The sequence continues at coordinate 630,104,189 of NC_053023.1, forward strand.
ATGGTATGATTGTTGTTCTGTATGTTGTCCTACGAACTAAAACCCTCCGGTTTATATAGACACCAGAGAGGGTTAGGGTTACACAAAGTCGGTTACAATGGTAGGAGATCTACATATCCGTATCGCCAAGCTTGCCTTCCATGCCAAGGAAAGTCCCTTCCGGACACGGGACGAAGTCTTCAATCTTGTATCTTCATAGTCCAGGAGTCCGGCTGAAGGTATAGTCCGGCCATCCGGACACCCCCTAATCCAGGACTCCCTCAATAGTCCCTGAACCAGGCTTCAATGACGATGAGTCCGGCGCGCAGATTGTTTTCGGCATTGCAAGGCGGGTTCCTCCTCCAAGTACTTCATAGAATATATTGAACACAAAGATAGTGTCTGGCTCTGCAAAATAAGTTTCCACATATTTCCATAGAGAGAATAATATTTACACAAATCTAATCTGCTGACGTATTCCGTAGTGTGACATCGCACCACGGCCAAGCCTTTATTCGAATCGTTTTATTGTCCCACCTCAGCGTGTCATGCAAGGCGGTTTCCTTGGCATGTCTCGTCGAAGCAGAGATCGTGTCCCCTTATTCCGGGATTCTCATCAATACGGGCATGGGTGGCCAAACCGCTTCTAGGACTCCTAGACTATAGGCAAGTCCAAACGGCCACGGAGGGGACGCTTGATATTCGCCCCCTAAACTGGTCCTCAAGTTAGGGACAATCCTCGATTCTGCTGAACTGTTCTTCATCTTCAGTTGACGGTCTTGAAAACTGGTTCAACAAATCTTCTCATCTTCGATCTTGAGGATCACCGAAATGCATTCGGCGAGTTTATACGTCGGGTATCCGCGGAGCCCCTTTAAGTTTCCGGCCTTTATCAATGCCTTGTTATTTTTATGCCACACCTCGGGTTTGAAGTTTTTCCTGGGAGGCAGTGTCCTCTTGCGTCCGAGTTCTAACGCCGGACTGCATTCGAGGTATCTTTTGCGGCCGAGCACCAATGCCGGACCGCTTCCGAGCTCCAACGCCGGAATGTACCCGAGCTCCAACGCCGGACTATGTCCAAGATCCAACGCCGGACTGTATCCGAGCTCCAACGTCAGACAATGTCCCAGCTCCAACGCCGGACTATATCCGAGGTGTCATATCACCTTGGTTCAAAAAAGTTGAAGGAGTTTAGCCAAGCTTAATGCCGTAAATGCCCTCTATGGAGCCAGCCACTAGCGCCCGAGCTTTATGCCGGACTGCTTCCGAGGTGGTGCACCACCCCGACTGTGGGCCGATTTTTTGTCAATATTTTTTATTATTGCAATTTACTCTCTGCCGAGATATATGGCTAGTAGCCCTCAAGGTGTGTATCGGTCTAAAACCCGAGATGCACCTGAAGGATGACGTAAGACCGCTGATCCCAGTAGCCGCTGAGACTCAGGTTGATTTGCAAAATCGGCCTGAGGATCAAGTCCTAGCTCGGCAGAATACTTCGGGACACAAAAAGCGGCATTCTTAGTCCTCGAGACTCAGGTTGGGTGCGGCCGACCAACCTGAGGATCAAAATCTCCTCGGTAACTGTATTGCACTTAAAATTTTATGCATTGAACAGGCAATGCAGTAGCCCCCGAGACACTGGTCGGGTGGCAACACCAGATCAGGGGATCGGTGTGCCCCTTTAATATTTGTAAATAATAAGGCCGAAGCCCAGTAGCCCCCGAGCCTTAATGCGGGCACGGGTGGACGAATTAAGGATCGATATCCATAGTAAAATCACAAATTATGTGTAATGACTCTATGTATCCAAGTATTTACGTCATTAATGCTTGGATCCGCATTGTACAAAACTTTGTTGACCGACCATCGGCTTCCACCTCCTCGGCTAGTAGCCGAGGAGTGTTTGTCCTACTTTATAAAGCCTTTATGAGGGTAAAGATTTACGACAAACAAGGCAATCTGGCCATATGGTTTTATGAACAAAGGTACGCAGAGAGATATGTTATATTACTGTTTAACATAAGAAATGCCGTCCAAAGAAAATAGTCCCGCTATCGGTTCCTTTCTTTTGGTTGTCATGCTAAGCATGATCATGTAGCCTCAGCTCTAATGTAAGAGCATAATATCGAGGATTTAGTTTGGGAGGCAGTTAATAGCCCCCGGTAGTGTTTGGCGACAGTCGAGGTCAAGCCGTAAACACTACGGCCATTGTTATGAATGGCCCGTCATTTAACACTGTCATCGGATTGCTTACCAGTTTACGCTTATTGTGACAGTCAGTTTTCGGCTTTCTCCACTGAGGTGCTTAACCATGTGAGCTGGAAGCACAATCACAGTGGTTCTCCCTTTGCACACCTAGCCGAACAAAGCGGAACATAGGAGGCAAGCGCAGGAGCCGGGCAACCCAACTATTCACTGAAGACACAATTCGAAACCAATGCATATATAGTGAGATCCGAGAATGTTTTTGCCGAATCTATAAAGGTGTCCGGCATTGCACTGCGAGACTTGTGCTGAAAACACACAAATAGTTTAAAAGTGCCATAAGCTTGGAAAACCAAAAAAACGTCAGTAAAAACTTGACGTCTGAACAAGATCAAGTGTTCGGTGCCAATCCGAAAATTGGGGAAAAGATCGTGCTTCGGTCATGCATTAATATTACACATCCGATCTCAAGACTTCAAGCGGGTCAGCCTACGGCTGCAGCCTCCTATCCCGAAGGCGGAGTGCATCTCGTTAGACCAGTTTAGCGAACTAAACTCGAGCGGTCACTAGAGAGAAAATGGGTTATCTGGCTATTGACCACACTCACGTCGAAAAAGGAGCGATAGAAAAAGACTTTGCAACGACCAAGAAGAAAACACATTTACTATAAAATAGCTCATATAAATTTTAAGAGCCCCCAAGTGACTTGGGTTAAAGCTTTTATGTATAATGATTGTATGTACCGAAGTACTTATATCATATCTTTGTTCAACCGAACTTTAAACGCGTCTTAACCGACCGTCGGCTTCTCCCTCTTCGGTCAAGGACCGAAAAGTGTTATGTACTCCACCTATCGAGAATATCGACAGTGTTTCCGATAACCAGGCAACCGGGCCATAAGGCTGTAACAGACAAAGCGCGCTCAGGGAACTTATGCTATATTACAGACGAAGTGTAAGAAGCATCTTCGAAGAAAATAGTACCCCCACCGATACCTTTTTTCGGTGCTCATTATTACTATGAGACTTGTGCAATAGATCCATGATTGAAAACGATAAGAGCGCTAGCTTTCGGCTTCACCCAGTCTGAGGTCAGAGCTCGGAGGACCCGGTCATGACAATCGCAGAGGTGCTCCCTTTACTCCCTAGCCGAACAATCGGGAACGTAGGGGTAAGCACAGGAGCCAGGCAATCCAGCTTGCGAATCGCTTAGGTCAATATGGTGCATATTGTGGCATAATACACGAACAAGGAACGAAGCCGTACAAGTATAATCATATGCAAGAGGAAAAGCTCCATCAAGGGAGCCCCCAAGTAAACGGGATATTTGAATTTGTCCGTCACAATAAAAGTTTGGACAAGGAAATTTTTTTACAAGCCACGTTTTCCAAAAAAGTATAATGCTAGGTCGAACCGAACACAAGTTAAAAATTAAAACTTTGAGCATGAAAGCGACTTAGCTGGTTAATGTGTTCGGCATTGATGACGCGGTCCGAGCTTGATGCGGAACAAGGTTCCATCGCCCAAGCCGGTCCCGAGATGGCGGAGCGAAGAGCTCGACACACCGAAGTGGTGACATAGCACGGTCAATGCAGACCGGCAGAGTGACGACGAAGTCCCCGGATCATTTTCCTGCGCACAAAAAATAGTGCAAACCGAAGATAATAGTAATAATAATAATTAAAAAAATTGCATAATAAATAATTTATGCAAAGTGAGTAATAAAAGAAATATGGCCTGGCGCCGAAGTCAATGTCGATGCAGGGCGTCGGCGTGACGCAGTGAAGGCGTGACAAAGCCTGAATTTGCAGGGCGGTCCGGGCTCCGGATGCGGCGTTCGCCGAACAATGTACGGAAACTGACCGAACCACCACGCGACCGGTTTTAATGTGGCCGCCATTTGATAGACCTGTCTACAGATGATGGAACAAAGCAGAGTAATAATTCCTTAAGAAAAATAAACCCAACAAGCAAAAATTGTTAGGATTAATAGCACCTGTTTATTTGTTGTAGCAATCCGAAGAAAGGTGATTTCCAAAATTGGGACTCGATCCGCACACCCATTGCTTGATGGGCGATAAAGCGACGGTATGGCGATGCTGGCCAAGGTTGGCTCGCCGAGGCAAAGCCCTCGATCCAGCTATCATGACGGAGCTGGTCGGCTAGTGACGCTGAAGTCTCCAGAGTAGGTTGATGAAGAGATGGCGAAGCCCCCGGTCCAGCCGAGATGTCGAAGCCTCGATGTCAGCCGATGAGTCGAAGTAGGTCGGTGTGATGGACACCAGCTTGAAGAAGCAATAGTGCGACCCTGCCGATGCAGGTCGTGACGTGGTCGATGCCGACTTGATGAAGTGACCGTGCGGTGATGCCGGTATGCCCGCTTCGTGTAATCCGTGGGGCGGCGATGTTGGTGATGATTTATCATTCGCGATGCCGGACTCTTGTTTGGCTTGCCGAGATGATGATCCGAAGAAGTTGAGCTCGGCTCAATAAAGTGACGACGTGTCTAGCACAGGTCGGCAACCTTGGAGCAATATCGCCGGACTGGTTTGACATCAGCATGATGATGAAGGCGACCTCAGGGGAGGCTTAAAAATTTATGGGCACGTGTTTAAAAACAACGCACAATACCCTATAAGAGAATTCCTCTAAAAAGGTTGTCCAATCTCATGTTCATAAAGAAACATGAATTCGGGTCGGATCCGTATTGACGCAGAAAACGGATCCGAAAATTGATCCACTCATCGGAAGGTTTCCGGAGTTTGAACCGTCGGATCAAGCTGAAATTTGGAGGGGTGGTAGATATGGGAATTCCGCAGTAGATGAACGGTTGGATCTTAAAACGACCTCTGAGCTAGGCTCTGGAGACCACGCCCTAAACTCGTCCAGATTCCCATCCAGATTTGACAGGGCTCCGGTATATCGTAGATTGTCGGAGATTCCTCCATCGGAACTCGACGAAATTTTGCATGGCTGTTGTAGACTCAATTCTGCACAATTCCACCAAAGGGATCATCAAAACGATGCTCTAAGAGGTGGTGGCAGAAGATACAAGTTTGCTGTTCGGAAAAACAACACGTTCGCCCGAGGGCAATGCTGACGTTGAGCCCCCGAGCTCCATGGATGATTCCTCCATGATCTTGATAGAGATCGGAGTTGATATTGATGAAGGCCCTCATCCAAACATGACGATCGGAGATGGAGCATGGTCCTCGGTCAAGCCAAGGTGACCAGTCGAGCCGGCGACGAAGATGCTGGCATCGCAGTTGACCTGCAGACGAGCCATGGATCCTTTTGCCGATAACACAGCGGAACTCTCAATGAAAGCACCAATGTCGGTGTCAAAACCGCCGGATCTCGGGTAGGGGGTCCCGAACTGTGCGTCTAGGATTGATGGTAACAGGAGGCAGGGGACACGATGTTTACCCAGGTCCGGGCCCTCTTGATGGAGGTAATACCCTACGTCCTGCTTGATTGATATTGATGATATGAGTGTTACAAGAGTTGATCTACCACGAGATCGTAGAGGCTAAAACCCTAGAAGCTAGCCTATGGTATGGTTGTTGTTCTGTATGTTGTCCTACGAACTAAAACCCTCCGGTTTATATAGACACCAGAGAGGGTTAGGGTTACACAAAGTCGGTTACAATGGTAGGAGATCTACATATCCGTATCGCCAAGCTTGCCTTCCATGCCAAGGAAAGTCCCTTCCGGACACGGGACGAAGTCTTCAATCTTGTATCTTCATAGTCCAGGAGTCCGGCTGAAGGTATAGTCCGGCCATCCGGACAACCCCTAATCCAGGACTCCGTCAGTGAGAGACTGTGAATATAGCAAACCCTAGCAAAGGAATGCTGAGCCTCTAGCGTGTATATGTATATATGTAGTGCAGCGAGAGTGTGGAGAGTGCAAACCCTAGCAAACAAGCATTGAGGCTCCAGCTTATATATATACTGTAGTACGGACTGAGCTCCAGTGCCTTAACTGCACCTCCTTTTGGCTGTATGACAGGTGGGCTAGCCACATTTTGGGCCAACCTATCATAAACCCAAAGGCAGGTGCACTAAAGTCAATGAAGTTGTGTCCATGTAGTACTCGTGTATAGGACTAATATATAGTGGAGTGGTTTTCTTATTCTCTCCATAACAATTGTTTTAAATTATGTAAATATGAAACGAAACTCTTTATTTAACGTACCAGTGAAGAAAACTACTACTCCATCTGTTCCTAAATATTTGTCTTTCTAGAGATTTCAACAAATGACTACATACGGAGCAAAATGAGTGAATCTACACTGTAAAAAATGTCTATATACATCCGTATGTGGTAGTCCATTTCAAACCACTTGAAAGACAAATATTTAGGAACGGAGGGAGTACTTCCAATGAACTAACGATTCACGCGTCCTAGTCGCACTTCCTGTCCTTCACGTGCGGTACACTACCCTCCCTTAAGTGAACAACCACACATGTGCCAAATTATCAGAAACGTGTGAGAGTGTGTGAGGGAGTCCTGGACTAAGGGGTACTCGGGCGTCCGGCCTATTGGCCATGGGCCGGACTGATGGGCTGTGAAGATACGACGACGGAAGGCTACACCCGTGTCCGGATGGGACTCTCCTTAGCATGGAAGGCAAGCTTGGCGTCGAATATGTAGATTCCTTTCTTTGTAACCGACCTTACGTAACCCTAGATCCTCCCGTTGTCTATATAAACCGGAGGACTTAGTCCGGATAGGGGAGACTCATTATCATAGCCATACAAGCTATACCTCTAGGGTTTAGCCATTACGATCTCGAGGTAGATCAACTCTTGTAATACTCATATTCATCAAAATCAATCAAGCAGGATGTTGGGTATTACCTCCATAGAGAGGGCCCGAACCTGGGTAAACATCGTGTCCCTTGTCTCCTATTACCATCGACCTTAGACGCACAGTTCGGGACCCCCTACCCGAGATCCACCGGTTTTGACACCGACATTGGTGCTTTCATTGAGAGTTCCACTGGGCTGTCGCCAAAGGGTTTGATGCCCCTTCGATCGTCAATAATGACGATGTGAAGGAGGAACTTTTCTCCCCGGACAGATCTTCGTGTTCGGCGGCTTCGCACTGCGGGCCAACTCGTTTGGCCATCTGGAGCAGATCAAAAGCTACGCCTTGGCCATCAGGTCAGATTTGGGAGCTTGAACTACGTTGCGAACATCCATGGGGACTTGATCTTCGCCGGATTCGAGATCGCGGTAGCCGCTCCCGGTCACCCCGATGATCATGACCTAAATCTGTCATCAGACCGCATCCAGGAGATCGATCCTATAACCGCTCTGGCCTTAGAGCCGGAGCAGACTGCGCCATCCGAGGACGGGAGGATCAACCCCACCATGGAGGCCACAGATCCCACGGCGTTGGAGCCGCACATAGACTTAACCTCTCACGACGTCTTTGTCACCGGAGCCCGGGACTCATCTCCGAACGTAAGTTCCAAACCACGTGAGCCCGCGGATGCCGAGCTTGATCATTTATCGATCTTCGAATTCAGCACCGCGGACATCTTCCAGCACTTGCCCTTGGGCGATGTGCTCAATTCCTTAAACAACCTATCCTTGACGGAGGACTCACAGCCGAACTATATCCGGCTCGAACCAGGGGCTGGCGGTGGAGAATTTTGCTTCCCACCCACCACCCACTTCATAGCCACGGTCGAGGATTCGACCGATACACCTGATTACGACTCCGAGAACATTGACAGTATGGACGACGATGCCGAAGACAACGAAGACCCCGTTGATACAGCTAATGACCAAGATGAATGGGAAGATGGGCAGGTTAGCCCTGGTAAATAGGCCATGTGCGAAGATTCGGAGGATGACAATTACCTTCCGCTCTCTAAGGATGAGGTGAGCCTCAGCACCGAGGATTTCATCGTGCTTGAGGAACATCTTGAGCAGGAGCGCTTCAAGCGCCAACTAATAGCTAGTGCAAGGAGCCTGAAAAATAAGCAACAGCAGCTTCAAGCTGACCAAGATCTGCTCAATGATAGATCAACCAAAGTCCTAGCCACCGAAGAATACAGCCTTAGTGGCCCAGCCAAAAGCTACCCGAAGAGTCAATTGCTACCCCAGGGCGACGACAAGGCGCTCGAGCCCGTGCCATTATCGCACAGAGCATCAGGTCGACCACAACTTGGTCCGAGTAAAGCGGAAACTCAAGCCAAACACCAGACCGCCCACCTCGTCGTAAAGGCAAGAACAAAACAGCTCGGGGTTGTGCACACGACCGTCAATAGGACCTGGGTAGTAGAGTAGGACACTCGAGAGCGACCTATGGATTGAGAGGACATACCTCGACACGCGACAACGACCACCTATTCGGACGTGACAAACCTAGCCATGCCCGGGCCGAAAACCGCAAACGGACTCCATCGGGGCTACGTCGCAGTGTGGCCCAACATAGAGGCGCCGCACACCCTCTTTGCTTCACAGACGAAGTAATGGAGCATGAATTCCCAGACGGGTTCAAACCTATGAATATCGAATCATACGATGGAACAACGGATCCCACGGTATGGATCAAGGACTTCCTCCTCCATATCCACTTGGCACGTGGGGACGACCTTCATGCCATCAAATATCTACCACTAAAACTTAAAGGACCAGCTCGGTACTGGTTAAACAGTCTGCCAGAAAATCTATTGGCAGCTGGGAAGATTTGGATGATGCCTTTCATGAGAACTTCCAAGGAACATATGTCCGGCCACCGGACGCCGATGACTTAAATCACATTGTCCAGCAGCCCGAAGAGTCAGCCAGGCAGCTCTGGACTAGGTTCTTAGTTAAAAAAACCAAATCGTCGACTGTCCGGACGCGGAAGCCCTTGAGGTCATTAAACACAAAGTCCGGGATGAATGGCTTGCACGCCACCTCGGTCAAGAAGGACCTAGATCCATGATAGCCCTTACCGCTCTAATGACCCGCATTTGCATGGGAGAAGATAGCTGGCTCGCTCGTAGAAGCAATAGCGCCAGCGACTCAGGCACTTCCGAAATCCGAGACGGCGATGGCAAGCCACGACGAATCAAACACAACAGTCGCAATGATCATGAAAGATCACGCGACACAGCGGTCAATGCCGGATTCAGCAATCCCAAGCCCGGTCAACGGAAAGAGCCATTCAAGGCGAACAGAGACGGACCATCCAACCTAGACAGGATACTGGACCGACCCTACCAGATTCACGGCCACCCCGATAAACCAGCTATTCATACCAACAGAAGTTGTTGGGTCCTTGTAACACCCTCGATGCGACTATATCTCCCATGTGTCGAGGCACGACCTAGAGGCATAATCGCATTGAAGGCATATGTCGCAAGTTAGGCAATCTTCACAACATCCCATGTAATATGAATAATAAAAGGGGAGATAACATAGTTGGCTTACACTCGCCACGTCAATCAAGTACATAAATAACATTACATCATCCAAACACTCATGGCCCTACTACGACGCCAAAATAAAAGTTAACCCAACATGCGACACGGTCCCGATCACCCCCAACTAGGCACCACTACTGATCGTCAGGAAAGAAACATAGTAACGTTGAGAGTCTTCGTCGAACTCCCACTTGAGCTCAAACGCGTATCCTAGAGCGGAATCATCGGGCCCTGCATCTGGTGTAATAGTAATCTGTGAGCCACAGGGACTCAGCAATCTCGCACCCTCGTGATCAAGACTATTTAAGCTTATAGGTAAGGCAAGGTACAAATGTATGTGGAGCTGCAGCAAGCGACTAGCATATATGGTGGCTAACTTATTCGCAAAAGAGAGCGAGAAGAGGAGGCAAAGCGCGAGCGAGAAACTAGAGAACCACCTGCGCAAACATTACTCCAACACCGTGTCCACTTCCCGGACTCCGCCGAGAAGAGGCCATCACGGTAACACACTCAGTTGATTCATTTTAATTAAGTTAAGGTTCAAGTTATCTACAACCGGACATTAACAAATTCCCATCTGCCCATAACCGCGGGCACGGCTTTCAAAAGTTCAAATCCCTGCAGGGGAGTCCCAACTTAGCCCATGACAAGCTCTCACGGTCAACGAAGGAATAGACCTCCTCCCGAGACGTTCCGATCAGACTCGGTACCTCGGTTCTTCAAGACACTTCGACAGGTTAAAACAAGACCAGCAACACCGCCGGAATGTGCCGACAAATCCCGATAGGAGCTGCACATATCTCTTTCTCAGGGCACAATCGGATAAGCAATCCGTACAACTAAAACCAGCCCTCGAGTTTCCCCGAGGTGGCACTGCAAGGGGCTCTAGGTTGGACCAACACTCAGAGGAGCACTGGCCCGGGGGGGTTTAAAATAAGATGACCCTCGGGCTCCGGAAACCCAAGGGAAAAAGAGGCTAGGTGGAAAATGGTAAAACCAAGGTTGGGCATTGCTGGTAAAGCTTTAATCAAGGCGAACTATCAAGGGGTTCCCATTATAACCCAACCGCGTAAGGAATGCAAAATCCGGGAACATAACACCGATATGACGGAAACTAGGGCGGCAAAAGTGGAACAAAACACTAGGCGAGAGGCCGAGCCTTCCATCCTTTACCAAGTATATAGATGCATTAAGATACCAAGATAATATAATGATATCCCAACAAGTAAATAAATGTTCCAACAAGGAACGGCCTCCAATCTTCACCTACAACTAGCAACGCTATAAGAGGGGCTGAGCAAAGCGGTAACATAGCCAAGCAACGGTTTGCTAGGACAAGGAGGGTTAGAGGTTTGACATGGAAATTTGGGAGGCTTGAAAGCAAATGGTAGGCATCGTAGCATTGGCATAGCAAAAGAGCGAGCAATCTAGCATAGCAAAGATAGTAGTGATTTCGAGGGTATGATCATCTTGCCTGCACAGTTGTCAGAGTTGACTAGATCCTCGAAAGCAAACTCAACGGGCTCCTCGTTAGCGAACTTGTCTCCCGGCTCTACCCAAACAAGACAAACAAGCAACAAGGACACAATCAACCACGTGCAAAGATCAAACAATATGATGCAAAGATGATATGCTATGCGGGATTGCGATGCGGGATGCATATGCAAGATATGACAAGGAATACATGAACCTGGCCTAAACAAGGAAATACAAGTGTGCCACTGGAAAGATGAGATGAAATCGCTTGAAAACGATATAAAGAACGTCGGAATCGGAGTTACGGTTTGGAAATGGCAAGCGTTTCAAATATGGCACCGGTGTGCGATTTACAGCAAGTAGCCATCTAAATGCAATGAAACGAACATGCTACAGCACCCAAACATAACAACAAAATACATGGCAGGGATGCATTCAAGATGCTTAAAAAAAGTCTAGCGCTGAGCTACGGCCAATTCATCCATTAACAGATTCAAACAAGCATGGCAAAAATGCATATGGTAAACAGATCTCAGACTTAGTGAAATTAACACTTGTCTGGAATTTCAGATCAGGTAGCACTCTTCGGAGTAACAAAACTACATGCTACAGGACCTGAACATGGCAAAGTAAAGTATGGCATGGAGCTACTCAAAGATATTAACAAAAGTCCCTTAGTTACCTTGAGCCAAAAGGGATCAGAAAATACAATTGCAAGCATGTGAACATAGCAAAAACATAATCAGATCACAGACTTAGTGAAAACTGGCACATGTTGAAAACATAACTCAAGTAGGCATGTTTACGAGCTCGATGCACTCACCACAGTGCAAGTCATGATAAGCTAAGCATACATCCTAAAATAATACACAAAATTCAATCTAGACATGGCAAGAACAATAGCATAGCATGCACGGATCAACTACAACATCCTCGGCAAAATTGCAAACAAGTTGACAATCTTCCCAGATTCACAAAGTAGCAAAAGTAGAGCTCGATTGACTCAAGCTAGGTTTCTCCATAATTTCAAACAAAGACATGGATGGATAGAGCACTACAAGATTAACAAAACATCCTTACTGATCATCCTCAAAAGAGGCACGGATCACTAGGAAACAACATGAACATATGACCATATGAGATAAATAACTCAAGGACTTAGTGGAATTGCTAAGTCCCTGAAATCAGCACTAACAAGTGCACCACTTTGCAAGCTTGTGCTAGTCACCACACACATCACAAAAATACATGGGTTGCACCTTAGGAAATATGACAAAACCCTTAACAAAACATATGTAGAGCATCAGGGCATAGCATCCACACAATAATCATGGCAAAAATGACAAAAAGCTAAATGGAGTAGCAGATCTGACAATTAACTCAAGTAGCCCTCTTCTAACAGTATTTCGGGCATCAAGATGAGCTCAAATGAAAATGATGCAATGGAATGAAATGATGTACTCTCTGAGATGAACATTTTGATATGCTATATGCATGAATCGGAGCTACGGATGCGAAGTTACGGAGCCGCGAACATGAGCACATGGATCTGGGATTTTTGGGGACTTAGAAGAAATTCGACCTAGGGTTTCACGGCACGCGAACCGAGGCGGCGGCACACGCGCTCCGGCAAGTCGGCGGCGGCCGGGGCCGGCGAGGAGACGGCCAGATCCGGGTCGGGGCGGCGAGATCCGGCGGCGGGGTGGCCGGATCCGTCGCCGGACGGCGAGGGGGCGCAGACGCGGCGTCGGGCGCTGGCGGCGCGCTGCTTCGGCGAGGAGGCGGCGAGGCGGCGGGCGATGGCGGCAGTGGCGCGAGGGCGGCTCGGGCGCAGGCGTCGGAGAAGGAAAGCGGCGGTGGGGCGCGGCGGCTCGGGCCCTCGGGGGCCGGCGCTGGGCCTGGCGGGCCCGCTCGGGTGGCGGCCCGGCGATGTGGGGCGGCTGCCACGTGGCGGCCGGTGGCTGGCTGCGGCGGCTTTGTCCGGTCCAGACGGACGTGTCCGGCCGGCGCGGAGGCGAATTAGGGTTAGGGACGAGGGAGAGATCCGGATTTTCGGGGAGAGACCTTTATATAGGCCTAGAGGGAGCTAGGATAGTCCAAATGAGGTGCGGTTTTCGGCCACGCGATCGTGATCGAACGCTCTAGATGATGGAGCAGGTTTCAGTGGGTTTTGTGCCAAATTGGAGGGGTGTTGGGCTGCAACACACACGAGGCCTTTTCGGTCCCTCGGTCAACCATTGGATTATCAAACGAAGTCCAAATGATACGAAACTTGACAGGCGGTCTACCGGTAGTAAACCAAGGCCGCTTGGCAAGTCTCGGTCCAATCCGGAAATGTTTAATCCCCACACACAAAAGAAAGCTAGAAATGACCACCGGAGGAGAACGAAGCGCCGGAATGCAAAACGGACAACGGGGAAAATGCGGGAATGCATGAGACGAACACGTATGCAAATGCAATGCACATGATGACATGATATGAGATGCATGACAACGACAACAACACACGGAGACAAAAACCCGAACCCGAGAAAATAAAATAACTTAAAGCCGGAAACGACAAGAGTTGGAGTACAAATTGGGAAAGTTACATCCGGGGTGTTACAACACTCCACCACTACGAAAGGATCTCGTCCCGAGATCTAGGATTGAAAGAACGCCGGGTATTCAGAACGGAGGTGATCCTCTCGTTCCCAGGTAGCTTCTCGGTCGGAATGGTGTGACCGCTTGACTTTGAGAAATTTTATTGACTTATTGCGAGTCTTGCGTTCCGTCTCTTCAAGAATAGCAACTGGGTGCTCACGATAGGAGAGATCTTCTTGGAGCTCAATGTCCTCGAAGTTGACGGTGCGGTCAGGAGTCTTGAAGCACTTTCGAAGCTGAGAGACATGGAACACGTCATGAACATTTGCAAAGTTTGAAGGAAGCTTGAATTGATAGGCGAGATCGCCTCTCTTGCTGACAGTCTTGAAAGGTCCCACGTATCTGGGGGCAAGCTTCCCTTTGATACTGAAGCGACGAGTACCTTTCATAGGAGAGATGCGGAGGTAAACAAGATCTCCAATCTCGAAAGCCAAATCACGGTGCTTACTATCATAGTAGCTCTTCTGGCGGGATTGGGCTGCTTTGAGGTTATCACGAATGACTTTGCACATTTCCTCTGCCTCTGTGATTAAGTCATTACCCAAAAGCTGACGTTCACCGGTTTCAAACCAGTTGAGAGGGGTACGGCACTTCCTGCCATACAGAATTTCAAATGGGGCCTTGCCCGAACTTGCTTGAAAATTGTTGTTGTAGGAGAATTCAGCATAAGGAAGACAATCCTCCCACTTCATGCCGAAGGAGATCACACAAGCCCTGAGCATACCTTCAAGAATCTGGTTGACACGCTCGACTTGACTGCTAGTTTGAGGATGGAAAGCTGTACTGAAGCGGATGTTGGTGCCCATGGACTTCTGAAAAGAATCCCAAAACTTGGATGTAAAGATGCTGCCACGGTCTGAACAGATCACTTGTGGAATACCGTGCAGAGAGACAATACGAGAGGTATAGAGTTCCGCCAATTGAGATGAAGTGATTGACTCTTTGATAGGCAGAAAATGAGCCACTTTAGTGAGTTTGTCGATGACAACGAATATAGCATCATTGCCACGCTTGGACTTTGGAAACCCAGTCACGAAGTCCATTTCAATGTGGTCAAACTTCCATTCTGGAATGGCAAGAGGTTGGAGGAGACCAGCTGGCCTTTGGTGTTCTGCCTTCACTCTTCTGCAGACATCACATTCGTTCACGAATTGAGCGATCTCGCGCTTCATTCGAGTCCACCAATAAGCTTGCTTAAGGTCCTGATACATCTTCGTGCTCCCAGGGTGGATGGAGAGGAGAGAATTGTGAGCCTCATTCATGATCACTTTACGGAGGTCACCTTTGGGTACAACAATACGATCCTCGAAGAAGAGAGTGTCCTTGTCATCAAGGCGGTAGCACTTATACTTGGGTTGACTCTTGGCAATCCCAATCTTCACCTTTTTCACCATAGCATCAAGAAGCTGGGCTTGGCGAATCTGGTCTTCCAAGGTAGGAGAGACTTGAAGTTTGGCGAGGAAACCTTGAGGAACAACTTGTAGATTAAGTTTGCGGAAAGCTTCACAAAGCTCGGGTTGATAAGGCTTGAGAATAATACTGTTGCAATAAGCCTTTCTCCTCAATGCGTCAGCTATCACATTGGCCTTGCCTGGAGTATACTCAATACTCGGATTATACTCTTGAATCATTTCGACCCATCGAGTTTGCCTGATGTTGAGATTAGGCTGAGTGAAGATGTACTTGAGACTCTTGTGATCAGTGAAAATGTCCACTTTTCTTCCCAATAGAAGATGTCTCCAAGTCAAAAGAGCATGCACAACTGCCGCTAACTCGAGATCATGAGTGGGGTAGTTCTTCTCATTAGGCTTCAACTGGCGAGAAGTATAAGAAACAACTTTGTTTTCTTGCATCAATACTGCGCCAAGACCTTGGAGAGAGGCATCACAAAAGACCTCGTACGACTTGGATTCATCCGGTGGAGTCAGAACTGGAGCAGTGATCAATTTCTCTTTCAAAGTATTGAAAGCAATGTCACACTCCGGAGACCAAACGTACTTGACGTGCTTCTGGAGAAGATTAGAGAGAGGCTTCACAATCTTAGAAAAGTTTTCAACGAATCTTCGGCAGTAGCTTGCGAGATCGAGGAAGCTACGGAGTTGCTTCACGTTCTGAGGAGGTTCCCAATTCACAATTGCAGACACCTTCTCAGGATTCACGGCAATGCCCTTGGCAGAGATGATATGACCAAGATAAAGAACCTCATCGAGCCAAAATTCACACTTGGAGAACTTGGCGTAGAACTGATGTTCCCTGAGCTTATCGAGTACCAAACGCAAGTGCTTGGCATGATCTTCCTTGTTCTTGGAAAAAACCAGAATGTCGTCGAGATAGACCAAAACGAAGTCATTGGTGTAGGCATTGAAGATGAAGTTCATCATGCGAGAGAACGCCGGAGGAGCGTTGACGAGGCCAAAAGACATGATAGTGTATTCATATGAACCATAGCTTGTCCTGAAAGCCGTCTTGGGAATATCTTGCTCACGGATTCGAATCTGATGATAACCCATACGGAGATCAAGCTTGGAGAATACTTGGGCACCTTTGAGTTGTTCGAACAGCTAATTGATGTTGGGAAGTGGGTATTTGTTCTTGATGGTCTTCTTGTTCAATGGACGGTAATCAACACAAAGTCGGTCCGTTCCATCCTTCTTCTTCACAAAAAGAACACCACAACCCCACGGAGAAGAACTAGGCCGGATGAGCCCATTTTCTCTTGAATATCGAGTTGCTTCTTCAGCTCCTTCAACTCTTCAGGTCCGAGCTTGTAAGGACGTTTGCAAACAGGTTCCGTGCCGGGCTCAAGATCAATGACGAATTCAAATGGCCGGTGCGGAGGCATTCCTGGAAGCTCTTCTGGAAAGACGTCTTGATATTCGCAAACGACTGGAATCTGCGAGATAGCATCCAGTTCACCCTTCTCATTGAGAGAAAACAGACGGATAGTATCATCATGAGCGGCAAAGACAATTACATCCTCAGACGAATGAGTCAATTGAATCTGCCTGGCTGCACAATCAAGCTGAGCCTTGTGCTTAGAAAGCCAATCCATTCCGAGAATAAGATCAATATCTGAGTCCAAGAACATTTGGAGAGGACAAGAACTTATAGTCACCCAAAGTGATTGTAACATCTGGAACGCATACTCGAGATGTCATTTGACGGGTCGGAGAGATAATAGCCAACGGTTTCGGCAACACTTGAGTAACAAAATCATGCTTAGATGCAAAAGGTCTCGAGACAAAACAATGCGATGCACCAGTGTCAAAAAGAACTCTTGCGGGAATATCATTAACAGGAAGGTTACCCATAATCACATCTGACGAATCCTCTGCCTGAGTTGCATTCACCATATTGACCTTGGCGTACTTGGGGTTATGCTTGACCACAGTTGCACTTGCCGATCTGACAGGAGGAGGAGGAGGAAGACGCCTCTGGTTGAAACACTTGTTGGCATAGTGACCCTTCTGTTGGCACTTGTTGCACGTGACCTCTGAAAGCGGACGGTGATACGGAGCACTCGATCTTGGAGCTTGAGACGAAGTCTTGTTCTGAAAGCCAGGGTTGGGTGGGTGGGAAGAACCACTGCCACCTTTGCTCTTCTGCTGATACGGCTGACGGAATGAAGGAGGAGGAAGCCAATACTTCTGCTGCTTGGCCACTTGAGTAGAGGAAGAAGGAGTAACATCTCTGACTCGCTTCTTGGAAGCATCACACCTTAACTGAGCAGCCTCTTGCTTCAGTGCCATGTTGTAGAACTCATCGTATCTCAAGGGCTCGAAGAGAACAAGAGCTAGCTGGATTTCTTCTCTGAGACCACCCCTGAACTGGTATATCATGCTCTTCTCATCAGGTACGTCCTGCTTGGCAAACCGGGCGAGCTTCTAGAACAACTTGTTGTAGTCATAGACAGACAAAGAACCTTGCTTCAGGTTGCGGAATTCCTCACGCTTGCTTTCAATCACGCTCTGAGGGATATGATGAGCTCGAAAATCTCGACGGAATTCATCCCATGTGATAGCACGTCCACCTCTGGAGTCCTTGTACTGCTGGAACCATTCTACAGCTTGATCTTTGAGTTGGAAGGAAGCGAACTTGACAAAGTCCTCAGGCCTGACGTTACTGCACTCGAAATGCTTGCACAGATCCACAAGCCAATCGTCAGCATCGGTTGCCTCAACACAATTGCTGAAAGTCTTTGGACCGTTACCAAGGAACTGGTTTAGTGTAGCAAAGTGATTCTGATTGTTGCCTTGGTTCCCTTGGTTGCCTTGATTGCGCTCTTGGAGAATTTGCATGATCAACTGTGTGTTTGCATTGGTTGCGGCCAACACAGCTTGCCATGCCTCCGGAGGAGGGGGAGGTGGCGGCGGATTAGGATTCGGAGTCGTGCGCGTTGGAGGAGCCATCCTGAAGAGGTTGACCACCATTAGCACATCGATAGAAAAATATTGAAGCTGAATCCAACGGAGTGAAAATTGCAACATATAGTCTTCACATCTGAACAAAATGAACGAATGCATTCCTCTTGAAATGGTCACATATCCATAAATTGAGAAGCCACTTAGAATTAAGGTAGAGAAATAAATCAACAAGGTACGGATCAAGAACGAATAATCAGTAAGAAATCCCAATCTCAAACCAATATCCGTGGAAGAAGAACTTGAGCTACTAGAATTCCCACCTATGAAACTCCCGAACCTTTCCGGTTATGCAATCAGGTGTTGGGGATACAGGGGAAGCATAATATCTCACCCAAACTAGCAAATCCTACATCCAGCTGTATCCATCCTTCAACACATAACCAAGAAACCTTCGGAAATCATCTACCTCAACCTTCGAAAAGCATCCGTTATACAAGTTATGGCGATACTCCCGAACTCCCGCCCCAGTACTGGGTGGCGTCGAGGTTATCTCACCAACGAACTGCATAAAAGAGATTTTCGATGTCGGCGTACTAAACTCAGGTATTCCAGAACTGCAACGATAAAATTATGATGACAACACCTCAGAGTTCAACTCCCCGGGACACTTCCACTAAACCCCTGACAGGAGGCACCAAGACAATGTTCTCATCATAAAACCATCGGAACGATTCCAAGATACCCGCGTGATCCTAAAAAAAATTAGTGAAATTGGAGAAGAGAAGAGTCAAAACTCTACGTCAGGAAGCCTTACCAGAGCGATGAGGAGACTGGGAAGTAAAAAGAATTCCTAAACTCTCCGATATATAATTCCTAAATGACTCAAAACATTTTTTAGACACAACTCGGCCGCTAATAATGATCAAGCAATGGGGCTCCTCAGGTCGGGGAAGGCTCTGATTACAAACTTGTAACACCCTCGATGCGACTATATCTCCCACGTGTCGAGGCACGACTTAGAGGCATAATCGCATTGAAGGCATATGTTGCAAGTTAGGCAATCTTCACAACATCCCTTGTAATATGAATAATAAAAGGGGAGATAACATAGTTGGCTTACACTCGCCACGTCAATCAAGTGCATAAATAACATTACATCATCCAAACACTCATGGCCCGACTACGGCGCCAAAATAAAAGATAACCCAACATGCGACACGGTCCCGATCACCCCAACTGGGCACCACTACTGATCATCAGGAAAAGAAACATAGTAACGTTGAGAGTCTTCGTCGAACTCCCACTTGAGCTCAAACGCGTCTCCTGGAGCGGAATCATCGGGCCCTGCATCTGGTGTAATAGTAATCTGTGAGCCACAGGGACTCAGCAATCTCGCACCCTCTTGATCAAGACTATTAAAGCTTATAGGTAAGGCAAGGTACAAATGTATGTGGAGCTGCAGCAAGCGACTAGCATATATGGTGGCTAACTTATTCGCAAAAGAGAGCGAGAAGAGGAGGCAAAGCGCGAGCGAGAAACTAGAGAACCACCTGCGCAAACATTACTCCAACACCGTGTCCACTTCCCGGACTCCGCCGAGAAGAGGCCATCACGGTAACACACTCAGTTGATTCATTTTAATTAAGTTAAGGTTCAAGTTATCTACAACCGGACATTAACAAATTCCCATCTGCCCATAACCACGGGCACGGCTTTCGAAAGTTCAAATCCCTGCAGGGGAGTCCCAACTTAGCCCATGACAAGCTCTCACGGTCAACGAAGGAATAGACCTCCTCCCGAGACATTCCGATCAGACTCGGTACCTCGGTTCTTCAAGACACTTCGACAGGTTAAAACAAGACCAGCAACACCGCCCGAATGTGCCGACAAATCCCGATAGGAGCTGCACATATCTGTTTCTCAGGGCACAATCAGATAAGCAATCCGTACAACTAAAACCAGCCCTCAAGTTTCCCCGAGGTGGCACTGCAAGGGGCTCTAGGTTGGACCAACACTCAGAGGAGCACTGGCCCGGGGGGGTTTAAAATAAGATGACCCTCGGGCTCCGGAAACCCAAGGGAAAAAGAGGCTAGGTGGCAAATGGTAAAACCAAGGTTGGGCATTGCTGGTAAAGCTTTAATCAAGGCGAACTATCAAGGGGTTCCCATTATAACCCAACCGCGTAAGGAATGCAAAATCCGGGAACATAACACCGATATGACGGAAACTAGGGCGGCAAAAGTGGAACAAAACACTAGGCGAGAGGCCGAGCCTTCCACCCTTTACCAAGTATATAGATGCATTAATATACCAAGATAATATAATGATATCCCAACAAGTAAATAAATGTTCCAACAAGGAACGGCCTCCAATCTTCACCTTCAACTAGCAACGCTATAAGAGGGGCTGACCAAAGCGGTAATATAGCCAATCAACGGTTTGCTAGGACAAGGTGGGTTAGAGGTTTGACATGGCAATTTGGGAGGCTTGAAAGCAAATGGTAGGCATCATAGCATTGGCATAGCAAAAGAGCGAGCAGTCTAGCATAGCAAAGGTAGTAGTGATTTCGAGGGTATGATCATCTTGCCTGCACAGTTGTCAGAGTTGACTGGATCCTCGAAAGCAAACTCAATGGGCTCCTCGTTAGTGAACTTGTCTCCCGGCTCTACCCAAACAAGACAAATAAGCAACAAGGACACAATCAACCACGAGCAAAGATCAAACAATATGATGCAAAGATGATATGCTATGCGGGATTGCGATGCGGGATGCATATGCAGGATATGACAAGGAATGCATGAACCTGGCCTCAACTTGGAAATCCAAGTGTGCCACTGGAAAGATGAGATGAAATCGCTTGAAAACGATATAAAGAACGTCGGAATCGGAGTTACGGTTTGGAAATGGCAAGCGTTTCAAATATGGCACCGGTCTGCGATTTACAGCAAGTAGCCATCTAAATGCAATGAGATGAACATGCTACAGCACCCAAACATAACAACAAAATACATGGTAGGGATGCATTCAAGATTCTTAACAAAAGTCTAGCACTGAGCTATGGCCAATTCATCCATTAACAGATTCAAACAAGCATGGCAAAAATGCATATGGTAAACAGATCTCAGACTTTGTGAAATTAACACTTGTCTGGAATTTCAGATCAGGTAGCACTCTTCGGAGCAACAAAACTACATGCTACAGGACCTGAACATGACAAAGTAAAGTATGGCATGGAGCTACTCAAAGATCTTAACAAAAGTCCCTTAGTGACCTTGAGCCAAAAGGGATGAGAAAATACAATTGCAAGCATGTGAACATAGCAAAAAACATAATCAGATCACAGACTTGGTGAAAACTGGCACATGCTGAAAACATAACTCAAGTAGGCATGTTTATGAGCTCGATGCACTCACCACAATGCAAGTCATGACAAGCTAAGCATACATCCAACAAGAATACACAAAATTCAAGCTAGACATGGCAAGAACAATAGCATAGCATGCACGGATCAACTACAACATCCTCGGCAAAATTGCAAACGAGTTGACAATCTACCCAGATTCACAAAGTAGCAAAAGTAGAGCTCGATTGACTCAAGCTAGGATGCTCCATAATTGCAAACAAAGACATGGATGGATAGATCACTACAAGATTAACAAAACATCCTTACTTATCATCCTCAAAAGAGACACGGATCACTAGCAAACAACATGAACATATGACCATATGAGATAAATAACTCAAGGACTTACTGGAATTGCTAAGTCCCTGAAATCAGCACTAACAAGTGCACCACTTTGCAAGCTTGTGCTAGTCACCACACACATCACAAAAATACATGGGTTGCACCTCTGGAAAGATGACAAAACCCTTAACAAAACATATGTAGAGCATCAGGGCATAGCATGCACACAATAATCATGGCAAAAATGACAAAAAGCTAAATGGAGTAGCAGATCTGACAATTAACTCAAGTAGCCCTCTTCTAACAGCATTTCGGGCATCAAGATGAGCTCAAATGAAAATGATGCAATGGAATGAAATGATGTACTCTCTGAGATGAACATTTTAATATGCTATATGCATGAATCGGAGCTACGGATGCAAAGTTACGGCACGACGAACATGGGCACATGGATCTGGGATTTTTGGGGACTTAGAAGAAATTCGACCTAGGGTTTCATGGCATGCGAACCGAGGCGGCAGCGCACGCGCTCCGGCGAGTCGGCGGCGGCCGGGGCCGGCGAGGAGACGGCCGGATCCGGGTCGAGGCGGCGAGATCCGGCGGTGGGGTGGCCGGATCCGTCGCCGGGCGGCGAGGGGGCGACGAGGGGGCGCGGACGCGGCGTCGGGCGCTGGCTGTGCGCTGCTCCGGTGAGGAGACGGCGAGGCGGCGGGCGATGGCGGCGGTGGCGCTCGGGCGCCGGCGTCGGAGAAGGAAAGCGGCGACAGGGCGCGGCGGCTCAGGCCCTCGGGGGCCGGCGCTGGGCTTGGCAGGCCCACGCGGGTGGCGGCGCGGCGATGTGGGGCGGCTGCCACGTGGCGGCCGGTGGCTGGCTGCGGCGGCTTTGTCCGGCCCGGACGTACGTGTCCGGCTGGCGCGGAGGCGAATTAGGGTTAGGGACGAGGGAGAGATCCGGATTTTCGGGGAGAGACCTTTATATAGGCCTAGAGGGAGCTAGGAGAGTCCAAATGTGGTGCGGTTTTCGGCCACGCGATCATGATCGAACTCTCTAGATGATGGAGCAGGTTTCGGTGGGTTTTGGGCCAAATTGGAGGGGTGTTGGGCTGCAACACACACGAGGCCTTTCCGGTCCCTCGGTCAACCGTTGGAGTATCAAACGAAGTCCAAATGATACGAAATTTGATAGGCGGTCTACCGGTAGTAAACCAAGGCCGCTTGGCAAGTCTCGGTCCAATCCGGAAATGTTTATCCCCCACACACGAAAGAAAGCTAGAAATGACCACCGGAGGAGAACGAAGCGCCGGAATGCAAAACGGACAACGGGGAAAATGCTCGAATGCATGAGACGAACACGTATGCAAATGCAATGCACATGATGACATGATATGAGATGCATGACAACGACAACAACACACAGAGACAAAAACCCGAACCCGAGAAAATAAAATAACTTAAAGCCGGAAACGGCAAGAGTTGGAGTACAAATTGGGAAAGTTACATCCGGGGTGTTACAGTCCTCAAGCAAGACGGCAAGCTCAACGCCGAACACAAGGGAAGGGGGCCGCTAGGCAATAGGGACGACGGAGCGATTCACCTGCCAAATGCCGGGGGCCAGAAGCAATTTCCCCTCGAAGATCGATCAAATCCGGAACAGGAATAGCCATTCGGCTTCCATTGCCCATCTCATATACCCGTTAAAACTATACCGCGCATACATAACTACGCACTTAAGATACCATGGGCATTGGCGGAAGTGTCAGCGTTCTGGGAAACAGGGGTCCCCAGACATGCCTGCCTGCGGCCTGCGGCGTGGCTCAAAGGGGGCCCAGCACGGCCCATCTTCATCAACACAACCCCAAGACCCTCGCGAGGGGCCAAGCCTCGCGGGGCGGACGACACGGAGCTTCCTCAGGCACGGCCACATCAGGCTGGCTCCTGAGGAGGCGGAGAGATCAAGGCGGGGTACCTCACGAGGTGCCCGTGACGCAAGCCATGACGACCAAGGGCGCCAGGCGGGCGCTAGCCCGCGCAGTGTCCTCCTTTCCTCTTTGGGCAAAGGGAGCAAGCGCAGGCGGGAGCATCAAGCAAAGGCACCCGTTTCGGTGCAACGAGACCAAGACCAATCCAACGGTAGGGAGGAAGTCAGTGTGGAGCCCAAGCCAGCGTCACCACCAGAGTCTTTGGCAGGCGAGGACTAACTTTAGTCAGGATAAGTGTACCAGATGTTCCCCTTCAAAATGGCCAATTGTTGGCGCCCTTCCCGCTCAAGATTTGGGAAGAGGCCCAGGGCCTTTGCCTATAAATAGGACTAGCCACCCACAGGGTAAAGAGACAAGAAAATCGGAAATCAGAGAAAGAATCGAGAAGAGAGAGAGAGAAGGGTGACTGAACTCCCCCTAGCAGTTCATCCTCCCACCAAGAACTGACCCTCGCGAGGCTGTTCTTCCTTGTATTGCTCATCATCATCAGCCCAAGAGGCAATCCACCACACCACACACTGGAGTAGGGTGTTACACCACAATGGTGGCCCGAACTAGTATAAACCCTGTGTCTCTTGTGCTGTTCTTTCCATAGCTTAGATCTCAGTGAGGCGGAAGGGTGTAGGTAGGTAGAAGGCGAAATCTCCGCGCGCACCCAGTGTTCGAACCTCAAGGGTCTCCCGAAACCCGAAATCCGACATTTGGCGCGCCAGGTAGGGGTGCGCCGGAATTCGTCTTCCACCACCCTGTTCTCCTCCGACCATCGCGTCCATGTCTGACGCTCGTCGGGCCCGCGCCGAGCGCCGAGCCGCTCTCACTTCCCGCGTCGCCCAGACGGCTCCTGTCGGCGGGCGTCCTCGCCGTTCCCCGTCACATGCCGTCAACGCCGCCACCGGCCCGGCGGGGGACAAGCAGCAAGCGTCGTCTCAGCATCCGTCCGTGCGGCAAGACGGCCGCACCGCTACTCCCTCGCTCACCCCAGCTGGTTTTTCATCCCACGCGCTCCGCGCACCCATGGAGGCTCGAGCTGCGATCATCGCGGTAAACGAGCTCCTGCGCTACCGTCCCGTCGACGACGTCTATGAAGAATGCCTCGACCGCGTCGCCGAGCTCGTCCGCGCCGCAGGGGGCTCTCCTGCGCTGTCCGTTCCGCTGCACCGCACCCCGCCCCGCGCGGGCGACGAAGCTCCGGCGGTGCCCCGGCCGCCTCCTCCTCAAGAAGGCGCCATGGCTCCAAGGCACGTGGCCCCTGGGCGGAACCCGCTCCGTCAGGTGCCAGCGCGGCAAGAGCAGAGCTGCCAAGAAGTCCCTCGCCCGCAAGAAGCTGCCCGGGCGCTC
Organism: Triticum urartu; assembly: GCF_003073215.2. Taxonomy (NCBI): domain Eukaryota; kingdom Viridiplantae; phylum Streptophyta; class Magnoliopsida; order Poales; family Poaceae; genus Triticum; species Triticum urartu. The sequence goes on from NC_053023.1 coordinate 630,129,283, forward strand.
CCTGCTCCAACACGTCGCGACCATGCTCCTGCCCCCGCGCGTCAAGAACCCGCGCTGCTCCCAGCTGCAGCACGTGGGGGCATGCAAGACCAAGCTCTTCGTCACCCAAGGCCTCCCGTGGCCACAGCAGGCTGCCGTGCATTCACCGCCGAGCTACGCAGCGTCGCGTGACCTGGCAAGTTCAAGCCAGACCTGCCTCCTCGTTACGACGGCACGGCCGACCCTGCGGAGTTCCTCCAGCTCTATGAGCTGGGCATCGAAGCTGCCAACGGAGACGAGAAGGTCATGGCGAACTGGTTTCCCATGGCGCTCAAGGACGGGGCCCGCACCTGGCTCATGAACCTGGCCCCAGGCATGATCTCCTCCTGGGACGAGATGCGCACCCGCTTCATTGCCAACTTCCAAGGTACTCGCGACCGGCCACCAACCGTGAGCGACATGCGCCGCATCAAGCAACAACCCGGAGAGACCATGCAGAAGTACATCCAGCGCTTCAACAATGCACGCCTCAAGATTCCCAAGGTGACTGAGGAGGCCATCATCTCAGCCTTCTCTGACGGCGTGCGCGATGTCAAGATGAAGGAGGAGCTGGCGATGCATGAAGACCTGTGCACTTCCTTGGAGTTGTTCAACTTGGCAACCAAGTGCGCCAGGGCTGAGGAAGGGCGTCTCTCCCTCCTCGAGCTGCATGCTGCAGACCCAGAAGAGAAGAAGCCCAAGGCCAAGGATGTTAAGCGCAAGGGGGCTGCCATGCTCGTGGCAAAACCAGACAGCAAGCGGGGCAGAGATCTGCCCAAACCTCCCAAGGGCAGTCGGTACTGTGTGTACCACGACCTCCACACCCACAACACCAACGAATGTCAAGAGCTCCGAGCCATGCGAGAAGGAAGGATCGGCCGTCGCCCCGACCGCGGTGACCGGGGCTACGGTCGAGGAGGAGGAAGGAACGCAGGACGTTGGGAAGACCGCGGCCCGCGCCAAGGGTGGCGCGATCAACCTCGCGAGGATCGCTAGCAAGACCCGCCTTGCGAGCGAGACTAGAGGGATTAGCCTTGCGAGGATCGCCCGCAAGGCAACGCAGGCCTTCCTCCACTGCCGCCGCAGCCAAGGAGAAATGAGGACCGCCATCAGGACGAGCGGCTGGGGGCTTCTAGGAGCCGCGCGCAGTCGCCTGCATCCTGGGCGGGGCTCAAGCCCCAGCCTCTCAACGCATCTTCAAGCAGTTCGCCCGGGAAGTGAATGCAGTCCTCCCCAAGCTGGAAGCCACGCGCCCTCTCGGGTGGTCGGTGTGCGCCATCACGTTCAGCTCAGCAGATCAGCTCAAGTGTGTAGCTACAGCCGGAGTCCTCCCGATGCTTGGTTCCCCAATCATCAGCAACGTGGTGGTCACCAGGACCCTCATCGATGGCGGGGCAGGGCTCAACGTCCTGTCCGTGGAAACATTCAACAATCTCCAAGTGCCCTACAACCAGCTTCAGCCGACCAAGCCTTTCTCCGGAGTCACCGATGGCTCCACGGTCCCGATTGGGCAAGTCCGCCTCCCAGTCACCTTCGGGGCACGCGACAACTACCGCACCGAGCTCACCGACTTCGACGTCGCTCACATTCGCCTGCCGTACAACGCCATCCTTGGGTACCCAGCGCTGGCCAAGTTCATGGCCGTAACTCACCATGGCTACAACGTCCTCAAGATGCCAGGAAGTGGCGGAGTCATCACGGTGCCCTGTGAAGAGAAGGAGCGGTGTGTTCCCTGGAACGAGCCTTTCAGTCCGCGTCACTGGAAGACCCGGATCGCGGAAGCAGGAGGCTTCCCGAGACCGCCCCCAAGAAGAAGAAGACATCGTCCGGCCCGGCCCCTCAGGAGGCAGGCCCCTCAGGGCCTGCGCCTGCCCAGGGGGAATCTCCTTCCATCGCATGGAAAGCGCGCCCGGCGCCCTCCTCAGGCAGGGCACGGGGGCTCTCCCCTGGAGTGCCACCGACCTGGCTAAGGTCACGAGGGAAGCGCTTGGGCACCACATGGAGGTGTGTTTCGATGCATGTTTCCCTCAGGAAGGAGTAAAGCAAGGAGAGCCAGACCCTCAGGAGTTCGTCAGCAAGGCCATTCAGGAGCTACAGGAGTCAAGAGTCATGAGAGGCGGCCGCCGCCTACCAGCTGTGGCTCCCCATCCAGGCAAGGATGGTGGACTGCGCGTCTGCACCGATATACTAGGGCTCAATCGAGTCACCTCTCTGGAGCGCCTCTGGCCCTCGCGAGTGGGGTGCTGCGAAGGTCCACCCCACAGCTATGTCCGCATGCCTTACGGCTTGCCAAATGCGGCTGCCACGTACCAGCGCCTCACGAGAGGCATCATGGAGGCTCAAGAGGCCAGGCGTTCCACAGCCCTGGTGGAGATGGAGATGGTCCACAAGGAACCACCAGCGCCTCCGGAGCCTCCCGAGGCCCCTGAGCCTGGGGGCTCGTGAGGATCGGCTTCCGCAACCCACCGAGTCTGCTACACCAACACTCCTTCATCCTCAACATCATCAGGTGACATCTTTCAAGTTTCACTTCCAGCTGGGAGCGCCCCCCAGGGCTGCATTATTCCCAGGCCGCATGGGTCCATCCCCGCGGCATGTATCCCTTTTATTTCATGTTGTTAGCTTACCTTATTGGGGGCGCCCCTCGGGCTGCATCATCCCCCAGGTCGCTCGGGCTAGACCGAGCGGCATGTACCCCTTTTGTGTTTATTTCCGGCTATGCATTCGACCCACCATGCTTGATTATTTGATGCCTGTCCACGGCACCTCTTCTTCTCCATGCCAACCACTTGCACGTTAAAGGGGGGGTACCTAAGCATCGCGAATCAGGGCTCTTACTGGCTCTCCAGCCCTCACCCTCTGGCCTTGTCCATGGCATTGCGACCTGGCATACCAGCGACGGCTGAGACCAGCTCGAGGGCCGGGACCCGAGGACGTAGAGTGCCGGCATCTAACCAAATTTGCAGGGACACATCACAAGATAAGGCCCAGTGCCAGGCGCAACCCGCCTAGAGGTAGGGCCCCGTGAGTCCCGCGCTGGCTCACGGGTGCCTAGATACACCTCGCCAGGCCCTACCGTGCCAGCCACGTGTCAGGGCGGGGCTGTACACGCCCCGGGGACTCCTCCCGGAGGGGAGCCCCCTCCCACGTACCAGTGGAAGCACCATGCTCCGCGCTGGCTGACGACACTGCCGAGGAGCGGCTATGCCCGTACACATACGGAAGCGCTATGCTCCACGCTGGTGATAAACAACTGAGGGCGGCCCCCGGGCCGCATCAACCTCAGGGAGCCTAGAGCTCAGTGTCTAGCCTCATCGTAACGCCTCCCCTCGGGAGTTCCGCGCGAGGGGGCTTGGCACGGGGGCTGCGCCTGGGTCACACCCAGACGCACGCCACCCAGCCAGGCTCCCCCGGGCCTGGTTCGTCGCGCGTCTCTCCCCGAGCGGAGCCAAGGTATGAAGGCCGTTTGAGCGTCAAGGGGGACTCCTGAGCTTCGCGACTCAGGAGCCTAACTGGTCACGTAGCCCCTCAGTCCTTAGTTCCGAAAGGCTAACGGCGGTTGAGGTATGCGCGCGGCCGAGCTATACAGACGTAGAACGGTAGATCCACCCACATCATACCTCCCTACTTGCTGTTCGTGCGCTAAGGGGGACTCCTGAGCATCGCGACTCAGGAGCCTAACTTGTCACGTAGCCCCTCACTCCTTGGCCCCGTCCTGGTTTCCGGTCGGGACTAACGCTGGGTGAGGTATGCGCGGGGCCGGGCTCTGCCGGCGTAGGACATAAGCAAGTAGGAAGGAAAAGCGCAAATTTTCAAGGAATTCAAAAGCACATATTACAGTCCACACTGTTATCTCAATGCCAAACGCAAGTTTAAACGCCTCCCCGAGGCATGATACATGTGCAGGAATTAAAGGCAGGACAGGAGCCACAATGGAGTCACTTATCGGCGGTGGAGCAGCGCGGAGTGGGTTCGCCTCATGGAGCAGCGGGGTCGGCAGCGCCTTGCTTCGGCTTGGTGCTAAAGGCCCGGAATTTCCCCAGCAGAGCCTCCACACGACCCTTCACGGCCTCGGCAGTGGCAGCGGCATGCTCGCCGCTTACTGGCTCCAGCAGGCTGTCGAGGTCGACGCCGGGATCGCGAAGGTAGATGTGGGTGAGGACCCGCGTCAGCGCTGCAGAAGATAGGACACGCGCCTCGGCCTCGGCCGTGGGGCCAAGGCCAAGGCGACATCTTCAAGAGCGCGAACCAGGAAGGGAAGCAGCTTGGCGGGGCCGTCCTCGGCGCCAGCCAGCGGGCTCTCCAGGCCGCTGTCATAAAGCATCCTCAGCGAGGAGCGAGCCTTCGCCTCCATCTCCGCGAAGGCCACGCGGTCCTCGGCAAGAACCTGGGCCTTGTCGTCCAGCTCGACGTTCCTCGCCCCCAACTCCTGCTCCAGCGCGCCTAGGCGGTCGCGGCGTTTCCTGAGCTTGGCCTCCCGGCCCTCGACGGCCGCCTCGCGAGCCTTCACGCCTTCTTCCTGCTCTTGGCGAAGGCGGACCTCTTTCGCGAGCTGGTCCCGCAGGCCTTGCAGCTCGTCCTCAAGCGCCTTTCAGTGACCACGGACGTCGACCACCTCCCCCAAGGCTGCGTCACGTGCAACCTTCGCCTCAAGGACGGCCTGCCTCTCCTCATCGCAAGCCGTCGAGGCCTAGACCAGCGCCGCCCGAATCGAAGCGTCGGAGCGAATCCATCCTGAAGCCAGCTCCAAGCGCCCGGCCAAAAAGCGAGGGTCGGCACCAAGAAGATCCTGCCGCAGCCGGTCCAGCGCAGCGGCAGCACGATCCAGAACGGTAGGAGGAGTCGGAGAGACAGCAGTCGGTGGAGTAGGAGGAGAAGGCGGCAGCACGACCACAGCATCCTGAGGTGAAGCTTGCTGCGCCCCAACGGCTGAAGTGGCGGCAGCAGGCAAAGGCACCTCGGGAGTCACTTGGCCCAGGGGAGCTGAGCTCGCCCCAGCCGGTTCAGCCAGGCCTCGCGAGGACGACCGGGCAGGAGAAGCCCGTGAGCCGCGGTCACCTTCCTTCGCGAGCAGAGGCGCTGCCACGGATGGAACCTCAGGAGCTCCCTTCGGCTTCTTTGCGGCGGGCGCCAGCCTATCCAAGAGATGCGGACGTCAAGCCTCAGAAGCAGAACAAGAAATAAAGACAAGAATCAAGCACTTACGGGTCGTCGCCAGTGAGCTCAAGCGGCCTCCGGCCAAATTTGAAGCCCGAAAGCCGGCTGGAAGGGTCAACCTCGGGAAGCTTGGAAGCGGAAGGCGCGTCTGCGGTCCGCCTCGGGGCCGGGGCAGACCCGCGGGAGATCAGTCCAGTCCTGTCCTACTTCGGGATCGAGGGCAAGCTTCCGCCGTCCTGCTCATCATCATCCTCGACATCATCGCTCGGAGAGAGGCGGAGAACGCGGGACCTGCACCGGGGGAGGGGAGCCCTCGACTCTCCGTCAGTCGCCTCGGAGTCAGGCCCTTTTTCCCGCTCCCCTCCTTCCTCCTCTTCGCTGGAGTCGTCGGAGGACACATCCACCGATTCCCCGGGAGTTTCTATGGGCATGGGCCCGTCCCCGTTGAAGACGGGCATGTACTCCACTACCTGCTCCCAGTCATCGCGGAGGAACAAGGGCGTAGGGGCGCCCTCCAACCTCGCCACATCGCCCCCGACCAGAGATTGGAGGACCGCACCCAGATCTCCGCCGGCCAAGGCCGCGGGGCTCGGATGGGGCCTCCACATCGGAAGTGAGTACTGCCGAAGCGGAGCCAGCTGGTGCTCCAGGAATTCCCTCACCGGCGACGCGCCGGTCAGCTTCGCCGCCGCCATGTTGGCCGGCCTCAAATCCGCGTCCATCTTCTCCAACACCAGCTTCACGCGGGGGTCCGCGAGCTCCGCTCGACCCCAATCGCTGGAGCTCCTGGGTTGCTCCGTGGGCAAGATTAGCCGAGGGTGGATGCGCCTAGCATCTGCCAAGACCCACTTGCTCCTGAAGCCCTCAATCCTTTTCCCAGGGTTCGAAATGGCAATGGCACCGCCGTACGCGATGAAGCTCGCGCACGCGGAAGCAGGACCGCGAGAGGTCCAGAGGTAGAAATAGTGGCGCAGCAAGGCCACCGAGGGCTGCACCCCTACGTGAGCCTCGCAGTAATAGGCGAAGATTGCCAGGAGAAGGACGGAGTTGGGGTGGAGATGCAGAGCCTGTAGCTTATAATGGCGGAGGACAGAGAAGAAGAACTCGGAGAAGAGAGGCACCAGGCCAGCAGCAATGGCGCTTACAAAGAACAGATAGAAGGTGCTCCCTTGGCCCTTAGGGTGGCGGAGACGCCCTTGAACACTTTCGCCCCGTCGATGCCCTGCGCCGCCGCCATCCGGCGCAACCGGGCGAGGCTCGCCTCCGACACTTTCGACTAGTCCAGGGCAGACGAGTACAAAGCTCCGGTCAGGGACTGACGAGGCGCCATGGCTTCCTAGGTCACGCGGTCGGAGTAGATCTAGAAATTTGGAGGAAGGAAGGAGAGGCGCAAGAAAGGGGATCTGAGCAGCAACCGGAGAAAGCAAAAAAGCAAAGCCTGGGCGCCCAAGGCAGATGGCTGTTAGGGCCCGCGGTGCTTCGCCCTTGCCCTTTCGCCTCCCTGCACGGCCAAGTCCGGGCGTGCCTTGGGCCCGGGGGCTACTGTCGGCGTTCTGGGAACGGGGGTCCCCAGACTTGCCTGCCTGCGGCCTGCGGCGTGGCTCAAAGGGGGCCCAGCACGGCCCATCTTCATCAACACAACCCCAAGACCCTCACGAGGGGCCAAGCCTCGTGGGGCGGATGACACGGAGCTTCCTCAGGCATGGCCACATCAGGCTGGCTCGCGAGGAGGCGGAGAGATCAAGGTGGGGTACCTCACGAGGTGCCCGTGACGCAAGCCATGACGACCAAGGGCGCCAGGCGGGCGCCAGCCCGCGCAGTGTCCTCCTTTCCTCTTTGGTGCAAAGGGAGCAAGCGCAGGCGGGAGCATCAAGCAAAGGCACCCGTTTCGGTGCAACGAGACCAAGACCAGTCCAACGGCAGGGAGGAAGTCATTGTGGAGCCCAAGCCAGCGTCACCACCAGAGTCTTTGGCAGGCGAGGACTAACTTTAGTCAGGATAAGTGTACCAGATGTTCCCCTTCAAAATGGCCAATTGTTGGCGCCCTTCCCGCTCAATATTTGGGAAGAGGCCCAGGGCCTTTGCCTATAAATAGGACTAGCCACCCACAGGGTAAAGAGAGAAGAAAATCGGAAATCGGAGAAAGAATCGAGAAGAGAGAGAGAAGGGTGACTGAAATCCCCCTAGCAGTTCATCCTCCCACCAAGAACTGACCATTGCGAGGCTGTTCTTCCTTGCATTGCTCATCATCATCAGCCCAAGAGGCAATCCACCACACCACACACTGGAGTAGGGTGTTACACCACAACGGTGGCCCGAACCAGTATAAACCATGTGTCTCTTGTGTTGTTCTTTCCATAGCTTAGATCTCAGCGAGGCGGAAGGGTGCAGGTAGGTAGAAGGTGAAATCTCCGCGCGTACCCCAGTGTTCGAACCTCAAGGGTCTGCCGGAACCCGAAATCCGACAGGAAGCATAATACGGACAAGTCCGCGAGCACTCCGGTAACATTTTTATTTACTTTCCTTTTTCTTTCTTCATTATCTCTAAAAAACAGGTGGCGCAAAGGAGAGACATCTAAGACCGACTCCATCAGAGTTCGGATTCGTACACTCACCTACGGGGCTACTTCCTTCAAGGATTCCCCTTGCCGAGGACAGGCGGCGTAGACGTGCGACAGGAGGTTCAAAATAACTTTTTGTAGACCGCACTCTTTTTCGAGCCTGTAACATGCCTTTTTCCTCTGCCTCCGACCCAAGGCTTATCAAATAACCGGGGTCATGGCTTTTATATATATCAAGTAATCATTGGCATATCGCTCAGGTCCCGGTTCACAATATCCGAATTAATCATCCACGTCTTTCCACAAACAAATATGCCTCTTATGGTTGTTTCACAGATATACCCGGCTTAAACTTGCCAGGGGCTCGGTACGGGAACAAATGAGTTGCCAACAAAGTCCGAACAACTTTTACAGCGTACTTCGGCGTCGCGAGTTTGGCCTTATATGCATCAGCTCCGAATCATGTCTTGGGTTAATAGTTGGGTTGCCCGGCTCCTGTGCTTGCTATCCTACGTTCCACTCTATTGGCTAGGGTAGTAAAGGGAGGACTACTGCGATTGTGCTTCTGGTTCACCTCGCTTAGCACCTCAGTAGAGAAAGCCAAAAACTAACTGTCATGATGCGGCGAGAGCTGGTCAACCACTCGACGACTTATCAGAATCTCTAGCGGTTCCTCCGTGTCACACGAAGGACCTCTTTTCGGTTAAATATGTACACGCATCGTATGAATAAGCCGCATACATACCAGGGGCTATGTCGTAGACCCACCATAAAACTCCTATGGCTAAGTGAAAGTGTTAACACCCTATAGTCTGGTTACCTGGTTCGCCGCATTGACACCTCCTTCACGGACCAAGACATTGGGTTAAGAGTGATCAAATGCTTTTCCAAATACCCCAGTACTTCCTACGAGGGGGCTGAAGCCGACGACTGGAAAACTTCCAGATTATATTAAAACGGCCGCACAGGAGGAACACAAACTTTCGAGCAATATAAAAAAACAACAGACTAACTATAAAATTGTCTCGTACAATTCTCATACACCACACTCGAACATTATGTCTTTCGAGCATTGACTCTCTATCAAGCGGGCGACCACTAGGACATCATCAAAATAATGCTCCGGTTCGTGGCGGTCCTTGCCCTTGGGTGGACTATTCACCGCAACATCGATGGCCTTCATCTTCCCCCAGAATGTCTTGACTCGGGAAAAGGCCATCCGTGCACCCTCTATGCACACGGACCGCTTCACAGCGTCGATACGCGGCACCGCGTCAACAAGTCGTTGCACCAAGCCGAAGTAACTATTCGGAACAGGTTCAGTTGGCCATAACCGGATTATGACGTTTTTTATGGCAGCGCCAGATATCCTATGAAGCTCGGCCCACTGGGACAGCTGCTCATTCAGCAACAGGGGCGCTTCGACGCGCCGAATTGTGACCAAAAAAGCTTCTCCATTGCATACCCCTCTCGCTCCTGGTAAAACTGCGCCGCATCAGAAGAACTCTTCGTCAAGTCTAAAAACTCGCCCGAAGAACTCCACAATTAGTTAAGCTGAGCATAGTTCGGATTGCCGAACTTAGTCTTTAGCAAAAATGGCTCACCAGCCGCAATCTCCCTAGCTTGTCGGATCTCCTCACGGGTGGCTCTGGATTCAGATCACGCTTCTCTCGCCTCTCATAAGGCCTTGTCAATTTCAGCCGTTTTTGCTTCATTCTCCTTCTCAAGGAGTTCACAGCGGCTAGCAGTATTTTTTAGTTCGAGTGCCATTATGGATATCTTCTCCTTGTCTTGACGCCGAGCAGCTCGTTTGGCTTTTAAATCAGCCGATGCCTTTTCGGCAGCCGCATTACTACACCGGGCCTACTCCTTTTGGCCCGGGCCAGCTCCGCCCGAAGAATTTCAACGGCGGCAGCACCATCTGCAGCCATGAATATTACAGTATATAAGTTTCAGCGTCATGCTTATATCACAAAAATGCATGTGAAGGGACTACTCCGGATACATACCTTACAATTCGTCCAGACGCATGTTGATTAATGCAATGTCATCCCCGGGCACATCAAGCTTCCGTTGCAGCTCAGCAATATTCGTAGTCTAGGAAGTAGCCAGGGGAGAAGCAACCCGTGTTCAAGATAATCAGATTAGTCCTTGAATATTTCTTCTTGATCCTCCGTTCGCCTCCCATGGGAAGCCAACCCGAGTCTCATGGGCTACTACCTATACACAGGTGTATTTTGCGAATAAAACACAACTGCACATATTATAGTACAAACCTCGAAGCCTCTTAGTAGGCTCGCAAAGGCCTCATTCAATCCGCTCTTCGCGGACAAGACCCTTTCAACCACCGTGCCCATCAAGGTACGATGTTCCTCTGAGACGGACACCTGTCGCAGCATGTTCGTCAAGATATCCGGTGCCTCTGGGTCTCCGGAGGCTGCTGTAGGAGTACGGCCACCCTTTGAAGGGATCAGTTTATTCGTATCCGGCTGGATACCGGACTGTTCGAGGCCTTCATTGTTGTTCCCCAGACCCTGGGCCACCGAAGTATCACCTTCGGGTAATGTCTTCATCATCCCTTGCACCACTTGTTGGTCGGGGGAGACCCTCCGCGACGACACTTCGAAGTCGTCCGCCCTGTTGGACGGAGAGGCTGGTGGGGGCGTCTCGCTTTCCATCATCTCTGGGAGAAGGTCCCCCGAGGAAGAGGATTGTTGAAGAAGACTGTGTGCTGAGCTGCAAAATACATATATTCCATGCATTATAAGAAAGGAATGGGACATGTTTAAAATAGCCTTGTTCACTTACGATTTGGCCTGAGGCTTGTCCTCATCATGAGACTGCACTTTGACGTCCTCCAAGCCCGAGCCACCCACCGGAGGCGTCTTGCCTTGCTTAGGAGCCTGCCTCTCCCAATCTTCGGAGGCAGCCCTTTTCTTCCTAGGAGGGAAGGAGACTGCTGCTCCCCCTTCACTTTTGTCTTCGTATGAGGGGATTTTGATTCCTTCGGACACAAAGTCCGGTATACCCTTGGGACAGGGGCCATCTTTGGTCCTCTCGCCCTCCTTCATAGGCATCTGGTATGGTGCCAGGGCCAGCATCCTTGTTAGAACAGGATTCGCTGGGCCCTCGGGCAGAGGAGCCGAACACATAATCAGTTCCACCTTCTTTACCCAGTCCTGGAAGAATATAGCTTGCTTAGTACCATATTACGGTATGCATAATTACAAAGTGTTCAGGAGCCAAGTGCTTACCGGGCTATCCGGACGGTTGCAGTTAAGGCCAGCGTCCTCGGTAGTGTCTGGCCAATGCTTCCGCATCCCGAAAAATAACTTCCACATCCCTTCGTGTGTGGTATCGAAGAAGTGTTGGAGGGTTCGTGGTCCTTCTGGATTGAGCTCCCACATGCGGCGAGACCTGCGCTGGCATGGCAGGATTCGGCGAACTAACATTACTTGAATCACGTTGACAAGATCGATGTCTCTCTCGAGGAGGGTTCGGATGCGGCTCTGTAAAGTTGCACTTCATCAACTCATCCCCAGTCCAGCCCCTTGTTGACCCATGATGCAAGCTGTAACGGTGGGCCAGGACGGAATGCGGGTGCAGCTACCCACTTGGTGATGCATGGCTCCGTAACGTAAAACCACTCCCGCTGCCAGTGATTGGAAGTGTCGGTGAGTTGGTTGATCATAGCACCGCCGCACTCCACCTGTTCCCCGTCGACTACCCTCGGCTTCACACTGAAGGTCTTGAGCCATAAGCCGAAGTGTGGGGGATTCGGAGGAAGGCCTCACATGTAATGATAAACGCCGAGACGTGGAGGATAGATTCCGGGGCTAGATCATGAAAATCTAGTCCGTAATAAAACATTAGCCCCCGGACAAAGGGGTGAAGAGCGAACCCAAGCCCCCGGAGGAAGTGGGAGATGAATACAACCCTCTCGCTAGATCTGGGGGTCGGAATAACCTGTCCTTGAGCAGGAAGCCTGTGGTGGACCTCCGCAGTCAAATATCTGGCCGCCCGAAGCTTTGTGATATCCTCTTCTGTAACAGAGGAAGCCACCCATCGGCCTTGAGAGCTGGGTCCGGACATGATGGGGAGGCTTGAAACAATGAAGTCGAACCTTGGGTGCTGGAACTCGAGGTCGGGAAGGCTGAGGAGAGGTTTGGCATAAAGGGACGACCCTTGGTTCCTTTATAAAGGTAGCGGGTATTGAACGCCTCCTCCTAAGCCTAAGAACCTTCCTATTCCTAAGGAATCTTTCCTGCAGAACACTTGGGCTACCCGCGCTCATATCGATGAAAATCCCGCAATTAGGGGACACGATATCTGCTTCGACGAGACGTGTCAATAAAAACCACGCCCGAAACATGGAACGGCGGGACAGGAGACGGTTCAAAATAATGACCAAGGAGCGTGACGTCACATTACTAAAGTTGTCAGCAGATTGAATTCGTGGAATACTATACTCTCTATGGATATGTCCGGACACGATCGATTCGTCTGAAGACTATTTTGGAGTTCGGAAGGAGGAACCCGCCTTGCAATGCCGAAGACAGCACTATGCGCCGGATACCTTGTCATTGAAGCCAGGTTCAAGGGCTACTGAGGGAGTCCTAGACTAAGGAGTCCTCGGGCATCCGGCCAGTTGGCCATGGGCCGGACTCATGGGTTGTGAAGATACAAAGACCAAAGACTGCACTCGTGTCCGGATGGGACTCTCCTTAGCGTGGAAGGCAAGCTTGGCGTCAAATATGTAGATTCCTTTCTTTGTAACCGACCTTATGTAACCCTAGATCCTCCCGGTGTCTATATAAACTGGAGGACTTAGTCCGGATAGGGGAGACTCATTATCATAGCCATACAAGCTAGACCTCTAGGGTTTAGCCATTATGATCTCGAGGTAGATCAACTCTTGTAATACTCATATTCATCAATATCAATCAAGCAGGACTTAGGGTAATACCTCCATAGAGAGGGCCCGAACCTAGGTAAACATTGTGTCCCTTGTCTCCTGTTACCATCGACCTTAGACGCACAGTTCGGGACCCCCTACCCGAGATCCGCCGGTTTTGACACCGACAGTGTGTACAAATAAAGAATTTTAATTTCAATTATCGGAAGGGTTTGAGAGTATGTACAGTTTGCCCTCTCTAATAACTATGGTTTGTTGTGTTCAGCCTAAACTTGGTCAAACTTTACAAAGTTTTACTTCAGTCAACACTAATATGCGGAGTGAATAAAAATGGAGGGCTACTGCGTCCATCCGGGTTTTTAGTCCACACCATTTTTAATCAAAGTCAATAGCTGGACAAATAAAATTACAGGGGAGCTGGAGACAAAGTTGTGAGAAGTCTTAGAAATCAATACAAAACTTATGCTCTTAGTGCCAACGTCAATCCTTCTTCGAGGAAACATTTGGTTCATAGCCAATTGTGTGATAAAATTGCACCAACGTGAAAGGCGACTGCGTCTCCAACGCAACCAAGGTGAACTGACGAAGGATATCATCTTTGTGGGTAACAAGCAAACAGCACTGATGGAAGACCACTCGTTTTTCATTGAAAATCGACCATCTTCACCATCTGACGCAACCATGAGGCTCAACCATGAGCATCGATAGGTCATCGTGGTGATGCATCATCCATTTGGCATCAAGTTTGGGTGAGGAACCTATGAAGTTTGACAAATCCTCACGGTGGTCTGTTTCTTCTCAGTAATCAAGCTCAAGGAAGGAAGAACCACGTGGCAGAGGACAGTGAGGCGGAACAACAATGGCCATCCAATTTTGTGTAGTTGCACTAAAATTGAGGAAGACATCCCCGGGTATGGAGATAGGCATCGCTGTTTCCAAAAATATAAAAAAGGGATATAGTGTTGTTACTTTGTTTTACAAGATTAACAACGACATCTCAATTCTCAATAAGAATTATGAAAACTACACCAACAAACAGAAGCATCATGATTATCTTGATGGGAACTAAACCAGGATACCCGAGAAAAAAACATTTCTTCATTTAACCAGTGATAGTATTAGATTAGCAGCAGCAATAGGAGCATATGGACAATGACCACACAACCACCATGTACTTTTTGTCGAAACAACATGTATACCTCCATCGAGGCATAAATCAGGACAACTTTTCGAGTGGCATTTCCTCTATAATAGTAGGTGATGTTGGACCAGCCGACGAACCCTAGCTACTATACATGGGGAGCTGGGGAGTAGTCGCATAGAAGAAAACCCGCATGCAGCAACCTGGGGAGCTGGGCCAGTACAAGAAGTTATACCTCAAGTGGGCGAGATGTCGCTTAGGCGGGCGGGCGGGATCTGCCCACACGACGTCAGCGAACAAGGGCGGGGAGGACCTTCGTCCACGCCAGCGCCGGCTCTGAGATGACGGTGCGCGTCGGCTTCCTCCATCGCCGACAGCGACAACGTCAACGTTGTACCTCCTCACCTCCCGCAACGGGCGGGATTCGGCCGGATCTGTGACCACCGGTGAGGAGAGATATAGTGTGGACACTATCATCTAGTTTTGATATGGAGAGGGTGAGAGAGCGAGACGTGAGAAACTCTATCAAACAAGAGGCTATAATGGGGTAAAAAAATCTCTCCATAGAAATGGTTTTAAATAGAATAGGCGCGTTCCCGGAAAAAATAAACGAAAACTGGCGGAAATTTTTTTAACGTACCAAGAAAGAAAACTCGATCAAAAGAACGCCCCCACTTCCAGGTCGCAAGAGTCGTCGCGCACACACACATAGACATAGACATGCATATCCGTGTTTACGTAAAATTTCATTTCCATCTCCAATCATATTTGTCCAACTGGCACATTATTTACGTTGTTAATTATATACGCAGCAATATTAACGTACAACATCTCTTGTTTGCGGGCGTCCGGACCGCTGCCACGGCCGCTCCTAACCAACCCGAACTCTCTTCATCAGCCGCGCGTGCTTCTCGCCTGAAACAGTCAGTGCCGCATTCATGCCCGGCCAGAGGGGATGCGACCTCTCACTGGCGCTGGCATTGAAGCGGCGCGCCGGCCGAGAGAGCGTTGCCCGCGCCGCTTCCTGGTGCACGCGACTTCTCCGCATTTAAAGGTCGCAATAGCTGGCCACAACATGCATGTAAAAAGTTCTTGGGAGTCCATGCTATAGCTAGCTGTCCTCCCCCAACTCGTCAATCTCTTCCAGTAGTACTAGTACTCCATGGCGTGATCCATCGACATGCAGGCAGGAAAGTTATCGTATACTCGGTTTGCGGTAAGTGGCATGCCGAGCGACCGTGTGGAGTCGAGCCGTGGAGGAGGGTGAGATACGAACGCGACAGACATGGTTTAAACGTTGGTTTTGCTCGATGGCGCGATGATACGTCTCCGTCGTATCTACTTTTCCAAACACTGTTGCCCTTTTTTTGGACTCTAACTTGCATGATTTGAATGGAACTAACCCGGACAGACGTTGTTTTCAGCAGAATTGCCATGGTGTTATTTTTGTGCAGAAATAAAAGTTCTCGGAATGACCTGAAAATCAACGGAGAGTTATTCTAGAATATATAAAAAATACTAGAAGAAAGATCCACGTCAAGGGGCCCACCACCTGTCCATGAGGGTGGGGGCGTGCCCTACCCCATGGGCGCGCCCCCCTACCTCGTACCCCCCCTGACGCTCCACCGACCTTAACCTTGACTCCATATATTCACTTTCAGGGAGAAAAAAGCATAGAGAAGGATTCATCGCATTTCATGATACGGAGCCGCCGCCAAGCCCTAAACACTCTCGGGAGGGCTGATCTGGAGTCCGTTCGGGGCTCCGGAGAGGGGAATCCATCGCCATCGTCATCATCAACCTTCCTCCATCACCAATTTCATGATGCTCACCGCCATGCGTGAATAATTCCATCATAGGCTTGCTAGACGGTGATGGGTTGGATGAGATTTATCATGTAATCGAGTTAGTTTTGTTAGGGTTTGATCCCAAGTATCCACTATGTTCTGAGATTGATGTTGCTATGACTTTGCTATGCTTAATGCTTGTCACTAGGGCCCGAGTGCCATGATTTCAGATCAGGACCTATTATGTTTTCATGAATATATGTGAGTTCTTGATCCTATCTTGCAAGTCTATCGTCATCTATTATGTGTTATGATCCGTTAACCCTGAAGTGACAATAAGCACGATACTTACCGGTGATGACCGTAGTTTGAGGAGTTCATGTATTCACTATGTGTTAATGCTTTGGTCCGGTACTCTATTAAAAGGAGGCCTTAATATCCCTTAGTTTCCAATAGGACCCCACTACCACGGGAGGGTAGGACCCAAGATGTCATGCAAGTTCTTTTCCATAAGCACGTATGACTATATTCTGAATACATGCCTACATTAAATTGATGAACTGGATCTAGTTCTGTGTCACCCTATGTTATGACTATTACATGATTGATCGCATCCGGCATAATTCTCATTCATCGATCCATTGCCTACAAGCTTTTCCATAGATTGTTCTTCGCTTATTTACTTTTCCGTTGCTATTGTTACAATCACTAGAAAACCCAAAAATATTACTTTTGCTACCGTTACCTTTTGCCACTGTTACCACTACAATCATATTACTTTGCTACTAAACACTTTGCTGCAGATATTAAGTTTCCAGGTGTGGTTGAATTGACAACTCAGCTGCTAATACTTGAGAATATTCTTTGGCTCCCCTTGTGTCAAATCAATAAATTTGGGTTGAATGCTCTACCCTCGAAAACTGTTGCGATCCCCTATACTTATGGGTTATCAAGAACATTTTCTAGCGCCGTTGCCGGGGATCATAGCTATATTATTTGAATCACTTGGGATTTATATATGCTTATCATTATGAAGAACTTGAAAGATCAAAGAACCAAGATTTTCCCCTCAACTAAGAGGGGAGGTAAGGAACTGCCATCTAGCTCTGCACTTGATTCACCTTCTGTTTTGAGTAAGCTTGCGACACCTAAACCTGCTTCTGCTATTAATTCTGATATGTCGCATGTTATTGATGATGCCACTTCTGCTTTGCATGATACTTATGATGAAACTACTTCTATGCTAGATACCACTGTGCCACTTGGTGAATTTCTTGATGAACAACTTGCTAGGGCTAGAGAGAATGAAATTATTGAAACTGATAATATTGATGAAAGTGATGATGAAGATTCACCCCCTAGATATGAATTGCCTGTTGTGCCTGAGGGTTATGTTATGGATGAAAAAACTGCTAGAGACTTTCTCTCCTGCAATGATTGAAGTGATCTTAAGAAACTATTAGCTAAGCTGAAAGAAAAATCTCTGAATGCTACAATGAAATATGATCCTGCTTATGCTACTTCGCCTATCTTTATTACTGCTAAGGATTATGATTTTTCTGTCGATCCTGATATAATTAATTTGGTTGAATCTGATCCTTTCTATGGCTATGAATCTAAAACTGTTGTGGCATATCTTACTAAATTAAATGATATAGCCACCCTGTTCACTAATGATGAGAAAACTCGCTACTACTATATCCTTAAAATATTTCCGTTCTCATTAAAGGGTGATGCTACGATATGGTTTAATTCTCTTGATCCTGGTTGTGTGCGTAGTCCCCGGGATATGATTTACTACTTCTCTGCTAAATATTTCCCCGCTCATAAGAAACAAGTTGCTTTAAGGGAAACATATAATTTTGTGCAAATTGAAGAAGAGAGTCTCCCACAAGCTTGGGGGAGGTTTCTCCGATTACTTAATACTTGATATCTTTTATAATGGACTAACCGATGCTTCCAGAGATTACCTGGATAGTTGTGCTGGTTTTATTTTCAGGGAAAGAACTGTTGATGAAGCTGAAATTCTATTGAATAATATGTTGACTAATGAAAATAATAGGAAACTTCCTGAACCAACTCATGTGCCAACTCCGAAGAAAAGGGGTATTCTATTTCTCAGTCCTGAAGATATGCAAGCGGCAAATAAATCTATGAAAGAAAAAGGTATTAAAGCTGAAGATGTTAAGAATTTACCGCCTGTTGAAGAAGTACGTGGTCTTAATTTACCACCTATTGAAGAAACACACGGTCTTGATAACCCGACACTGGTAGTAAAGGTAAATTCTCTCTATATATATGATAAAGCTGAAATCCCTCCTACTAAGTTTGCTAGCCAATGTTTGGATGGATTCGATAACTTTATGGTTAAGCAAGAATATTTTAATGCTTATGTTGGTAGACAATTTAAACATAATGCTTATATGATTGAACACTTGAGTGATTATATGGCTAGTGTTAAAGGTGAACTTAAACTTATTAGTAAACATGCTTCTATGGTTACCACTCAAGTAGAACAAGTACTTGAAGCTCAGAATGATTTGCTCAATGAATTGAATAGTAAACATAATGCTTCTATGCTTCTATGTCACTTTTCATGTTAATGGTAATGAGCATACGGTACACATTCCGAGGAAACAACCTCAAGTCCATGGTATCAATTCTATTGGAAAAATTCCAACTATTACTATTGGAGGTTTTGAATTTCATCTTCCAACTGTCAAGAAGAAATATGATATTCTTATTGTTGGAGACATGCATATCCCTGTTGAGGTAACATAGTGTCATTCGAAATTTCTCCGGTTCCATGTTATTTGGAATGAGTTTGTTAACAAGACTTGATCAACCTTGTTAGTGGATTCCTTTTGATGAGCATGAGATGGATGAAGTTAGAAAACACAACTCTTTGTACCCTCATTTTACTTTCTATTATTTATATTAAATAAAGAAAAAATAGTATTTTCTGTCTGTTTTCTGAATTACTCATGCAATAAAAAATACCCTGAAAATAAAAGTTCTCCAAATGCCTTGAAATTTAAATATGTTTTTTGTAGGATATTTGAGAATATCTGGCACCGAGAACACACCAGGGGGAGCAAGCACCTGGCCACGAGGGTCCAGGGCGCGCCCCCTACCTCGTGGGCCCATGGTGGCTCCCCTCCACTTATTCCTCCCAAAAAATTCACTAGCCAGCTCAAACCCGAGTCCAAGCTCATCTTGCTGCCATTTTCGATCTCCTAGATCAAAGCTCCATTCACAAAACTGCTTTGGGGGATTGTTCTTTGGTATGTGACTCCTCCAATGGTCCAATTAGTTTTTGTTCTAGTGCTTTATTCATTGCAAATTTTTGCTGCTTAGGTAACCCTGTTCTTGAGCTTGCATGTCAAATTTATGTGGTCGAAAATAGTTTTAATGCATGATATAGCCTCTAGGCACTTGTAGGAGTAGTTGCTATCAATTTTGTTGAGTTTGGTTCACTTTTATTTTGGAGTTACTAAAAATTTCAGAAATTTTCAGAAAAAAGATGAAGAGATTGTTGAGGGGCTCATCGAGCCGAAGCTCGAAGGATAAACAAAGTAAAGAGAACAAGAAGCCCAAGTATAATCACCCTCGCACCGCGGAGGTTCGGCCGTGTGAATGGCCTTGTGATGATCTTTTGAGAGCAGCCGAAATTTATGATGATTTCTATGAATTGGCTGAGAATGCGGGCCTCACCGCCTTCCTCCATGACCAACATGAACAGTATCTCTTACCCACCAATATCTTTGTGCAAAACTTTCTTTTCCATGCTAGGAGCTCACCACCTACGGTGGAATTTTATTTATATGATGAGCATAAGGAGATGTCACTTCGTGATTTTTGTCGGGTTTGTTTTATACCTTTTGAGGGAAGCGTAGAGGAACCACATCGTGATGATGTGGAAGGGTTTATTGATACAATTGTTGCAGGGGAAACGAGGAAGGTTTCCGATGCAAGAATTACTAGCATACATTTTCATGTTTTACGTTACTTCGCAATATTTGCTAGTAGATGCTTAATTGGTCGCGAAAACTGTGGCAACCTTAGTGCCCCTGATATTGTTATTTTTTGCCATGCCTTGTTCCGTTAGGACACATTTAGTATGGGCGCTATTGTTGCAAAGCGGTTAAATCTTAACCGTACTAAGGGCCCAATCTTGGGAGGAATCTTTGCCTCGCGCCTAGCTGCACACTTTAACATGCCTATTAGGCAGTATGAGAAGGAAGAGAAGTTGTTGCCTCTTGTTTTTCTAGACTATAAGAGTATGGTAGCACATGATTTTATCGTTAGGAATAAGGAAAAGATGCTTAAGTACAAGCTGATATTTGATAAAAATCACCCTGAGACTATTACCTTTCCCGCTCCTTCCTTGTTTGACTTATCTGCAGGCAAGTACCTTGTTCCGCCGGAGGCCATTCACTCCTACCGAAACCCCACACCAGCTACAGAGCCAGAGCCGGAACCACAATTTGATCCTCACCGGTAGTCTGTTTATCAGTGGAATCCGGAAGAGATTGCCAACCAGTGGGACCAGGGGGATCCTTCTCAGTACGACCCCAACTACAACTTTGGATATCCGCCAGGCCAGCCGTGGCCATAGACCAACTTAGGCCAAAAGCCTAAGCTTGGGGGAGTATGTATTTCTCACCGACATTACATTTATGTTCACACACTCATGCTAGTTGTCGGTGCTCATACTTTTTCACTATATCATCCATGCTAGTTTATTTCCCTTTTTATGTTTTCTTCTTGTGTGTTTGAAAAAACCTTAAGAAAAACCAAAAAAATTAGTTGTAGCTTTTAGCTAGTTTACTTTCTTGCTAGTAGTAGTTAAAAGAAAACCCAAAAAGATTTGTTGTTCTTCGTTTGCTTGTTGGGAGCTTTCCTGTGTAAATAGTTTTACTTCTTTTCTTTTCTTTGGGGGTTGAGAGGAGAAGACCATAATGAAAATGTTAAAGTGGCTCTCATATGCATTATTGTTGATCTAACAAAGAGCCCATATTACCTTGTCTTCTCTCTTGAATTGAATGCTTGCAGATTCCAGCTTAGTCCGATGCATGTGCACTATTATTATTATCCACACTATTCGGTCGTGCAAGTGAAAGGCAATAATGACGATATATGATGAACATATTGAGATGAGAAAAGCTGGTATGAACTCGACCTCTCTTGTTTTTGTAAATAAGATTAGTTCATCGTTCCTGATTCAGCCTATTATGAATAAACATGTTTGCAATGAAAATTAGAGATTATAGTTGCTTATGTCATGCTTAATTATATAAGAGTTTATAATGGTTTACCTTGCGTGCCAACATGCTATTAAAATGGTTGTGATGTGGTATGATAGGGTGGTATCCTCTTTTGAACGATTCGAGTGGCTTGACTTGGCACATGTTCGCGCATGTAGTTGAAACAAAATTAACATAGCCTCTATGATTTTTATGTTCATGGTGCATTATATCCTACTCATGCTTGCATTCGGTGTTGATTAATTATAATGCATGTTCATGACTGTTGTCGCTCTCTAGCTGGTCACTTCCCAGTCTTTTTCTAGCCTTCACTTGTACTAAGCAGGAATACTGCTTGTGCATCCAGCTCCATAAACCCCAAAGTTGTTCCATACGAGTCCACCATACCTACCTATATACGGTATCTACCTGCCGTTCCAAGTAAATTTGTATGTGCCAAACTCTAAAACTTCAAATAAACATTCTGTTTGTATGCTCGAATAGCTCATGTATCAAGTAGGGTTGTATGTATCTTCCATACTAGGCGGGTTATTCTCAAGAGGAGTGGACTCCGCTCCTCACTCACGAGAACATGGCTGGTCACCGGGATGCCCAGTCCCATGCTTTATGCAAATCAAATCAAAATAACTGCAAATAAAACTCCCCCAGGATTGTTGTTAGTTGTAGGCACTCGTTGTTTCAAGCAAGCCATGGATTGATGCTTGTTGGTGGAGGGGGAGTATAAACTTTACTATTCTGTTTGGGAACCACCTATAATGTGTGTAGCATGGAAGATATCGAGATCTCTCTTGTTATGTTGACAATGAAAGTATACCGCTCAAAATATTATTCATATCTATTTCAAAACCGAGCTCTGGCACCTCTACAAGTCCCCGCTTCCCTCTGCGAAGGGCCTATGCATTTACTTTTATGTTGAGTCATCGTACTCTTATTAACAAGCACCAGTTGGAGAGCACCACTGTCATTTGCATTCATTACTATTAGTTTACATTGAGTATGACTTGACTAGATCTCTTTTACCATGAATTACAATGTCTAGTCAGTCCTTGATCTTTAAAGGTGCTCTGCATTTATGTTTTGCTGTCTCAAAAAGGGCTAGCGAGATACCATCTTGTTATATCATATCGTGATTGTTTTGAGAAAGAGTTGTCATCCGAGATTTATTATTATTGCTCGCTCGTTGGTTATGCCATTGATATGAGTAAACATGAGAACTAAATGTTATTGTGAATATGGTTAGTTCATAATCTTTGCTGAAAACCTGAATGCTGGATTTACATATTTACAACAACAAGAGCAAACAGAGTTTGTAGAAGTTTTTTTCTTTATCACTTTCAGTTTGTCAACTTAATTGCTTGAGGACAAGCAAAGGTTTAAGCTTAGGGGAGTTGATACGTCTCCGTCGTATCTACTTTTCCAAACACTTTTGCCCTTGTTTTGGACTCTAACTTGCATGATTTGAATGGAACTAACCCGGACTGACGCTGTTTTCAGCAGAATTGCCATGGTGTTATTTTGTGCAGAAATAAAAGTTCTCGGAATGACCTGAAAATCAACGGAGAATTATTTTGGAATATATAAAAAATACTAGAAGAAAGATCCACGTCAGGGGGCCCACCACCCGTCCATGAGGGTGGGGGGCGCGCCCTACCCCCTGGGCGTACCCCCTGCCTCGTGGGCCCCATGACGCTCCACCGACCTCAACCTTGACTCCATATATTCACTTTTGGGGAGAAATAAATCATAGAGAAGGATTCATCGCGTTTTAGGATACGGAGCCGCCGCCAAGCCCTAAACTCTCTCGGGAGGGCTGATCTGGAGTCCGTTCGGGGCTCCGGAGAGGGGAATCCATCGCCATCGTCATCATCAACCTTCCTCCATCACCAATTTCATGATGCTCACCGCCATGCGTGAATAATTCCATCATAGGCTTGCTAGACGGTGATGGGTTGGATGAGATTTATCATGTAATCGAGTTAGTTTTGTTAGGGTTTGATCCCAAGTATCCACTATGTTCTGAGATTGATGTTGCTATGACTTTGCTATGCTTAATGCTTGTCACTGGGGCCCGAGTGCCATGATTTCAGATCTGAACCTATTATGTTTTCATGAATATATGCGAGTTCTTGATCCTATCTTGCAAGTCTATAGTCAGCTATTATGTGTTATGATCCGTTAACCCCGAAGTGACAATAATCGGGATACTTACCGGTGATGACCGTAGTTTGAGGAGTTCATGTATTCGCTATGTGTTAATGCTTTGGTTTGGTAGTTGATACGTCTCCAACGTATCTACTATTCCAAACACTTTTGCCCTTTTTTGGACTCTAACTTGCATGATTTGAATGGAACTAACCCGGACTGACGCTGTTTTCAGCAGAACTACCATGGTCTTAATTTACCACCTATTGAAGAAACACACGGTCTTGATAACCCGACACAGGTAGTAAAGGTAAATTCTCTATATATATATGATAAAGATGAAATCCCTCCTACTAAGTTTGCTAACCAATGTTTGGATGAATTCGATAACTTTATGGTTAAGCAAGATATTTTTAATGCTTATGTTGGTAGACAATTGAAACATAATGCTTATATGATTGAACACTTGAGTGATTATATGGCTAGTGTTAAAGGTGAACTTAAACTTATTAGTAAACGTGCTTCTATGGTTACTACTCAAGTAGAACAAGTACTTGAAGCTCAGAATGATTTGCTCAATGAATTGGATAGTAAGAATAATGACTTTGCTGTTAGAGTTGCAACTAGAGGACGTAAAGTGACCCCGGAACCTTTGTATCCTGAGTGCCATCCTAAGAGAATTGAGCAAGATTCTTAGAGAGCTAACGTAGATGTACCTAGTCCTTCTAAAAGGAAGAAAAAGAAAAAATGATAGGACTTTGCATGCTTCTAGTGAACCTGTTGTAGACACACCTGAGAATCCCAATGATATTTCTATCTCCGATGCTGAAACACAATCTGGTAATGAACATGAACCTAGTGATAATGTTAATAATGATGTTCATGTTGATGCTCAACCTAGCAATGACAATGATGTAGAGATTGAACTTGTTGTTGATCTTGATAACCCACAATCAAAGAATCAACGTTATGATAAGAGAGACTATGTTGCTTGGAAGCACGGTAAAGAAAGAGAACCATGGGTTCAGAAACCCATGCCCTTTCCTCCTAAACCATCCAAGAAAAAGGATGATGAGGATTTTGAGCGCTTTGCAGAAATGATTAGACCTATCTTTTTGCGTATACGTTTGACTGATATGCTTAAAATGAATCATTATGCTAAGTACATGAAGGATATTGTTACTAATAAAAGAAAGATACGGGAAGCTGCAATTTCCACCATGCTTGCTAATTATACTTTTAAGGGTGGAATACCAGAGAAACTTGGAGATCTAGGGGTACCCACTATACCATGCTCCATTAAAAGAAACTATTTTAAAACTGCTTTATGTGATCTTGGAGCCGGTGTTAGTGTTATGCGCCTCTCTTTATATCATAGACTTGAATTGAATAAGTTGACACCTACTGAAATATCTTTGCAAATGGATGATAAATCAACTGCTATACCTGTCGGTATTTGTGAGGATGTGTTTGTTGTGATTGCAAACGTTACTATTTTAACAGACTTTGTTATTCTTGATATTCCCGAGGATGACAGTATGTCTATTATTCTTGGAAGACCCTTTTTGAATATAGCAGGGGCTGTTATTGATTGCACCAAAGGCAATGTCACTTTTCATGTTAATGGTAATGAGCATACGGTACACTTTCCGAGGAAACAACCTCAAGTCCACGGTATCAATTCTATTGGAAAAATTCCAACTATTACTATTGGAGGTTTTGAATTTCATCTTCCAACTATCAAGAAGAAATATGATATTCTTATTGTTGGGGACATGCATATCCCCGTTGAGATAACATAGTGTCATTCGAAATTTCTCCGGTTCCATGTTATTCGGAATGAGTTTGTTAACAAGACTTGATCAACCTTGTTAGTGGATTCCTTTTGATGAGCATGAGATGGATGAAGTTAGAAAACACAACTCTTTGTACCCTCATTTTACTTTCTATTATTTATATTAAATAAAGAAAAAAAATAGTATTTTCTGTCTGTTTTCTGAATTACTCATGCAATAAAAATACCCCAAAAATAAAAGTTCTCCAAATGCCTTGAAATTTAAATATGTTTTTTGTAGAATATTTGAGAATATCTGGCACCGAGAACACACCAGGGGGAGCAAGTACCTGGCCATGAGGGTCCAGGGCGCGCCCCCTACCTCGTGGGCCCATGGTGGCTCCCCTCCACTTATTCCTCCCAAAAAATTCACTAGCCAGCTCAAACCCGAGTCCAAGCTCATCTTGCTGCCATTTTCGATCTCCTAGCTCAAAGCTCCATTCACAAAACTGCTTTGGGGGATTGTTCTTTGGTATGTGACTCCTCCAATGGTCCAATTAGTTTTTGTTCTAGTGCTTTATTCATTGCAAATTTTTGCTGCTTAGGTAACCCTGTTCTTGAGCTTGCATGTCAATTTTATGTGGTCAAAAATAGTTTTAATGCATGATATAGCCTCTAGGCACTTGTAGGAGTAGTTGCTATCAATTTTGTTGAGTTTGGTTCACTTTTATTTTGGAGTTACTAAAAATTTCAGAAATTTTCAGAAAAAAGATGAAGAGATTGTTGAGGGGCTCATCGAGCCGAAGCTCGAAGGATAAACAAAGTAAAGAGAACAAGAAGCCCAAGTATAATCACCCTCGCACCGCGGAGGTTCGGCCGTGTGAATGGCCTTGTGATGATCTTTTGAGAGCAGCCGAAATTTATGATGATTTCTATGAATTGGCTGAGAATGCGGGCCTCACCGCCTTCCTCCATGACCAACATGAACAGTATCTCTTACCCACCAATATCTTTGTGCAAAACTTTCTTTTCCATGCTAGGAGCTCACCACCTATGGTGGAATTTTATTTATATGATGAGCATAAGGAGATGTCACTTCGTGATTTTTGTCGGGTTTGTTTGATACCTTTTGAGGGCAACGTAGAGGAACCACATCGTGACGATGTGGAAGGGTTTATTGATACAATTGTTGCAGGGGAAACGAGGAAGGTTTCCGATGCAAGAATTACTAGCATACATTTTCATGTTTTACGTTACTTCGCAATATTTGCTAGTAGATGCTTAATTGGTCGCGAAAACTGTGGCAACCTTAGTGCCCCTGATATTGTTATTTTTTGCCATGCCTTGTTCCGTTAGGACACATTTAGTATGGGCGCTATTGTTGCAAAGCGGTTAAATCTTAACCGTACTAAGGGCCCAATCTTGGGAGGAATCTTTGCCTCGCGCCTAGCTGCACACTTTAACATGCCTATTAGGCAGTATGAGAAGGAAGAGAAGTTGTTGCCTCTTGTTTTTCTAGACTATAAGAGTATGGTAGCACATGATTTTATCGTTAGGAATAAGGAAAAGATGCTTAAGTACAAGCTGATATTTGATAAAAATCACCCTGAGACTATTACCTTTCCCGCTCCTTCCTTGTTTGACTTATCTGCAGGCAAGTACCTTGTTCCGCCGGAGGCCATTCACTCCTACCGAAACCCCACACCAGCTACAGAGCCAGAGCCGGAACCACAATTTGATCCTCACCGGTAGTCTGTTTATCAGTGGAATCCGGAAGAGATTGCCAACCAGTGGGACCAGGGGGATCCTTCTCAGTACGACCCCAACTACAACTTTGGATATCCGCCAGGCCAGCCGTGGCCATAGACCAACTTAGGCCAAAAGCCTAAGCTTGGGGGAGTATGTATTTCTCACCGACATTACATTTATGTTCACACACTCATGCTAGTTGTCGGTGCTCATACTTTTTCACTATATCATCCATGCTAGTTTATTTCCCTTTTTATGTTTTCTTCTTGTGTGTTTGAAAAAACCTTAAGAAAAACCAAAAAAATTAGTTGTAGCTTTTAGCTAGTTTACTTTCTTGCTAGTAGTAGTTAAAAGAAAACCCAAAAAGATTTGTTGTTCTTCGTTTGCTTGTTGGGAGCTTTCCTGTGTAAATAGTTTTACTTCTTTTCTTTTCTTTGGGGGTTGAGAGGAGAAGACCATAATGAAAATGTTAAAGTGGCTCTCATATGCATTATTGTTGATCTAACAAAGAGCCCATATTACCTTGTCTTCTCTCTTGAATTGAATGCTTGCAGATTCCAGCTTAGTCCGATGCATGTGCACTATTATTATTATCCACACTATTCGGTCGTGCAAGTGAAAGGCAATAATGACGATATATGATGAACATATTGAGATGAGAAAAGCTGGTATGAACTCGACCTCTCTTGTTTTTGTAAATAAGATTAGTTCATCGTTCCTGATTCAGCCTATTATGAATAAACATGTTTGCAATGAAAATTAGAGATTATAGTTGCTTATGTCATGCTTAATTATATAAGAGTTTATAATGGTTTACCTTGCGTGCCAACATGCTATTAAAATGGTTGTGATGTGGTATGATAGGGTGGTATCCTCTTTTGAACGATTCGAGTGGCTTGACTTGGCACATGTTCGCGCATGTAGTTGAAACAAAATTAACATAGCCTCTATGATTTTTATGTTCATGGTGCATTATATCCTACTCATGCTTGCATTCGGTGTTGATTAATTATAATGCATGTTCATGACTGTTGTCGCTCTCTAGCTGGTCACTTCCCAGTCTTTTTCTAGCCTTCACTTGTACTAAGCAGGAATACTGCTTGTGCATCCAGCTCCATAAACCCCAAAGTTGTTCCATACGAGTCCACCATACCTACCTATATACGGTATCTACCTGCCGTTCCAAGTAAATTTGTATGTGCCAAACTCTAAAACTTCAAAAAAACATTCTGTTTTGTATGCTTGAATAGCTCATGTATCAAGTAGGGTTGTATGTATCTTCCATGCTAGGCGGGTTATACTCAAGAGGAGTGGACTCCGCTCCTCACTCACGAGAACATGGCTGGTCACCGGGATGCCCAGTCCCATGCTTTATGCAAATCAAATCAAAATAACTGCAAACAAAACTCCCCCAGGATTGTTGTTAGTTGTAGGCACTCGTTGTTTCGAGCAAGCCATGGATTGATGCTTGTTGGTGGAGGGGGAGTATAAACTTTACTATTCTGTTTGGGAACCACCTATAATGTGTGTAGCATGGAAGATATCGAGATCTCTCGGTTGTTATGTTGACAATGAAAGTATATCGCTCAAAATATTATTCATATCTATTTCAAAACTGAGCTCTGGCACCTCTACAAATCCCCGCTTCCCTCTGCGAAGGGCCTATGCATTTACTTTTATGTTGAGTCATCGTACTCTTATTAAAAAGCACCAGTTGGAGAGCACCGCTGTCATTTGCATTCATTACTATTAGTTTACATTGAGTATGACTTGACTAGATCTCTTTTACCATGAATTACAATGTCTAGTCAGTCCTTGATCTTTAAAGGTGCTCTGCATTTATGTTTTGCTGTCTCAAAAAGGGCTAGCGAGATACCATCTTGTTATATCATATCGTGATTGTTTCGAGAAAGTGTGGTCATCCGAGATTTATTATTATTGCTCGCTAGTTGGTTATGCCATTGATATGAGTAAACATGAGAACTAAATGTTATTGTGAATATGGTTAGTTAATAATCTTTGCTGAAAACCTGAATGCTGGATTTACATATTTACAACAACAAGAGCAAACAGAGTTTGTAAAAGTTTTTTTCTTTATCACTTTCAGTTTATCAACTTAATTGCTTGAGGACAAGCAAAGGTTTAAGCTTAGGGGAGTTGATACGTCTCCGTCGTATCTACTTTTCCAAACACTTTTGCCCTTGTTTTGGACTCTAACTTGCATGATTTGAATGGAACTAACCCGGACTGACGCTGTTTTCTGCAGAATTGCCATGGTGTTGTTTTGTGCAGAAATAAAAGTTCTCGGAATGACCTGAAAATCAACGGAGAATTATTTTGGAACATATAAAAAATACTAGAAGAAAGATCCACGTCAGGGGGCCCACCACCCGTCCACGAGGGTGGGGGGCGCGCCCTACCCCCTGGGCGTACCCCCTGCCTCGTGGGCCCCATGACGCTCCACCGACCTCAACCTTGACTCCATATATTCACTTTTGGGGAGAAATAAATCATAGAGAAGGATTCATCGCGTTTTATGATACTTGAGCCGCCGCCAAGCCCTAAACTCTCTCGGGAGGGCTGATCTGGAGTCCGTTCGGGGCTCCGGAGAGGGGAATCCATCACCATCGTCATCATCAACCTTCCTCCATCACCAATTTCATGATGCTCACCGTCGTGCGTGAATAATTCCATCGTAGGCTTGCTGGACGGTGATGGGTTGGATCAGATTTATCATGTAATTGAGTTAGTTTTGTTAGGGTTTGATCCCAAGTATCCACTATGTTCTGAGATTGATGTTGCTGTGACTTTGCTATGCTTAATGCTTGTCACTAGGGCCCGAGTGCCATGATTTCAGATCTGAACCTATTATGTTTTCATGAATATATGCGAGTTCTTGATCCTATCTTGCAAGTCTATAGTCAGCTATTATGTGTTATGATCCGTTAACCCCGAAGTGACAATAATCGGGATACTTACCGGTGATGACCGTAGTTTGAGGAGTTAATGTATTCACTATATGTTAATGCTTTGGTTTGGTAGTTAATACGTCTCCAACGTATCTACTTTTCCAAACACTTTTCCCCTTGTTTTGGACTCTAACTTGCATGATTTGAATGGAACTAACCCGGACTGACGCTGTGTTCAGCAGAACTACCATGGTGTTATTTATGTGCAGGAGCAAACGTTCTCGGAATGACCTGAAACTTCACGGAGACACTTTTTAGAAAATAAGAAAAATACCTGCCAAAGATGAAGGCCGGGGGGCCCACCACCTTGCCACGAGGGTGTGGGGCGCGCCTGCCCCCCTAGGGCGCGCCTCCCTACCTCGTGGCCCCCTGTTGCCTCTCCGACTCCACCTCCAGCTCCATATATTGAGTTTCAATGAGAAAAAAATCAGAGAGAAGAAATCATCGTGTTTTACGATACGGAGCCGCCGCCAAGCCCTAAAACCTCTCGGGAGGGCTGATCTGGAGTCCGTTCGGGGCTCCGGACAGGGGAATCCGTCGCCATCGTCATCATCAACCATCCTCCATCACCGATTTCATGATGCTCACCGCCGTGCGTGAGTAATTCCATCGTAGGCTTGCTGGACGGTGATGGGTTGGATGGGATCTATCATGTAATTGAGTTAGTTTTGTTAGCGTTTGATCCCTAGTGTCTGCTATGTTCTGAGATTGATGTTGCTATGACTTTGCTATGCTTAATGCTTGTCACTAGGGCCCGAGTGCCATGATTTCAGATCTGAACCTATTATGTTTTCATCAATATATGTGTGTTCTTGATCCTATCTTGCAAGTCTATAGTCACCTATTATGTGTTATGATTCGTTAACCCCGAAGTGACAATAATCGGGATACTTACCGGTGATGACCGTAGTTTGAGGAGTTCATGTATTCACTATGTGTTAATGCTTTGCTCCGGTTCTCTATTAAAAGGAGGCCTTAATATCCCTTAGTTTTCATAAGGACCCAGCTGCCACGGGAGGGTAGGACAAAAGATGTCATGCAAGTTCTTTTCCATAAGCACGTATGACTATGTTCGGAATACATGCCTACATTATATCAATGAACTGGAGCTAGTTCTGTGTCACCCTAGGTTATGACTGTTACATGATGAACCGCATCCGGCATAATTCTCCATCACCGATCCATTGCCTACGAGCTTTCCATATATTGTGCTTCGCTTATTTACTTTTCCGTTGCTATTGCTATCAACACTACAAAATACCAAAAACATTGCTTTTACTACTGTTACCTTTTGCTACCGTTATCACCACTATCATATTACTTTGCTACTAAACACTTTGCTGCAGATATTAAGTTTCCAGGTGTGGTTGAATTGATAACTCAGCTGCTAATACTTGAGAATATTCTTTGACTCCCCTTGTGTCGGATCAATAAATTTGGGTTGAATACTTTACCCTCGAAAACTTTTGCGATCCCCTATACTTGTGGGTTATCAGTAGTCTATTAAAAGGAGGCCTTAATATCCCTTAGTTTCCAATAGGACCCCGCTGCCACGGGAGGGTAGGACAAAAGATGGCATGCAAGTTCTTTTCCATAAGCATGTATGACTATATTCGGAATACATGCCTACATTACATTGATGAACTGGAGCTAGTTCTATGTCACCCTATGTTATGACTTTTACATGATTGATCGCATCCGGCATAATTCTCAATCACCGATCCATTGCCTACGAGCTTTTACATAGTTTGTTCTTCGCTTATTTACTTTTCCGTTGCTACTGTTACAATCACTACAAAACCCAAAAATATTACTTTTGCCACTGTTACCTTTTGCCACTATTACCACTACTATCATATTACTTTTCTACTGAACACTTTGCTGAGATATTAAGTTTCCAGGTGTGGTTGAATTGACAACTCAGCTACTAATACTTGAGAATATTCTTTGGCCCACCTTGTGTCAAATCAATAAATTTGGGTTGAATACTCTACCCTCAAAAACTGTTGTGATCCCCTATACTTGTGGGTTATCACGCGATCCAACGAAATGAAACGTTGGTTTCTCTTCGTTTCCATTATTTCTCCAGAAAGACGGAAACTTTCCACTCCATTTTCATTCTACTCCAAGGTTGCCCCGTTACAACATTCCATCAAATACAAAGGAAAACTAACACGTATGCTAATGCATCTCAATGATTCACATAGCATAGCCAATATTAACTTCACAACTAAAGACAAAAGTTGTGAGAGCGTGTACGAAAGAAAAACTACTGATGGGGTCACTACGACTTAAACCCTAAACAGGATTTAATTTCCTAGCCAGGTAGAACCTGTCGAAGGAAAGACGGCTGGCACACTCGGATCATACGATGCTTTTGTGCAGTTCCACTAAAATCGAGCTGAGCATCCCTAATGGCAAAGATATTGAAGAAGTGTGATTAGAATAATAGTACTGGCACTAGTTCATGAGACATAAAATCATCCCAAGTAGAAGCCGATAGAAGTAGAGAAAGATCAACATGGAGATGGAGCTATGTGGGGAGCTGCGGTAGTGGAGCAAGCTGGCTCCAAAAGGAAGATGGACTACCTGGGACGTCGGGCTATAGCTAGAAGGGCGGTTGGGACGCGGCATCGGCCCATACCGCGGTGACCCCCGATTGGGACGCACCGACTGTGGATTTTCTCCCTCGCCAATGTCGACCGCGTCTACGCAGAACATTGTTCCCTTCCCCCAGCTGCGGGATCAGGTCGGATATGTGACCAACGGTGTGGCCACCGTTGTTCTACGTTTGTGAAGAGAGCAACCCAAGCAAGCAGGCTTGTAGCTTAGGCTCCTGCTAGTGTATATATAGTGGTTTTCTTTTTCTCTCCATATCAACCATTTTATATTGCGTACGTGTCATTGAAGAGTGAAATGATGGTTGCTTCTTCCGACTAACTTACTGTATGATTTGACTGCTCCTTTAGTGGCCCCTACACGTACTCCCCCTACATGTATGCAACAGTCACATGTACACATGGACGAAAAAACGCGCGTGACACCCTAATGCATGCATGTCCGAGCACACGAGGAACACACACGGTCACGCTCAAGTGCTCAACCTACACGTGCATGCACACACATACTCAGCCAGGGTGAGCTAGTGACCGTATAAACACCGGAAAATGTATATATTGAGCGCAATAAGCGTATTATGAAGTCCACTGACCGTATTTTTACAAATATACAGTGACAAACAGTGTATTTATATCGTTTGAAATTAAGCCATATTAACCAGAGAGGAGGCAGTATGGACTAGCATTACTTTGTTGTGTCCCGTCAACTTGCCGAGCGAGGAGAAGCTTGCAGGATGGGAGAAGCTTGCGCGCGGTGGCTCGCAGGACAAGGAGAAACTTTTGACTAATGCATGCTCTCGCTCGCTTGGGCGGTGGATGTGCAATAGTTAATTCGGTGTCAGATTGCCAGAAGCATACACTACACTAGTACTATTATTGTTCGACTTCCCGAAGAGGCGAACAGCCAAGCGCAAAGTTTACTAGTACTAGTACTACTACTATAGTCTATAGAGGTATGTACTATACTATATACTAGTACTAGGAACTGGATGGAGGAGCGTCTGCACTCTTATTATATTTTTAAAATGTGATAAAGCAATCTTCAACACATTTGGTTCTCTTCGAGGGTTCTCGGATGTGATAATGGAAGTTGATTGCATGGAACACTCGCCACAATTCTCGCTTAATTCTGGCTCATATCCTGTTACAAATAGGAGCGCTCCGTAATATTTCCTCTTTTTTTGTTATTCAGCATGTAAACAGGTTAGCAAACCTTGCGGCGCATCTTTGTGGGAACCGTGCTTGCTGAACTTTGAATGTGGCCGAGAGCTGGCTTGATGAAACACCTCGCTTCCTACTTATTTTTTTGCGGGGTACCTCGCTTCCTAGTGACCAGTGTCTTGGCTGATCGTCCTAAGAATGCTTATATATGAATAAAGCTCTCTCATTTACCCGCAAAAAGATTAAGCCATATTAACTAGAAAGGAGGGAGTATGGACTAGCACTACTTTTGGGTGTGTCCCGTCAACTCGCAGAACGAGGAGAAGCTTGTAGGACAAGGTGAAGCTTGCTTACGCCTTTTGACTAATGCAACCTACCCTCGCCCAGGCGGTGGACATGCATCAGTTCATTCGGTGTCAGATTGCCAGAGGCATACACTGTAGTACCGAACATGCGGAGTACCATCATTGTTTGACTTCACGAAGAGGCAAAGAGCCAAGTGCAAGGTTTAGTGGTACGAGTAGTACTACTACTAGAACCGCATGGTGGAGCATCTATACTCTTATTTTTTTAATCTCTGATAAAGTACACATTTATTCCGGAGAAGGGCGGAAAACGGCAGCCCAACATGTAATGATGATATCGATCAACCATGCTCGAATATATCTTGGCCTCCGTGTGAGCCCGTCTGTGTGTTCTCGCTCCTCGTCTCTCTCAAGGAACGGTGGGTTGGCCATTTTGCCGTCAATTGAGATCGGTTTGCTCACACTCCAGTCCCACATGTCAGTGATATTCCAAGAGGAGGTGCATTGACCAACTTCCCATACGCGTACTTGGTTTTGCACCTTCATACTACTCCTCCCCCCGTCACAGTTTACAGGGCGTGCTTCATTATGATGCATTTATCTCAATGCATTTCCACCACCAGAGAGACTTTAGACGCGTTTGGTTTAATGCTCAATTAATTAGGGTGTGGTAACCGCAATCAAGTCCACAATTTTCTCTCGATGTAGTACAGAGTGGAGTAAGTGCATGCATGTGTGTACCCGGGGTGGAAGCACTACATGCATGTGTGTATCCATTATTTCCTCTAGTAATAGACGCCGTGCTATAACTACCAATGCTATTTTTCAGGCCGATCGCTAGTCTCCTTGGTCCCAGAGATTTTTTATTTTTCTAAAGCGCGCTCTATAAACAGTGACGGATGGAGTAGTATGAGCGGATTCAAAGAAGAGCGTATTGATGGTTGCTTCTTCCGAGCAACTTACAGTGGGAAAGGTGGGGCTTATGATTTGACTGCTCATTACTCACTATTAA
This sequence comes from Triticum urartu, assembly GCF_003073215.2. Lineage (NCBI taxonomy): Eukaryota > Viridiplantae > Streptophyta > Magnoliopsida > Poales > Poaceae > Triticum > Triticum urartu. The sequence goes on from NC_053023.1 coordinate 630,163,859, forward strand.
TGCAGCACAACGACCAGGTTGAGTCTCCCATGCGGTTGTGCACTACCCCCTCGGTTCTTAAATATACTTTGGAGTATTTGTCTTTCTAGAGATTTCAACGAGTGACTACTCAACTATTTGTCTTTTTAGAGATTCAAATGCACTACTACATACAGATGTATATAGACATATTTTAGAGTGTACATTCACTCATTTTGCTCTGTATGTAGTCACTTGTTGAAATCTCTAGAAAGACAAATATTCAGGAACGGAGGGAGTACACATACGAAGCAAAATGAGTGAATCTACACTCTAAAATATGCCCATTTGAAATTTGGAAAAAGACAAATATTTAGGAACGAAGGAGTATAATTTTGTGCATGGCACATGGACCCGGATGCCGAAGAGGCTTCTGGCAATGCTATCAAGCTTCCAACATTTGTTTACATAATTGACGTACTATACAAATAATTTTCCAGCGACATGAAATTGTACAATGGTGTGAGCTTTCAGCTTTTGTTTCGTGTGTCTTGCCATCGATGCTCTTTCCGAAACAATAAAAAACTAACTTCCTTGCTAATGCATCTCAATTATTAGCATATCAGAGCTAATATTTACATCACAACTAAAGACAAAGTTGTGAGAAGGTGTTAAATTAAATTTGATCCATGCTTTCATTGGCAACAACGTCCCCCCAGCTCTGTCTAAATCAACAAGGCATGTTGGGAAAAAATAGCTGTCTGGAGCATGTAACATTCCGATCATTTTGTGCAGTTCCACTAAAATAGAGCTGAGCGTCCCTGTTCCAAAGATATTAAGTGTGATTACGATAATAGAGGACTGCTGATGAAACAATAAACACACAAAAAGAAGCCGGTCACCTTTGCAGTCTCTCTTAAGACTAACTAGTTGGAGAAGATTAGGCTCGGAGTTGGATGAGGAGGATAGAGCAAAACCAATCTCCCTTTGTGCAGTCGCATTGAAATGTAGAGACGTTGCCCGTGTGACATTTTAGTACAACTGCACAGAACACTCTTAAGCAAAAAGTGATTTGTGCAGTTCACCAAAAGGTCACAATAGCAACGAGGTGAAATGGATAGCCCTGTTTGCAAAAAAGAGGTAGAAAGGAAACAATTACTGGCCAATAACAGTTGATGACACATGCGATGACAAAAAAGAAGCATATTCCTTGTCCTAAGGGAAGATAACAACACGGTTGTGTTTGTCTAAAATGGTGTGAGGACGAGATTGCAATATGGAAAGTATGCCGCGAGCTACATTTTGGGCAAATAACTATGGAAGATCCACATGCAGGGACGTGGGAAGACGGGCAGTGGAGCAAGGCCGGAGGGGATACCTGGAGATCGTGGGGATGTAACTAGGTGAGCGGCGGCGGGCGGAATCTGCCGATACTGCGGCAACGAGCAGGTGGCGTAGGCCCTACCGCACCGGAGCTTAGTCAGAGAGAACGGCGTGTACCGTAGATCGAGACGTGCTCCTCGGTGCCGTCGAACGGAGAAACGATGCACGTCCTCCCTTTCGCCGGCGGATGGGATGCGGCCGGATCAGTGACCAACGGTGAGAGAGAGAGAGAGAGGCCACCGCAGCCTTGTGTGAGATACTATGAAGAGAGACAAACCAGGAAGGTAGGCTCCATTGTATATAGTGGAGTGGACTACCTTTTTCTCCATAAAAATCGTTTTATATTATGTGTACGTGCCATTGAGCGATATAACTTTATTTAAAAATAATGCGCCAGCGCATCAAGTCGAACTTTGTTTCGTGCACGCGTGGTACACGACCTCCATTGGTAAACAACCGCTACACACGTTCAAATTAGCATGTGGGCTGCCATTTCATACAGAAATGAGCTCCACCGTGTACCCACACGGGTGTGGCTGGGCATGAAGCGTGAGTACATGCACGGTGCACCTATTCTCTTCTTGTATACGTACACCACCTACGTGGGGCTGTGTGAGAGAGATTCAAACGTATAGAGATGTAGTGTGTGGGTTCGTGAGAGTTTTTGGGGGGGGGTCAATCAAAAAAATGTAACATATGCAATGTGTGTGAAATAGAGTCCTGGATATATCATATATATAGAGGGGGCGATCCACGAGAAGAGAGTGGAGGTATCATCGGCTTGAGGTGTCCATAGAATCGAAGAGAGGGATGATGTGTGTGTGTGTGAGCGCGATCGATAAAGAGTGCCATTGAATTTGTGTGTGCCCACGTCAAAGATATAGAGTGGCTGGCCTACTAGAACGTGAGAGGGGACAGGTGCAGTTTGTCTCTGTGGCATGGATACCTACCTACAATGCTCGACTATCGGTGTGTGGTGGGGGGGAGGGAGGCCTAATTAACTATATAGGTACAATGGCTGGTATATGTGTGGAGGAGGAGAGAGGCCTACCTCATGTATTAAGGGAGATCGATCTACCTCATGTATTAAGGGAGATCGATCGGCATCCATGCATATATGTAGGAGAGGAATAAGGTTGGGAGAGAGACAGAGCTAGAGTGTTGGATGGGGTGGTAGTGGAGTTGCTTCTAACAAATGGTGAGATAGGCTTGCTAGACAACCGGAGGACATGCCTGCAATATCAATAAGAGAGGGTATGGCTGCCTGTCTGTGCACGTGCGTGTGAGAGACGGGTCAGGAGGCATGCACGAATGATGAGGGGGACGATATGGCTGGGGTAAGCAGACGTAACTACATAGGAAGATCAATCGTCCTTTGTCAGAGAAAGGAGAGACATAACTTGTGAGGTACGTCGATTGATGGGGGGATAGTTAAAGTCGACCTAGGTATATGTTGGGAGATCGATCGGTATACATGCATGTGTGTGTTATAAGCAAATGAGGCACGGGGAGAAGGATAGAGAGAGAGATGCATCTAGGAGGTGGTGCGAGAGTCATACTATATCGAGGGGAAGGAGTGTGTGAGTACGAGATCGATGAAAAGAGTGGTGGGAGTGAGGCATGGACGGTGATAAGAGAAGAGGGGAAGCTTGTGTTTGTGCTAGGCACACCTGGCTAGAGAGGCAAATCGATTGATGTGTGCCGTAAAGAAGGAGCTGGGCATACACACACCGTGGGTGAACGACTTAAAGTGAAAAGACGAATTTGCGTGATGGAGCTAGAGAATGCTGAGGGAGGGTGAGAGGGATGCGGGCGTGTGCATGCACGAGAGAAAGTTAGCGCTAGCTACAAAGATAAGAGTATTGTGTGGGTGTAAAAGACGAATAGAGATCATAATTCATTATAAAAGGCGAATTCGGATATTTGAAGAATTTATCATAGTGTTTAAACCAACGCATGTGTGAATATATATAACGGTGATACACATGGTGTGGTTATGAACATGTTACACTACATATAATATATTTTATCTCTACTCTTATAAAAAACGGAGTTGTTGATGATGGTGTGCCTACCATCCTGCAATATAGGCCATCCGATTTATATCTGCGGATATGAAGGAAACTATGGCAATTTTGAAAAAAGATACCCACGCCCCTCTCCATAGTTGCAAATTAGACCTCCCCTTGATCATGTTGATGTTCTGTGGAACGCATGGGCACCTCGCTAGTACTGCGTATAATATATAGAACATTGATCATAATTTGGGCTAATGTGTGGCTTTTGCAGCTCAGGTCTAAATACTTGTCATAATGTAGGGGGCGGGGCACTATACTATGTGTGATAAACACGGTGTACGTATGGAACATGGTTTAGATTATGAATATATAGTTAGTACATCAAATGTACTATTATTTGGAATCAACATCAAGTGTATTCAAAAAATAAAATTCAAGTTCATGTAGTACACAAAATCCATATCTATCTCTATAGTAATCATGTGGTGTGTTATTAAGGTAATACACGAATGATGGTTAAAGTTGGCAACAATCATGATTGTAGATTCTTATTGAAATAGAGAAACGAACTCAAATTCAGTTCGAATTGCAGCGGTAGTATAGACATTTGGAATGCACTAAAATGTTGGTATGAGTAGGTTACATGCATCATATAGCAAGCAAAAAAATTTAATTGGACATAACATGGATTCATACTCCCTCCTTCTTCAATCTATATAGGGCGTAATGCGTTTTTTAAGACCGCCTTTGACTATTGACAAGATTAATAGTACATGACATGCACAATGTAAAAATTATATCATTGAAAGAACCTTTCACAGACGAATTTAACGGTGTGTTTTGTGTAAGTTGCATGTCATATATTATTGCTCTAATATTTGTTCAAAGTTAGCATCGAAAAACGCATTAGGCCCTATATAGATGGAAGGAGGGAGTAGCTTTGAATAGCATTTTTATAGTAAAACGGGGCAAGACTCTCTCTTTGTGTGGTGTGAATAGTTTTATTTTTTTAATTTTCTTTTTGGTTGAGGGAAGTGCGAATTGATTTGGTACATACAAGTACAATATTACACGTTAGGCTTGTCCCTAGAATTCAACCCGCGCCTTGTTATATCCCGAAAATTCAGATATCGTGCTCCCAAAACGGGCGCCTTCACAATCCGTGCCTTGCTATCCCGAAATTCCAATGCGCGCGAAAACTCCCTCCAGCTGCCAAATCCCGACACGCGAAATCCCCCTTCTAACCCTGAGCCGAAAGGGCCTCTAGTTCAAATCGGTGGGGGGTACTTTTGTAACACACCCTACATTTTGGACAAGCGCGTCCCTAAGTCATGGTTCACCACCTCCCATCGCCTCCTTTTTGCCATTCGAAATCCCAGGCCGCCATAACCTCTCCGCTCCAGCCGCGAAACCCCACCCTCCTCCATCCGCCACCTCACCTCCGCCCAGCCGGAGCCTCTTCCCCGACGACGTCGTCCACCGCAACAACTCGGCGTCCCTCGTCCACCTCCCCGGATGAGGATCCGCCATCCATCTCGTCGTCCTGCCGGTTCAGCCGCCCCGTCCTCCACCTCCAAGAAGCTGCTCCGACGATCGCCTCTTCTATCGCGGCTGCTCCATCCCCACAGCGCCGCCTTAACCTGCTCCACCGGAACTGCATCATCCTCATCGACTCCTCGGACGAAGCCGAGGCCTACTCGGCGCCACCAAAGAGGTTGTACACTCATCGCATTGCACCTTCTCCTTAACTCGACCTCCCGGCGCCGACGGTGCTCCATCCCGCACGCCCATGGAGCGGCCACATTGAAGCCGGCGCCGCGGGCGACGTCTCCACGGCGGCTCTCCCCCAGTGCGAGGCTCCTTTGGCGATGGCGTCCATACTAGCCGGATCTGCTGCTGCTCTGACTCTCGCTCGCTCGCGCTGCTGCTGCACTGGCTCTCACTTGATCGCTCGCTCGCCCAGCTGCTGCTGCTCCGGCTCTTGCTCGCTTGCACTGCTGCTGCTCTCCCCCTCACTTGTGCTGCTGCTCTACTCCGATTTAGCTATACTTCAGTCGACTGAATCGACTTTTGGGTCAGTCGATTTTCAGGGGGGCTCGCCGGAGTTAAGGAAGAACCACCTGCAGCGGAGACGGGGGCTCGCCAGAGAGGTACCCCACTATCTATCTTAGGGTTCAGGGTGGGGGCGGGGGCCTAGAGGGCTGGCCGGGGCGGCGGCGGACCGGCGGTGGGGAGTTGTTTCGGGGTGGCGAGGCGGCGCTGGGGCTGGCGGCTCAGGGGGGTGCAGGTTGAAGATGAACTGCTGGCTCTCCCTAAACTACATGTCAAGTGCCTCTCTGCTTCCATTGCATTCAGTTTCGACAGTAACATTCAGATTCCATAGTAAATTTCAGTTTCAACAGTTAAGTCCAGAGTCAACAGTTTTTACCTCATCTGTTGTAGTCAGGTGGTTTTTGGTGATGTAAATTTTACATCTATTTTACATCATCTATTGGAGATGCTATTAGAATCCCACTTGAGATTGACGATGTCTGTCTTTTGCTGCTTCAGCCTTGACGTCCTATTCACCTCTTGGACTCCAAGTCAGGTCCAAATTAATGTTCATACTTGAGTTCTAAATTAGTTGTGGGCACATATCGAGGAAGCAATGAATAGTATCTCTGTCTAATATCTTGTTCACCTAGGGTATGCCCATGTTGTTCATCTTGGGTGGAAAAAAAATAGTAAAGCAATCATCATCTCTCTTTTTATTAAATTAAAGCAATCATCAGCCTGCTAGCATTATTTTTGGATCCATCCACTGGTTGTTACCATCACTCTAAATTTTTGCATGCTCTCCTTACATAATCTCACCATATTTTTTTCGTATGCATGTCAAATATTGTACGCAGTCATGCTGAACATGTAGAGAAAAAGAGAAGAGTTTTGCGTGGCAATACAATGTCATGCAGACATCGCTCCATGGTGGGTTCAATGGCAAACCCTCCCCATACCTCTCCAGATTGTAATCCAGAGGAAGATATATGTTCCGAGGCGGATTCATACGCCGCTGACCACTCCTATTTACCCCCAAGGTGTTTTCTCTACCTTGGCATGATGATGTTAGTCATATCATGCATATGTTGCCTTGCAGTGCCTACTTTTGACATCATATATGTCATGTGCTTAGTTTAGACATGTTCTGTAATGCCACCTGTTTAGTTTCTAGACCATATATGGGAATTATGCAGTCTCATGTCTTTTAGACATGTTCTGTAATGTCATGGAACACTTCTATGACAGCACAGGTGTCGGTGTCAAAACCGGTGGATCTCGGGTAGGGGGTCCCGAACTATGCGTCTAAGGCGGATGGTAACAGGAGGCAGGGGACACGATGTTTACCCAGGTTTGGGCCCTCTTGATGGAGGTAAACCCTACGTCCTGCTTGATTTATTCTTGATGATATGGGTATTACAAGAGTTGATCTACCATGAGATCGGAGAGGCTAAACCCTAGAAGCTAGCCTCTGGTATGATTGTGTGTGTTGTCCTACGGACTAAAACCCTCTGGTTTATATAGACACCGGAGAGGGTTAGGGTTACACAAGGTCGGTTACAAAGGAGGAGATATCCATATCCGTATTGCCTAGCTTGCCTTCCACGCCAAGTAGAGTCCCATCCAGACACGAGACGAAGTCTTCAATCTTGTATCTTCATAGTCTAACAGTCCGACAAAAGGATATAGTCCGGCTGTCCGGAGACCCCCTAATCTAGGACTCCCTCAGTAGCCCCTGAACCAGGCTTCAATGACGATGAGTCCGGCGCGCAGTGTTGTCTTCGGCATTGCAAGGCGGGTTCCTCCTCCGAATACATCACGGAAGAATTTGAATACAAGTATAGTGTCCGACCCCGCAAAATAAGTTCCACATACCACTGTAGAGAGAATAATATTTCCAAAAATCTAATCTGCTGACACGTTTTGGCAACATGACATTATGCCATAGCCCGGTAATTATTCGAACCGTTTCCTTTAACTAGCCCCGCACACAACGCGAGGCAGTTTCTTGACACGTCTTGTCAAAGCAGAGATCGTGTTCCCCTTATTACGGGATTCTCATCAATACAGGCGTGGGTAACCCAACCGCGCCATCGATTACGGCGCTTGGGGGATAAGCTAGTTTTACCAGGTTAGTGGTGACGCATAGTTTCGTCCACCCATATAAAGGGACAAGGACTCACCTTTTCATCCACGCCTTCTTCCTCCTTTGCTCATCCATTTTCGCACACTCGAGCTCCAGCGCCCAAGTCCGCATTTCCCACCTCAACCTTCTCCAACCATGTCCGGAGCGGGAGGTAGGTGGATGGTCTCCTTCGTCACGGAGGGACACATCAAGAAGCTGAGGAGAGCTGGATACCTGCCCGACGACATCGCGCACCGGCTCCCAGATGAGGGGCACCTCATCCCCACCCCCAGGCCCCACGAGAGGGTAGTGTTCCTTACCCATTTCCTCCGCAGACTGGGATTCCCTCTCCACCCATTCGTCCGGCGGCTCATGTTCTACTACGGCCTGGATTTCCACGATCTGGCCCCGAACTTCATCCTCAAGATCTCGGCATTTATCATCGTGTGCGAGGCCTTCCTCCGCATCAAGCCCCACTTCGGCTTATGGCTGAAGACCTTTAATGTCAAGCCGAAGGTAGTGAGCGGCCGCCAGGCGGACTGCGGAGGCGCAATGGTGGGCAAGATGCCCAACATCACATGGCTCGAGGGCTCCTTCATGGAGACCATAAAGGGGTGGCAATCGGGGTGGTTCTACATCACCGAGTCGCGTGACCCTGCATGGGCAGCGGCCCCCGAGTTCCGATCTGGCATCCCCACACGGCTCACCTCCTGGCAAGAGAAGGGCCTGTCCTGGGGTAGTTCGGGAGAGCTGACCGGACTCCAAACATGTATCCAAAACATGGTGAGCAAGAAGCTCAAACTTCTCAACGTAGTCCAGGTCATGCTCATCCGCCGGATCCTCCCGTGTCAACAACGGGCTTTCAACTTGTGGGAGTTCGACCCGGCCCAGCACCAAACTCTAAACAAGCTCTTCGACACAACACACGAGGATGCCTAGAAAGTTCTATTCAAGGGCGCCGAGGCTCCCCCTCCTACTACCGAGGATCGCGGATTCTGCGTGAAGCGCCAAGCCAGCGCGGTAAGTTGTTTTACCTCTTACAGGATACTTGTTTTTCATAGTTTGACTCTATGCGGGATCTAAGCTCCCGTACCTTTGACAGGACTGGCAGGAGACGGCCGGACAGATCGACTGTCCGGCTCCTTTGCCCAAAGGCCCAGCAGACGCTCTCCTGACGGAGATGCTGACTCCGGCTCCTTACAAGGTGCCGGAGAAGACCAAGAAGGCCAAGGGAACCCGAAAGAGTTCCCGGCGCCAGGTGATATCGGACTCATCGTATGAGGACTCCTCGGCGCACTCCTCCCACGATGACGAGGAGGAAGATGAAGACGCTCTCCCTCCAGTCGGGGGAGACAAGAAAAGGAAGGCTGCCCCAACTGGGGGGGCCAAAGGGTCCAAGAAGGGAAGGACTCTCCTTCCTGACAGTTCCACCACCGCCGCTGAAGGCGAAGACGAGTGGCTGCCCAGGGCCAAGCCCCTAGCGAAGCCGTAAGTATTCGGATACCAGAGTAACTCATAGCATTCCTTTGTCGCACCGCTTCTCCTAACGCCGAATCGTGATTATGCAGACCGTCCCGAGCCCGTATCGACGTATCCTCGTCGGACGGCTCCCTGGACTCGTCAGATATGGATAGCGATCCACTTCCGACCGCCACCTCCCCTTGCCCTACGGACAACACCGAGGTGTTGTCTCAAGAGGCACCGGGTCGAGGGGAGACAGTCCCGGAGACGTCTCAAGGCGACCTCCCGGACTCCGGGAGCAGAGGGAACAAAGCCCCCGAGGGCTTAGAGTTTGGCCCTCAGCCGAACACCGCGCCGGAACCTCCAGTGGTTCTGGACTCGGGCAGGCGGCCTCCTTCCAAGAGGGGCAAGACGCCTGTGCCGGTGACCTCTGCCCATCTAGAGGCACCGGACAATCTGCTGGGAGCGCTTCGCAGCGCTTCCATCGATGAAGAGCGCCACACTATTATGAGTGCGGTGGTCCATAAGGTTCAGTCCGCCAAGAGCGGACTAACTGAAGCCTGTGCCAGCCTTCTAACAGGCTTTGAGGTAAGTTTTAGAAATATGGGGAAAAATATTGCCGCATAGACAGTAGCCCCCGATGCTCTGTTCGGTGTTCACAAGGAAAAGCCGAACAGAGGATCAAACAATATCGCAGGAGTCTAATATAAGTATGTCTATATGCGTATGCAGGCTTCGCAGCTGGCCTCTGCCGCACAGACTGTGGAGGTTGCCGCATTGAAGCGGGACCTCGAGGGGTCCAAGAAAGAGCTCGGCCTTGCCAAGAGGCAGCTCGAGGAGAACAAGGGTAAGTAATACCCTGTCTATAGATATGTATATATAAAATAAGACGCGATTGCAAAATGACAGGATCATCGTAAATTTGCCAGGGGCCATGACCGAGGTGGCGACCCTGAAACAAGCGCTATCCGAGGCCGAAGGCAGAGCGGCCGAGCAGCGCACCGAGCGGGAAAGGAAGGAGGCACGGGTGGGCGAGGTGCAGCAAGAGCTCCAAGCTCTCGTGTCGAAGCATGAGGCGTTGTGGCGTGACTCAAAGATGCGAGAGTCTGAGCTTGCCGCGGCCCTCGAAAGCGTGAAAAATGCCAAGACTGAAGCCCAAAGAGCCCTCTAGGAGATTGAGGCGATGAAGAAAATAGCGGCGGGTAAGGCATTCTATATGCAAAGCAAGCATGTGAAAGTAAATTACTTGTTACTTACCCGAATCCGGAGCTCTCCAGGAGCATTCGCAGATTTGCCCCGCAGCATGTCGGATGCCGCACAGTTTTACCAGGCCGAGGAGGGAAGCTCAACGAAGAAGTTGTTCTGGGCCCAATACACTAGGACCGAACACCCGGTGCCTATGAGCGGCCAGCTAAAGCAGCTGGTCGAGCTACACAAGGCGGTCGAACAGGCCATGAAGGGCTTTATAGTCCGGCTGTGGCCTGGCGACGCCCTTCCGAATAGCTACTTCAGCCTGGTGAGGCGGCTTGTGGATGCCTGCCCACGGCTGGAAGTCGTCAAGCGGTCCGTCTGCATCGAAGGTGCACGCTGGGCCTTCGCCCATGTGAAGGTGCAATGGGCCAAGCTAGACGCCATGAAGCTGATCAAGGAAGGGCCGCCGGAGGGCAAGGAGCATCGCCACCCCGAGATGTACTATGAGGGTGTCTTGAAGGGTGCTCATCTCGTAGCGGACGAGTGTAAGAAAGATATAATATTCGAGTGAACTCGCTCGTGTAATCCTGTAGTTATGAAAACTTGTTCATATGCGCTATGCAACGCTTGTTTGAATTTAAAATATTACCTTCTGTTCGGCTGTTTATCAAATCTGAGAGATGGCTAGTCGTCGGCTTCTGCCCCCATGCCACGAGTGCTGGGGTGTTCGGGATAAACCAGAGCACTCTTGTTCCCATTTTTGGGTCCTTCGAGGGAGGTGCTCAGCACAACGAACAAGGCAATCGGACTATAATGCGTTATCACTCTCAATTAGCCATAGAATTCTATAATTTTAAATTTCGGCGAAGCCCCTAGTATTCGGAAGGCCGAATTCGGGGCGCGATACACGCCTTAAGCCGGACAGGGCTGACTCCTCGCTCTAAGCGGCATAAGTCTTTAGGGACTCAAAAACCTCTCGAACAGCGACCAGTCTCTCGCCTTATCATGACAGTCAGTTTTAGCTTTGTCTACTGAGGTGCTTAGCCTAGCTGAACCGGGGAATAATCGCAGTAGTTCTCCTAGTGCTACCTTAGCCGATATAGCGGAACGTAAGGTACCAAAACATGGGAGCCAGGCAAACCCAACTATTGACAAGAGACATGATTCGGAGCCGATGCATATAATGCTATAAGTTCGGGGTGCCGCACTTGTGAAAGTGTTCGGACTTCTCACGCCGTATTATGGGGTATGCTTAATCCCCTAGCATATTGGCCTTACCAGAGTGTACGGGTGCTGGATGCCATGAATGAACACACACACACACACACACACACACACACATATATATATATAAGAAGAATGCAATAATAGTCTTAGTGCAATGCATTGTTTATTAAAAAATGTGCGTTAGAGCAGAATGATACAGGTAGTGGATAAGCAAAAAGTAGGACTATGTCCCCTCCAAGGGCAAGCTGAGGAATAGTAGTAAAGCAAATATTTCGCTCGTTATCGTAATCCACCTGGGAGTTCTGTGGTGTGACGTAGCTTCCTGCCTCCTTGGATGCTGCATCATGTGTTCGGCAATCACGCTGCCGGACAGGGTTTCCAGAGATTGAAGTCCTGAAAGAGAAAAATAACAAAGCGGGAAGCCCCTAGTGTGGTTTAAGCCGTGACTTGGGGCGTGCCACCGTCGTGCCCCCTCCCCGCCTGTGCCCATGGTATTTTTAATGCATAATTATGTACGCGTGGCACGGATTTCACCGTTTGGCTGGGACCGGGTGGGGGCCGCATTGCCATGCGAGCTCGGAACGTGCCAGGCGGTCCTGTTGCCGATTACTCCGGGCGCGCTTGAAGGTGTCCGGGTCCTTAAACGCCGAACTAGTGGATTGCCTTAAGAGGTTGCTTTGCGCTTCCGCTGCGAGGGCCGCAGTGTGCTCCTCCGTTTGAAGAGAGCGCTCTGTGTTTCCATTAACTGTAATGACCCCCCGAGGTCCTGGCATCTTGAGCTTGAGGTATGCATAATGCGGTACCGCATTGAATCTCGCAAATGTGGTTCGCCCGAGCAGTGCATGATAACCACTGCGGAACGGGACTATATCGAAGATTAACTCTTCGCTTCGGAAGTTATCCAGGGATCCGAAGACCACTTCCAGTGTGACTGAGCCTGTGCAATGGGCCTCTACACCTGGTATGACGCCTTTAAAGGTCATTTTTGTGGGTTTGATCCTTGAGGGGTCTATACCCATTTTGCGCATTGTGTCCTGATAAAGCAGGTTCAGGCTGCAGCTGCCATCCATAAGGACTCGAGTGAGGTGAAATCCGTCAATAATTGGGTCTAAGACCAGTGCAGCGAATCCGCCATGACGGATACTAGTGGGGTGGTCCCTGCGATCGAAGGTGATCAGACAGGAGGACCATGGGTTGAACTTTGGGGCGACTGGCTCCAACGCATATACGTCCCTGAGCGCACGCTTTCGCTCCCTCTTGGGGATGTGGGTTGCGTATATCATGTTCACCGTCCGTACTTGTGGGGGGAACCTCTTCTGTCCTTCGGTATTCGGCTGCCGGGGCTCCTCCTCATCATCGCTATGTGGCCCCTTATCTTTGTTTTCGGCAATTAACTTGCCGGCCTGCTTGAACACCCAACAATCCTTGTTGGTGTGGTTGGCTGGCTTGTCTGGGGTGCCGTGTATTTGACACGAGCGATCGAGTATACGGTCTTCGTTTGAATGGCTTTTTCCGCTGACCGGGTTTAGAGCCTTTGAATCCGGCATTGACTGTCATATCCTCAGTATTATCACTATTAATGTGGCGCTTATGTTTGTTGCGACGTGACCTGCTATTGTCGTCCTTGGTATCCGAAGTACCATGGTTCTTTGATATGTTATTACTGCGAGCCAGCCAACTGTCTTCTCCCGCACAAAAGCGGGTCATGAGTGTCGTGAGAGCTGCCATAGATTTTGGCTTTTCCTGACCAAGGTGCCGGGCTAGCCACTCATCGCGGATGTTGTGCTTGAAAGCTGCTAGGACCTCTGCATCCGGGCAGTCGATGATTTGATTTTTCTTTGTTAGGAACCGTGTCCAGAATTGTCTGGCCGATTCCTCTGGTTGCTGAATTATGTGGCTCAAGTCATCGGCATCTGGTGGTCGCACATAAGTGCCCTGAAAGTTGTCGAGGAATGCGGCTTCCAGATCTTCCCAACAGCCAATGGACTCTGCTGGCAAGCTATTGAGCCAATGCCGAGCTGGTCCTTTGAGTTTGAGTGGGAGGTATTTAATGGCGTGTAGATCATCACCGCGTGCCATGTGGATATGTAGGAGGAAATCCTCGATCCATACCGCAGGATCTGTTGTGTCGTCGTATGATTCTATATTTACGGGTTTGAAACCCTCTGGGATTTGATGATCCATTACTTCATTTGTGAAGCATAAGGGGTGTGCGGCGCCTCTGTACTGGACTATATCGCGACGCAGCTCCAATGAGTCTTGCCCGCTGTGCTCGGCCCGGCCGGATTTTCTTTTACTGTATCCGGCGTGATGATTATTGTCTTGCGTAGTGGCGTGCCCTCGCGATCCGTACATCGATCTTGCGTGTTTTTCTTTGTCCTCCAATACGTCTCGCAGGTCTGGCGTATTTCCCCATGCCTTTTTATTTGAATGGCGTCGGGGTGCAGGCTGAGCTTTTGGCTGTAATGCCTCTCTGTCACAACCACGGGGTGGCCGATCAGCCGCATCATACGCTTCTTCCTCCAGTCAGGGTAGCAACCTGCATTTTGGGTAACTCTTGGAGGGGAGTTTGAGTTTATATTCCTTAGCCGCCAGGACTTCAGTCCATCTGTCAGCTAGCAGATCTTGATTAGCTTGAAGCTGCTGCTGCTTCTTCTTAAGGCTATTTGCTGTGGCTATAAGCCGGCGCTTGAAGCGCTCTTGTTCGACGGGATCCTCTGGCACGACGAATTCGTCATCGTCTAGGCTTGCCTTGTCTTCCGTGGGGGGCATGTAATTATCATCCTCCGCCTCTCCATCTGCCGCTCTCTCTGGAGGGCTGGCCTCTCCATCCTCCTGTCCTAGATCGTGCTGGATGGGATTGTTGCCATCTTCAGCACTATCCGGAGTGTTATTATCTCCTGTGCCGGTATCACCACTTTTGTTTTGGAGGGACTTAGAGCGGCGCCGCTGACGTCGGCGCTTGGGTTGCTTCTTGGAGGGGTCATCCTCCGCTGTCTCGTCGCCATTGCCTTCTTTGGGTGTGTCCACCATGTATATATCGTATGATGAGGTGGCTGTCCAGTGCCATGTGGGCAGTGGTTCCTCTTCGTCTCCCGCATCGTCGTCCATACCGTCGATGTCTTCAGAGTCGAAGTCGAGCATGTTGGTTAAGTCATCGACAGTGGCTACTAAGTGGGTGGTGGGTGGGCAGCGAATTTCTTCGTCATCAGCATCCCAATCCAGCTGGACATAGTTCGGCCAGGATCCTCCTGACAAGGAGAGAGACCTTAGTGAATTCAGTATGTCGCCGAAGGGCGAGTGCTGAAAGATATCTATGGCAATGAACTCCATGATCGGTGCCCAATCGGATTTGATTGGCAGGGGCGCGGATGGTTTAGAGTTCGGAGGAGAATCCGACAATGTGGAGTCACGGGCCCCGCGAAGGATAAGGTTGGTGTTCGGCTCAATCACTGTTGAGGCTGCAGGCTCTGCGGCAGGGTCTAGCCACCCGCCCTCGGTCGGCGTAGTTGACCCCGAATTAAAGGTCGGAGCGGATGCGGGTGCGGCCTCCAGGGCACTGTTCGGTGGCAGAGCTGAATCATGTCCATCGTGATAGTGCGGCGCACTCGGCAGGGGCTCGAATCCGTCGAAGATCAAGTCTCCGCGGATATCGGCCGTGTAGTTTAAGCTTCCAAACCTGACCTGATGGCCAGGGGCATAACTTTCAATCTGCTCCAGATGGCCAAGCGAATTGGCCCGCAGTGCAAAGCCGCCGAATACAAAAATCTGTCCGGGGAGAAAAGTCTCACCCTGGACTGCATCGCTAACGATGATCGAAGGAGCCATCAAGCCTGATGATGACGACACAGAGGAACTCCCAATGAAAGCACCAATGTCGGTGTCAAAACCGGCGGATCTTGGGTAGGGGGTCCCGAACTGTGCGTCTAAGGCGGATGGTAACAGGAGGCAGGGGACACGATGTTTTACCCAGGTTCGGGCCCGCTTGATGGAGGTAAAACCCTACGTCCTGCTTGATTTATTCTTGATGATATGGGTATTACAAGAGTTGATCTACCACGAGATCGGAGAGGCTAAACCCTAGAAGCTAGCCTATGGTATGATTGTGTGTTGTCCTACGGACTAAAACCCTCCGGTTTATATAGACACCGGAGAGGGTTAGGGTTACACAAGGTCGGTTACAAAGGAGGAGATATCCATATCCGTATTGCCTAGCTTGCCTTCCACGCCAAGTAGAGTCCCATCCGGACACGAGACGAAGTCTTCAATCTTGTATCTTCATAGTCTAACAGTCCGGCAAAAGGATATAGTCCGGCTATCCGAAGACCCCCTAATCCAGGACTCCCTCAACAGGTATGACTATCTTGATTATGTCATAAAATCGTCATGGATGTACATGCATGAAAAAAAATGTGACCTACTGTGACAAACACGTATCATCATGGAAGTGTATTTTTTGTAGTGTAGGCATCTTCTTCTTATCCTTAACAATAAAATCATGTGCTACCATACTCTTATAATATAGAAAAATAGGAGGCAGCAACTTTTCCTCTTTCTCATAATGCCTAATAGGTATGTTAAAGTGTGCAGCAAGGCGCGAGGCAAAGATGCCTCCAAAGACGGGACCCTTTGTACGGTTCAGATTTAACCGTTTAGCAACAATAGCGCCTAAACTGAAAGTGGTATCATGAAAGAAAGCATGGCGCAAAATAACAATATCAGGGGCACTAAGATTTCCACTACTCCCGCGACCAATTAAGCATGTACTAGCAAATATTGCAAAGTAACGTAGAACAGGAAAATGTATGCTAGTAATTCTTGCATCGGAAACTTTCCTCGTTTCCCCTACAGCAATCATATCAATAAATCCCTCCACATCATTACGATGTGGTTCCTCTATGCTGCCCGTAAAGGGTATCTTACAGACCCTACAAAACTCATATAGTGACATCTCCTTAACCTCATTATATAAATGAAATTCCATCGAAGGTGGTGATTTCTTAGCATGAAAGTAAAAATTGTGCACGAAAATATTAGTGAGGAGGAGATATTGTTCGCGCTAGTCGCGGAGGAAGTCGATGAGGCCTGCATTCTCAGCCAAATAATAAAGGTCCTCATATATCCCGGTTGCTCTCAAGAACTCATCACAAGGCCATTCGCACGGCCGAACCTCCGCAGTGCAAGGGAGATTATATTTGGCCTTCTTATTCTCTTCACTTTGCTTATCCTTCGAGCTTCGGCTCGAAGAGCCCCTCAACAATCTCTTCGCCACTTTCTTTCTCTGAAATATTTTTGAAATTTTTAGTGACTCAAAATAAAAGTGAACCAAACTCAACAAGATTGATAGCAACTACTCCTACAAGTGCCTAGAGGCCATATCATGCATTAAAAATACTTTTGACCACATAAATTTGACATGAAAGCTCAAGAACAGGGTGACCTAAGCAGCAAAAATTTGCAATAAATAAAGCACTAGAACAAAAACTAATTGGACCATTGGAGGAGTCACATACCAAAGAACAATCCCCCAAAGCAGTTTTGTGAATGGAGCTTTGAGCAAGGAGATCGAAAATGGTAGCAAGATGAGCTAGAACTCGGGTTTGAGCTGGTGGAGGATTTTTTCTAGAGGAAGACGAAGTGTGTGGGTGCAAGAATAAGTGGAGGGGGCCACGTGAGGTCCACGAGGCAGGGGGCGTGCCCTGGACCCTCGTGGCCAGGTGATGAGGCCTCCTGGTGTGTTCTCGGTGCCAATAATTCTTAAATATTCTAGAAAAAACATATAAATTTTTCAGGACATTTGGAGAACTTTTATTTTCGGGGTATTTTTTATTGCAAGGATAATTCAGAAAATAGACATAAAATAATATTTTTGCTTTATTTAATCTAAATGACAGAAAGTAAAAGGAGGGTATAGAGAGTTGTGCTTTCTAACTTCATCCATCTCATGCTCATCAAAAGGAATCCACTAACAAGGTTGATCAAGTCTTGTTAACAAACTCTTTCCGAATAGCACGAAACCAGAGAATTTTCGAATAACACTAGGTTACCTCAACGGGGATATGCACATCCCCAACAATAAGAATATCATATTTCTTCTTGACAGTAGGAAGAGGAAATTCAAAACCTCCAATAATAATCGTTGAAGTTTTTCCAATAGAATTAATACTCCGGACTTGAGGTTGTTTCCTCGGAAAGTGTACCGTATGCTCATTACCATTAACATGAAAACTGACATTGCCTTTGTTGCAATCAATAACAGCCCCTGCAATATTCAAAAAGGGTCTATCAAGAATAATAGACATACTATCGTCCTCGGGAATATCAAGAATAACAAAGTCCATTAAAATAGTAACGTTTGCAACCACAACAGGCACATCCTCACAAAAACCGACAGGTATAGCAGTTGATTGATGACCCACCAGTATAGGGGATCGATCGTAGTCCTTTCGATAAGTAAGACTGTCAAACCCAACGAGGAGTAGAAGGAAATGATAAGCAGTTTTCAGTAAGGTGTTCTCTGCCAGCACTGAAATTATCGGTAACAGATAGTTTTGTGATAAGGTAATTTGTAAAGGGTAACAAGTAATAAAAGTAAATAAGGTGCAGCAAGATGGCCCAATCCTTTTTGTAGCAAAGGACAAGGCTGGACAAACTCTTATATAAAGGAAAGTGCTCCCGAGCACACATGTGAATTATCGTCAAGCTAGTTTTCATCACGCTCATATGATTCGCGTTCGTTACTTTGATAATTTGATATGTGGGTGGACCGGCCCTTGGGTACTGCCCTTCCTTGGACAAGTATCCCACTTATGATTAACCCCTCTTGCAAGCATCTGCAACTACAAAAGAAGTATTAAGGTAAACCTAACCATAGCATGGAACGTATGGATCCAAATCAGCCCCTTACGAAGCAACGCATAAACTAGGGTTTAAGTTTCTGTCACTCTAGCAACCCATCATCTACTTATTACTTCCCAATGCCTTCGTCTAGGCCGAAACAATGGTGTAGTGTCATGTAGTCAACGTTCACATGACACCACTAGAGGAAAGACAACATACATCTCATCAAAATATCGAACAAATACCAAATTCACATGACTAATTATAGCAAGACTTCTCCCATGTCCTCGGGAAAAAATGTAACTAATCACAAATCATATCCATGTTCATAATCAAAGGGGTATCAATATGCATAAAGGATCTGAACATATGATCTTCCACCAAATAAACCAATTAGCATCAAGTACAAGGAGTAATCAACACTACTAGCAACCCATAGGTACCAATCTGAGGTTTGGGGACAAAGATTGGATACAAGAGATGAACTAGGGTTTGAGATGAGATGGTGCTGGTGAAGATGTTGATGGAGATTGCCCCCCTCCTGATGAGAGGATCAATGGTGATGACGATGGTGATGATTTCCCCCTCCCAGAGGGATGTTTCCCCGGTAGAACGGCTCCGCCAGAGCCCTGGATTGGTTCCGCCTCGTGGCGGCGGGGTTTCGTCCCGAGAGTTTGCTTATGATTTTTTCCAGGGCAAAAGAATTCATATAGCCAAAGATGGGCACCGGAGGCCTGCCAGGGGGCCCACGAGGCAAGGGGCGCGCCCCCCACCCTCGTGGATGGTGGGTGGCCCCCCTCTGGTGCTTCCTTCGCCCAATCTTTTTTATATATTCTAAAAATGACTCCCATGGAATTTCAAGACTTTTGGAGTTGTGCAGAATAGGTCTCTAATATTTGCTCCTTTTCCAGCCCAGAATTCCAGCTGCCGGCATTCTCCCTCTTCGCGCAAACCTTGTAAAATAAGAGAGAATAGGCATAAGTATTGTGACATAATGTGCAATAACAACCCATAATGCAATAAATATCGATATAAAAGCATGATGAAAAATGGACGTATCAACTCCCCCAATCTTAGACCTCGCTTGTCCTCAAGCGGAAGCCGATATCGAAAAATATGTCGACATGTTTAGAGATAGAGGTGTCGATAAAATAGAATACGGACACGAGGGCATCATGATCATTCTTATAACACCAATATATATATATATATATGCATATGATTTCTTATGCTAAAGTAACAATTCATTCACAATTTCAAGTATGAATCAGAAACTTCATTGAAAACTAACAAACTATAATCTCAGTCATTGAAGCAATTGCAATTTATCATAACATCGGAAAGAGTCAATATAAGAGCTTTTCAGCAAGTCCACATACTCAACTATCATTTAGTCTTTCACAATTTTTAACACTCACGCAATACTTATGGGTATGAAGTTTTAATCGGACACAGAGAAACATAGGGGCTTATAGTTTTGCCTCCCAACCTTTTACCTCAAGGGTAATGTCAACAATAATAGTTCATGAAAACTCACATCCAATTAGCTATATATATCAGGATCTTTCCAACACACGGTGCTTTCCAAAGGATAAAATGTAAAAAGGAAAGGTGAAGATCACCATGACTCTTGTATGAAGTATAAGACAAGAATAAAAGATAGGACCTTCACAGAGGGAAGCAGAGGTTGTCATGTGTTTTTATGATTGGATGCACGAAATCTTAATGCAAAAGAACGTCACTTTATATTTCCACTTGTGATATGGACCTTTATTATGTAGTCCGTCGCTTTTATTTCTTCCACATCACAAGATCGTATAAAGCTTATTTTCTCCACACTAATAAATCATACATATTTAGAGAGCAATTTTTATTGCTTGCAACAATGACAACTTACTTGAAGGATCTTACTCAATCCATAGGTAGATATGGTGGACTCTCATGGCAAAACTGGGTTTAAGGATATTTGGAAGCACAAGTAGTATCTCTACTTGGTGCAAAAAATTTGGCTAGCATGAGGGGGAAAGGTAAGCTCAATATGTTGGATGATGCATGACAATATAATTTATTTCAGATGTAATAAAACATAACCCATTACATTGTCTTCCTTGTCCAACGTCAACTTTTTAGCATGTCATATTTTAATGAGTGCTCACAATCATAAAAGATGTCCAAGATAGTATATTATATGTGAAAACCTCTCTTTCTCTATTACTTCCTATTAATTTCAACGATGACCAAAACTATGCTTGTCAACTCCCAACAACTTTTATTCACCATACTCTTTATATGTGAAGTCATTACTCTCCATAAGATCAATATTATCTCTTTATTTCTTTTTTTATTCTTACTTTTATTCCCTCAAGATCATAGCAAGATGGCAAAGCCCTTGACTCGACACTAATCTTTATTATATATGGCTCGCGGACTCGATTACATAGAAGGATCATAAAGCAAAACTCAAAACTAAATCATACTAAAACTTTATTCTACTAGATCAAGATATTACCAAAAGGATCGAACTAAGAAAAACGGTAAATATAAAAGTGTGATGGTGATATGATATCGGGGCACTCCCCCAAGCTTGGCAGTTGCCAAGGGGAGTGCCCATACCCGATACTCAGTTCTCCTTTGGTGGTAGTGATGATGGAGTTGTTGATGATGTAGGCTTGTCGTCCATCTTCCAAGGCATAGGCTCACCACCATAGAAAGATGATCGAGTCTCCAGGATCCTCGAATCTGCAGCCAAACGCATCCTCTTGAATCTATATTCATACTCATAGTTTTGGTTTTGCAGGTCATAGATCTGGGCTTGGAGGTGCTCAATTTTCTCGTGAAGCTTGAAGATGGTCTCCCCAATGTCCTTGGCATCCAGCTTGTGCTTGTTAGTGAACTCTGCGATCATCATGTGGTTGGCATTGAGTCCGTGTTCCACCATCCCCTGGCACTTGAAAACTTGTTGCTCCATTGCTTCGAGTCTTGTCTCCACACTTCCGGCCCTCCTTGGTCCCTCAACATCGCAGATGTGTAGCAACCCGTCATGCAACTCAATGGTTTAAGGGTGCTGCAGCACCTATGCGAGGTAGGGGTTGATGACCCTCTCGAAAAACTTGTCCTTGGGGGCACTTGAAGACGTCATGGTGATCTAGATCTGTTAGAAAAATAGCTCGAAACAAAAACATGAGATATTTGCGTGGTGCGGTGGTCAAAACCTTTGGGAGATTATATAATGAATTTTACCAACCAAAAGAAGTATTGTGCAAGAAATCTGGGTCCGGAGGGCACACGAGGTGCCCACGAGGTAGGGGGCGCGCCCTCCACCCTCGTGGATGCCTCGTGTCCTTTCCAGACTACTTCTTATTTTCCTATTTTCTTAAATAATCCAAAACGGAGAAAAATTGCTATCAGAACTATTTTGGAGTTGGTTTACTTACCGTACCACATAGCTATTCCTTTTCGGAGGTTGAAACATTCTGGTAGGTGTCCCTTATATACTCCTCCGGGGTTACGGTTTCAATCACATTAGTTTCAACATTTATAGGGTTACCTGAGATATAATGTTTGATTCTTTGACCGTTCACCACCCTCAGATTTGTGCCTTTAAACTTGTTGATTTTTATGGCACCGGAACAATAAACCTCCTCGATAACGTAAGGACCTTCCCATTTAGAGAGGAGTTTTCCTGCAGAAAATCTTAAACGAGAGTTGTATAACAATACATAATCACCTACATTAAACTCGCGTTTTTGTATCCTTTTGTCATGCCATCTTTTTACCTTTTCTTTAAACAGCTTGGCATTCTCATAAGCCTGGGTTCTCCATTCATCAAGTGAGCTAATGTCAAATAGTCTCTTCTAACCGGCAAGTTTGAAATCATAATTGAGCTCTTTAATGGCCCAATATGCCTTATGTTCTAGTCCGAGAGGTAAATGACATGCTTTTCCATAAACCATTTTATATGGAGACATACCCATAGGATTTTTGTATGCATTTTTATAGGCCCATAATGCATCATCAAGTTTCTAGGACCAATTCTTTCTAGATCTATTAACAGTCTTTTGCAAAATTAATTTAAGCTCTCTATTACTCAGTTCTACTTGACCACTAGACTGTGGATGATATGGAGACGCAATTCTATGATTAACATCATACTTAGCAAGCATTTTATGAAAAGCACCATGAATAAAATGTGAACCACCATCGGTCATTAAATATCTAGGGACTCCAAACCTCAGAAAAATAACTTCTTTAAGCATCTTAATAGAGGTGTTATGATTAGCACTACTAGTTGGAATAGCTTCTACCCACTTAGTAACGTAATCAACAACAACTAAAATATGTGTATGCCCATTAGAGGAAGGAAACGGTCCCATATAATCAAAGCCCCAAACATCAAATGGTTCAATAACAAGTAAATAATTCATAGGAATTTCTTGATGTCTACTAATATTACCAATTCTTTGACATTCATCACAAGACAAGACAAACTTATGGGCATCCTTGAAGAGAGTAGGCCAATAAAAACCAGATTGCAATACCTTATGTGCAGTTCTATCTCCAGCATGGTGTCCTCCATAAGCCTCGGAGTGACACTTGAGTAGGATCTGTTCCTGTTCATGCTCAGGTACACAGCATCTAATAACACCATCTAGTCCTTCTTTATAATGGTGTGGGTCATCCCAGAAGTAATGTCTTAAATCATAGAAAAACTTTTTCTTTTGTTGGTATGTCAAAGTGGGTGGTATAACTTTAGCAACAATGTAATTAGCATAATGAGCATACCATGGAGCAGTACGAGAAGCATTTATGACAGCTAATTGTTCATCAGGAAAGCTATCATCAATAGGTAGTGGGTCATCAAGAACATTCTCTAGCCTATACAAGTTGTCTACAACGGAGTTCTCAGCTCCCTTTCTATCAATAATATGCAAATCAAATTCTTGTAGTAGGAGAACCCATCTAATAAGTCTGGGTTTAGCATCTTTATTTTCCATAAGGTATTTAATAGCAGCATGATCAGTGTGAACAGTTACTTTAGAATCAACAATGTAAGGTCTGAACTTATCACAAGCAAATACAACTGCTAAAAATTCTTTTTCAGTAGTAGCATAATTTCTTTGGGCACTGTCTAGAGTTTTACTAGCATATTGGATAACATTTAATTTCTTATCAACTCTTTGTGCTAACATAGCACCTACAACATAATCACTAGCATCATATATAATTTCAAAGGGTAAATTCCAATCAGGAGGTTGAACAATAGGTGCAGAAAACAAGGCTTTCTTAAGTATTTCAAATGCTTCTACACAATCATCATCAAAGACAAAAGGAACATCTTTTTGTAAGAGATTAGTCAGAGGCCTGGAAATTTTTGAGAAGTCTTGAATGAACCTCCTATAAAAACCGACATGACCAAGGAAACTTCTTATACCTTTAATGTCCTTTGGACACGGCATCTTTTTAATAGCATCAACTTTAGCTTTATCAACTTCAGTACCTCTTTCAGAAATTTTATGCCCCAAGACAATACCTTCATTAATCATAAAGTGGAACTTCTCCCAATTCAAGACAAGATTTGTTTCTTCACATCTCTGCAAACCTCGATCAAGGTTGCTTAAGCAATCATCAAAAGAAGTTCCATATACGGAAAAATCATCCATGAAAACCTCAATAATCCTTTCACAAAAGTCAGAGAATATAGCAGTCATACATCTTTGAAAGGTAGCAGGTGCATTACATAAACCAAAAGGCACACGTCTATAAGCAAAGATACCAAAAGGGAAAGTAAAAGTGATCTTTTCTTGATCCTCTTTTGACACATGTATTTGAGAGAAACCGGAATAACCATCTAGAAAGCAAAAATGTGTATGTTTGGATAATCTTTCTAGCATTTGATCAATAAAAGGTAAAGGGTAATGATCCTTTTTAGTAGCTTTATTTAATTTGCGGAAATCAATTACCATTCTATAACCTGTAACAATTCTTTGTGGGATCAATTCATCTTTATCATTAGGAACAATAGTTATACCTCCCTTCTTAGGGACACAATGGACAGGATTTACCCACTGACTATCAGCAACGGGATAAATTATACCTGCCTCCAGAAGCTTTAGTATTTATGTTCTTACCACTTCTTTCATCTTAGGATTTAACCGTCGTTGGTGATCAACAACTGGTTTAGCATCTTTCTCCAATTTTATTTTGTGCTGGCATAGAGTTGGACTAATGCCCTTAAGATCATCAAGAGTATATCCAATAGTAGCACGGTGCTTCTTCAGAGTTTTCAATAATTTCTCCTCTTCTGGCTCTGAAAGGTTAGCACTAATAATAACAGGATATATCTTCTTTTCATCAAGATAAGTATATTTAAGAGTATTAGGTAATGGTTTAAGCTCAAACACGGGATCACCCTTGGGTGGAGGAGGATCCCCTAGGATTTTGATAGGCAAGTTGTGTTACAAAATAGGTCCCTGTTTAAAGAATACTTCATCTATTTCCCTTCTTTCATTCATAAACATATCATTTTCATGGTCTAGCAAATATTGTTCTAAAGGATCATTAGGAGGCATGGCAAGAGAAGCAAGACCAATAATTCCATCTTTACTAGGCAATTCTTTATCATGGGGTTGTCTACGAAATTTAGCAAAATTAAAATCATGAGAAATATCCCCTAAACCAACAGAAACAATATCCTTTTGTAGTCTATCCTAGCATCAACAGTATTCAAGAAGGGTCTACCAAATATAATGGGACAAAAGTCATCTTGTGGGGAACCAAGAACAAGAAAATCAGCAAGATATTTAACTTTCTCACACAAGACTTCAACATCTCTAACAATCCCAACTGGTGAAATAGTATCTCTATTGGCAAGCTTAATTGTAACATCAATACCTTATAACTCAGCAAGTACAATATCATGCATAATTTCTTCATATAAAGAATGATGTATAGCACTCGTACTAGCACCCATATCACATAAGCCATGATAGCAATGATCTCCTATTTTAACAAAAATAACAGGCATGCCTACAATAGGTATATGTTTATTTTTAGTATCGGGTCTAGCAATTCTAGCAGCTTCATCACAAAAGTAAATAACATGCCCATCAATATTATCGTCCAAGAGATCTTTAACCATAGCAATACTAGGTTCAACTTTAATTTGCTCACAGGGTGTAGGTGGTCTAGTATTACTATTACGAACCACAGTTGGAGCTTTAACATGATCCTTTATTCTAGTAGGGAAAGGTGGTTTCTCAATATAAGCGGTAGGAACAATAGGATCAACATTATAAGTGATAGTATTTTCTTCAACTTTAATAGGTTCAACTACTTTTACTTCAATGCAAGGATGATATTTATTCCACTTCTCCTTAGGGAGATCAACATGAGTAGCAAATGATTCACAAAAAGAAGCTACTATCTCAGAGTCAAGTCCATATTTAGTGCTAAATTCACGAAAAGCATCGGTATCCATAAAAGATTTAACACAATCAAACTTAGGTGTTATACCTGACTCCTTACCTTCGCTGAGTTCCCAATCTTTAGAGTTGCGTTTAATTCTTTCCAATAAATCCCATTTGAATTCAATAGTCTTCATCATAAAAGATCCAGTACAGGAAGTATCGAACATGGAACGGTTATTGAGAGAAAGCCGAGCATAGAAATTTTGAATAATAATTTCTCTTGAGAGCTCATGATTGGGACATGAATACAACATTAACTTAAGCCTCCCCCAAGCTTGAGCGATGCTTTCTCCTTCGCGAGGCCAAGATATATATATATATAATTACGATCATGATGAACCAGATGCATAGGATAAAACTTCTGATGAAATTCCAATTTTGATCGGTTGTACTTCCATGATCCAATATCATCACATAGCCTGAACCATGTCAATGCCTTTCCCTTCAAAGATAAAGGGAAGACCTTCTTATTGATAAAATCCTCGGGCATACCTGCAACCTTAAATAATCCACAAACTTCATCCACATAGATTAGGTGCAAATCGGGATGCAATGTTACGTCTCCTATAAAAGGATTAGCTAGCAGTTTTTCTATCATACCCGAAGGAATTTCAAAATAAACATTTTCAGTAGGTTCAGTAGGTTGAGGAGCAAATCTTTGCTCTACTGGTCGGGGTGAAGATACACCGGACAAGCCCCTCAAAGGATTACTTTCCATAGTAACAAGTGACAGTAAATTTCAGCGCACTATATAAATTTTTCCTTACCAAATTCCACCTACCAAAGGCGCTTCACTCCCCAGCAACGGCGCCAAAAAAGAGTCTTGATGAACCACAAGTATAAGGGATCGATCGTAGTCCTTTCGATAAGTAAGAGTGTCGAACCCAACGAGGAGCAGAAGGAAATGATAAGCAGTTTTCAGTAAGGTGTTCTTTGCAAGCACTGAAATTATTGGTAACAGGTAATTTTGTGATAAGGTAATTTGTAACGGGTAACAAGTAATAAAAGTAAATAAGGTGTAGCAAGATGGCCCAATCCTTTTTGTAGCAAAGGACAAGCCTGGACAAACTCTTATATAAAGGAAAGTACTCCCGAGGACACATGCGAATTATCGTCAAGCTAGTTTTCATCATGCTCATATGATTAGCGTTCGTTACTTTGATAATTTGATATGTGGGTGGACTGGCACTTGGGTACTTCCCATCCTTGGACAAGCATCCCACTTATGATTAAACCCTCTTGCAAGCATCCGCAACTACAAAAGAAGTATTAAGGTAAACCTAACCATAGCATGAAACATATGGATCCAAATCTGCCCCTTACGAAGCAACACATAAACTAGGGTTTAAGATTTTGTCACTCTAGCAACCCATCATCTACTTATTACTTCCCAATGTCTTACTCTAGGCCCAAACAATGGTGAGGTGTCATGTAGTCAATGTTCACATGACACCACTAGAGGAAATACGACATACATCTCATCAAAATATCGAACGAATACCAAATTCACATGACTACGTATAGCAAGACTTCTCCCATGTCCTCAGGAACAAATGTAACTACTCACAAATCATATTCATGTTCATAATCAGAGGGGTATCAATATGCATAAAGGATCTGAACATATGATCTTCCACCAAATAAACCAAGTAGCATCAACTACAAGGAGTAATCAACACTACTAGCAACCCACAGATACCAATCTGAGTTTTGGGACAAAGATTGGATACAAGATATGAACTAGGGTTTGAGATGAGATGGTGCTGGTGAAGATGTTGACGGAGATTGACCCCCTCTTGATGAGAGGATCGATGGTGATGATTTCCCCCTCCCGGAGGGATGCTTCCCCGGCAGAACAGCTCCGCTGGTGCCCTAGATTGGTTCTGCCTCGTGGCGGCGGAGTTTCGTCCCGAGAGCTTGCTTTTTATTTTTTCCAGGGCAAAAGACTTTATATAGCCAAAGATGGGCACCGGAGGCCTACCAGGGGGCCCACGAGGCAGGGGGCGCGCCCCCACCCTCGTGGATGGTGGGTAGCCCCCCTCGGGTGCTTCCTTCGCCCAATATTTTTTATATATTCTAAAAATGACTCCTGTGGAGTTTCAAGACTTTTGGAGTTGTGCAGAATAGGTCTCTAATATTTGCTCCTTTTCCAGCCCAGAATTCCAGCTGCCGACATTCTCCCTCTTCATGCAAACCTTGTAAAATACTCCCTCCATTCCTCAATCTAGTGTACATAATTTCCAGCGCATGTACCAATGTGTGTGTTGGCGCTGTGATTTGGACGACAAAGCCCCTAGCCTCCACGGCACATGGGTTGTCCCATGGCCATGTGCACAAGTACTAGTCAAGTAGTAGTACTGGTAGAGAAGAATGTGGCAGCGACTGTTCTTGCCGGTGGCGTGCCCTCGCGACTTGGAATCGCTCGACACGGAGACGCCGGCTGTGAACACAGTGACACCGGTGGCTGACTGCTACCTCTTGAGCATTGTGTTGGTTTTCCCTTGAAGAGGAAAGGGTGATGTAGTAAATCAGCGTAAGTATTTCCCTCGGTTTTTGAGAACCAAGGTATCAATCCAGTAGGAGACCACGCGCGAGTCACCTCGTACATACACAAACAAATAAGAACCTCGCAACCAACGCGATAAAGGGGTTGTCAATCCCTTCACGGCCACTTGCAAGAGTGAGATCTCATAGAGATGATAATAATAAGATAATTATTTTTGGTATTTTTATGATATAGATTGAAATTAAAGATTTCAAAATAAAATAGATTGGAAACTTGTATTATGGAAAATAGACCCGGGGGCCATAGGTTTCACTAGTGGCTTCTCTCAAGATAGCATAAGTATTACGGTGGGTAAACAAATTACTGTCGAGCAATTGATAGAAAAGCGAATAATTATGAGAATATCTAGACATGATCATGTATATAGACATCACGTCCGTGACAAGTAGACCGACTCCTACCTGCATCTACTACTATTACTCCACACATCGACCGCTATCCAGCATGCATCTAGAGTATTAAGTTCATAAGAACAGAGTAACGCCTTAAGCAAGATGACATGATGTAGAGGGATAAACTCATGCAATATGATGTAAACCCCATCTTTTTATCCTCGATGGAAACAATACAATACGTGTCGTTTCCCTTTCTGTCACTGGGATCGAGCACCGCAAGATTGAACCCAAAGCTAAGCACTTCTCCCATTGCAAGAAAGATCAATCTAGTAGGCCAAACCAAACTGATAATTCAAAGAGACTTGCAAAGATAAACCAATCATACATAAAAGAATTCAGAGAAGATTCAAATATTGTTCATAGATAGACTTGATCATAAACCCAAAATTCATCGGATCTCGATAAACACACTGCAAAAGAAGATTACATCGAATAGATCTCCAAGAGAATCAAGGAGAACTTTGTATTGAGATCCAAAGAGGGAGAAGAATCCATCTAGCTACTAGCTATGGACCCGAAGGTCTGAAGTAAACTTCTCACACATCATCGGAGGGGCCATGGAGTTGATGTAGAGGCCCTCCGTGATCAATGCCCCCTCCGGTGGAGCTCCGGAAAAGGCCCCAAGATGGGATCTCTTGGGTACAGAAGGTTGCGGCGGTGGAAATAGGGTTTCGTGGTGCTCCTGGATGTTCTCGGGGTATATGGATATATATATAGGAGGAAGAAGTAGGTTGGTGGAGCAACGAGGGGTCCACGAGGGTGGTGGGCACGCCCCCTGCCTCATCGCCTCCTCGATTGTTTCTTGACGTCCCCTCCAAGTCTCCTGGATCATATTTGTTCCAAAAATAACGCTCCCGAAGGTTTCATTCCGTTTGGACTCTGTTTGATATTCCTTTTCTGCGAAACACTAAAATAGGCCAAAAAACAGCAATTTGGGCTGGGCCTCCGGTTAATAGGTTAGTCCCAAAAATAATATAAAAGTGTAAAATAAAGCCCATTAAAATCCAAAACAGATAATATAATAGCATGGAACAATCAAAAAATATAGATACGTTGGAGACATATCAAGCATCCCCAAGCTTAATTCATGTTCGTCCTCGAGTAGGTAAATGATAAAAACAGAATTTTTGATGTGGAATGCTTCCTAGCATATTTCTCAATGTAATTTTTCTTTATTTTGGCATGAATGTTCAGATCTGAAAAGATTCAAGATAAAAGTTTAATATTGACATAGAAATAATAATACTTCAAGCATACTAACTAAGCAATCACGTCTTCTCAAAATAACATGGCCAAAGAAAGTTATCCCTATAAAATCATATAGTCTGGTGATACGTCTCCAACGTATCTATAATTTTTGATTGCTCCATGCTATATTATTTTCTGTTTTGAATGTTTATGGGCTTTATTATACACTTTTATATCATTTTTTGGGACTAACCTATTAACCCAGAGCCCAGTGCCAGTTTCTGTTTTTACCCTGTTTTAGGGTTTCGAAGAAAAGGAAAACCAAACGGAGTCCAATTGACCTGAAACTTCACAGAACTCATTTTTGGAAGGAAAGAAGCCCAGAAGACTTGGAGTGCACGTTGTGGGATCTACAAGGAGGTCATGAGGCAGGGGGCGTGCCCTCCACCCTCGTGAGCCCCTCGTGCCCCCCTGACGTACTTCTTCCGCCTATATATCTCCATATACCCTAAAAACATCCGTGAGCACAATAGATCGGGAGTTCCGCCGCCAGAAGCCTCCGTAGCCACCGAAAGCCAATCTAGACCCATTCCGGCACCCTGCTGGAGGGGGCAATCTCTCTCCGGTGGCCATCTTCATCATCCCAGTGCTCTCCATGACGAGGAGGGAGTAGTTCTCCCTCGGGGCTGAGAGTATGTACCAGTAGCTATGTGTTTGATCTCTCTCTCTCTCTCATGTTCTTGAGGTGATACGATCTTGATGTATCGCGAGCTTTGCTATTATATTTGGATCCTATGATGTTTCTCCCCCCTCTACTCTCTTGTAATGGATTGAGTTTCCCCTTTGAAGTTATCTTATCGGATTGAGTCTTTAAAGATTTGAGAACACTTGATGTATGTCTTGTCGTGCGTATCTGTGGTGACAATGGGATATCACGTGATTCACTTGATGTATGTTTTGGTGACCAACTTGCGGGTTCCGCCCATGAACCTATACATAGGGGTTGGCACACGTTTTCGTCGTGATTCTCCGGTAGAACTTTGGGGCACTCTTTGAGGTCCTTTGTGTTGGTTTGAATAGATGAATCTGAGATTGTGTGATGCATATCGTATAATCATACCCACGGATACTTGAGGTGACATTGGAGTATCTAGGTGACATTAGGGTTTTGGTTGATTTGTGCCTTAAGGTGTTATTCTAGTACGAACTCTAGGGCTGTTTGTGACACTTATAGGAATAGCCCAACGGATTGATTGGAAAGAATAACTTTGAGGTGGTTTCGTACCCTACCATAATCTCTTCGTTCGTTCTCCGCTATTAGTGACTTTGGAGTGACTCTTTGTTGCATGATGAGGGATAGTTATGTGATCCAATTATGTTAGTATTGTTGAGGGAACTTACACTAGCGAAAGTATGAACCCTAGGCCTTGTTTCAATGCATTGCAATACCGTTTACGCTCACTTTTATCATTAGTTACCTTGCTGTTTTTATAATTTCAGATTACAAATACCCATATCTACTATCCATATACCACTTGTATCACCATCTCTTCGCCGAACTAGTGCACCTATACAATTTACCATTGTATTGGGTGTGTTGGGGACACAAGAGACTCTTTGTTATTTGGTTGCAGGGTTGCTTGAGAGAGACCATCTTCATCCTACGCCTCCTACAAATTGATAAACCTTAGGTCATCCACTTGAGGAAAATTTGCTACTATCCTACAAACCTCTTCAATTGGAGGCCCAACAATGTCTACAAGAAGAAGTTTGCGTAGTAGACATCAAGCTCTTTTCTGGCGCCGTTGCCGGGGAGGTGAGTGCTTGAAGGTATATCTTTAGATCTTGCAATCGAGTCTTTTAGTTTCTTGTTTTATCACTAGTTTAGTTTATAAAAGAAAACTATAAAAAAATGGAATTGAGTTTGTCTCATACGCTTCACCTTTTTAATATGTTTCGTGAGTATGATGGAAAGGATAATTGTGCTCAAGTGCTAGAAGAAGAAATCTATAAAATGTTTGGCACTAAATATTTGAATGATGAGCATGATTGCAATGTTGTTAGTATGAATTCCTTGAATATCCATGATGCTAATGATATGCAAAGCCACAAGCTTGGGGAAGCTATGTTTGATGAAGATGATATTTTTTGTCCCCAAAGTTTTGATGAGCAAATTTATTATGATGAAAGCATGCCTCCTATCTATGATGATTATTGTGATGACTTGTATGCTATAAAGAATAATTATATCCATGAAACTTGTCATCATGATTTTAGTTTTCAATTGGATTATGCCTCACATGATAATTATTTTGTTGAGTTTGCTCCCACTATTATTCATGAGAAGAATTTTGCTTATGTCGAGAGTAATAAAATTTCTATACTTGTAGATCATGAAAAGAATGCTTTAGGTGCTGGTTATATTGTTGAATTCATTCATGATGCTACTGAAAATTATTATGCGGGGGGAATATATGCTTGTAGTAATTGCAATAATATCAAGTTTCCTCTCTATGTACTTAAAATTTTGAAGCTATGCTTGTTTTACCTTCCTATGCAAGTTGATTATTGTTCCCATAAGTTGTTTGCTCACAATATCCCTATGCATAGGAAGTGGGTTAGACTTAAATGTGCTAGTCATATTCTTCATGATGCTCTCTTTATGTTACAATTCTTACCCTTTATGTGAGCATCATTGAAATCATCGTGCCTAGCTAGGGGCGTTAAACGATAGCTCTTGTTGGGAGGCAACCCAACTTTATTTTTGTTCCTTGCTTTTTGCTCCTGTTTAGTAATAAATAATTTATCTAGCCTCTGTTATGATTGAGCTTTTATGTTTTAATCAGTGTTTGTGCCAAGTAGAACCGTTGGGAAGACTTGGGGAAAGTCTTGTTGATCATGCTGTCAAAAACAGAAACTTTAGCGCTCACGAGAACTGCTGTCATTTTTTATTAGAGAGTACTATTTAGTTAATTCTTTTTACAGATGATTAATATACAAATTCCTCACGTCCAGAAATTTATTTGAGAATTTTATGAGTTCCAGAAGTATACGTTTGATTCAGATTACTACAGACTGTTCTGTTTTTGACAAATTCTGTTTTCTATGTGTTGTTTGCTTATTTTGATGAATCTATGAGTAGTGTCGGAGGGTATGAACCATAGATAAGTTGGAATACAGTAGATATTACACCAATATGAATTTAGAATGAGTACATTACAGTACCTTATGATTTTCTTTATTATACTAACGGAGCTTACGAGTTTTCTGTTAAGTTTTGTGTTGTGAAGTTTTCAAGTTTTGGGTAAAGATTCGATGGACTATGGAATAAGGAGTGGAAAGAATCTAAGCTTGGGGATGCCCAAGGCACCCCAAGGTAATATTCAAGTACAACCAAGAGCCTAAGCTTGGGGATGCCCCGGAAGGCATCCCCTCTTTCGTCTTCATTCATCGGTAACTTTACTTGGAGCTATATTTTTATTCACCACATGATATGTGTTTTGCTTGGAGCGTCAATTTATTTTGTTAGGATTTGCTTGCTTTTATTTAAAACAATGTTTTGCATCTTTTATTTCAATAAAAGTGGCATTGATATCCTTTACTATGCCTATGTTACAAGTATACATGTTGCTGTTTGAAAACAGAAAGTTTACCGCTGTTGCAATAATTCCCTAGAAAAGTCAGAATGTGATAAAATGTTGAAACATTTTGCATATTAAGCTCTGATAAATTTAATAAAGTGGTAATTTTATTTCATAATTTTTGGAGCTAGGGAAGTATGGATGTTGCGGCACTCTTTACAGAATATCCTGTTTAGGCAGATTGCTGTTATGTTTGCATATGTTTGCTTCTTTAATGATTCTATTTGAGGACAGGACTATTAAATATGCAGATGCATTTAGTATGAGATGTTGAATAATAATTTTAGTGATTTGCTACAGTAGAGTATGATAAGGTTTTTGGCAATGGTTTATACTAATTTATCTCACGAGTCCTTGTTGAGTTTTGTGTGGATGAAGCTTTTGAGATTTAGGGAGACCTTGATATGAGAGGAATTAAGGAGACACAAAAGCTCAAGCTTGGGGATGCCCAAGGCATCCCAAGATAATATTTCAAGAAGTCTCAAGCATATAAGCTTGGGGATGCCCCGGTTGGCATCCCACCTTTCTTCTTCAACAACTATCGGTTAGTTCGGTTGATCCTAAGTTTTTGCTTCTTCACATGATGTTTGCTATTCTTAGATGTCATTTTATTTTGCTTTGCTTGCTGTTTGAATAAATTATCAAGATCTGAAATTATTAAATGTTAGAGAGTATTCACATAGTTGCATAATTATTCGACTACTCATTGATCTTCACTTATATCTTTCGGAGTAGTTTGTCATTTGCTCTAGTGCTTCATTTATATCTTTTAGAGCATGGTGGTAGTTTTATTTTGAAGAAATAGATGAACTCTCATACTTCACTTATATTATTTTGAGAGTCTTAAATAGCATGGTAATTTGCTTAAAATCCTAATATTCTAGGTATTCAAGATTAGTAAAACTTTCATATAGAGTACTGAATACTAAGAGAAGTTTGATGCTTGATGATTGTTTTGAGATATGGAGGTAATAATATCAAAGTCGTGCTAGTTGAGTAGTTGTGAATTTGAGAAATGCTTGTGTTGAAGTTTTCAAGTCCCGTAGCATGCACGTATGGTAAACGTTGTGTAACAAATTTGAAACATGAGGTGTTATTTGATTGTCTTCCTTATGAGTGGCGGTCGGGGACGAGTGATGGTCTTTTCCTACCAATCTATCCCCATAGGAGCATGCGCGTAGTGCCGAGGTTTTTGATGACTTGTAGATTTTTGCAATAAGTATGTGAGTTCTTTATGACTAATGTTGAGTCCATGGATTATACGCACTCTCACCCTTCCATCCTTGCTAGCCTCTTGGGTACCGTGCATTGCCCTTTCTCACATTGAGAGTTGGCGCAAAATTCACCGGTGCATCCAAACCCCATGATATGATACGCTCTGTCACACATAAACCTCCTTATAGCTTCCTCAAAACAGCCACCATACCTACCTATTATGGCATTTCCATAGCCATTCCGTGATATATTGCCATGCAACTTTCCATCATTCCGTTCATCATGACACATTCATCATTGTCATATTGCTTTGCATGATCATGTAGTTGACATCGTATTTGTGGCAAAGCCACCATTCATAATTATTTCATACATGTCACTCATGAGTCACTGCACATCTCAGTACACCGCTGGAGGCATTCATATAGAGTCATACTTTGTTCTAGTATCGAGTTGTAATCATTGAGTTGTAAATTAATAGAAGTGTGATGATCATCATTATTAGAGCATTGTCCCAAGTGAGGAATAAAAAAAAGAAAGGCCATAAAAAAGAGAAGGCCCAAAAAAGGCCATAAAAAAAGAAAAGGCCCAAAAAAATAAGAGAAAAAGAGAGAAGGGACAATGTTACTATCCTTTTACCACACTTGTGCTTCAAAGTAGCACCATGATCTTTATAGTAGAGAGTCTCTCATGTTATCACTTTCATATACTAGTGGGAATTTTTCATTATAGAACTTGGCTTGTATATTTCAACAATGGGCCTCCTCAAGTGCCCTAGGTCCTCATGAGCAAGCAAGTTGGATGCACACCCACTAGTTTCTTTTGTTGAGCTTCCATACATTTATAGCTCTAGTGCATCTGTTGCATGGCAATCCCTACTCCTTGCATTAACATCAATCGGTGGGCATCTCCATAGCCCATTGATTAGCCTCGTTGATGTGAGACTTCTCCTTTTTGTCTTCTCCACATAACCCCCCCCCCCTCATTATATTCTATTCCACCCATAGTGCTATATCCATGGCTCGCGCTCATGTATTGCGTGAAAGTTTATGAGTTTGAGATTACTAAAGTATGAAACAATTGCTTGGCTTTTCATCAGGGTTGTGCATGATGAGAGCATTCTTCTGTGACGAAAATGAAACATGACTAAACTATATGATTTTTTAGGGATGAACTTTCTTTGGCCATGTTATTTTGAGAAGACATAATTGCTTAGTTAGTATGCTTGAAGTATTATCATTTTTATGTCAATATGAACTTTTGTCTTGAATCTTTCGGATCTGAATATTCATGCCACAATTAAGAAGAATCGCATTGAAATTATGCCAGGTAGCACTCCGCATCAAAAATTCTGTTTTTATCATTTACCTACTCGAGGACGAGCAGGAATTAAGCTTGGGGATGCTGATACGTCTCCAACGTATCTATATTTTTTGATTGCTCCATGCTATATTACTTACTGTTTTGAATGTTTATGGGCTTTATTATGCACTTTTATATCATTTTTGGGACTAAGCTATTAACCCAGAGCCCAGTGCCAGTTTCTGTTTTTACCCTGTTTTAGGGTTTCGAAGAAAAGGAAAACCAAACGGAGTCCAATTGACCTGAAACTTCACGGAACTCATTTTTGGAAGGAAAGAAGCCCAGAAGACTTGGAGTGCATGTCGGGGGATCTGCGAGGAGGTCACGAGGCAGGGGGGTGCCCCCCCCCTACGCGCCCTCCACCCTCGTGAGCCCCTCGTGGCCCCCCTGACGTACTTCTTCCGCCTATATATCTCCATATACCCTAAAAACATCCGTGAGCACAATAGATCGGGAGTTCCGCCGCCAGAAGCCTCCGTAGCCACCGAAAGCCAATCTAGACCCGTTCCTGCACCCTGCCGGAGGGGGCAATCTCTCTCCTGTGGCCATCTTCATCATCCCGGTGCTCTCCATGACGAGGAGGGAGTAGTTCTCCCTCAGGGCTGAGGGTATGTACCAGTAGCTATGTGTTTGATCTCTCTCTCTCTCTCTCTCTCTCTCTCATGTTCTTGACGTGATACGATCTTGATGTATAGCGAGCTTTGCTATTATATTTGGATCCTATGATGTTTCTCCCCCCCTCTACTCTCTTGTAATGGATTGAGTTTCCCCTTTGAAGTTATCTTATCGGATTGAGTCTTTAAAGATTTGAGAACACTTGATGTATGTCTTGCCGTGCGTATCTGTGGTGACAATGGGATATCACGTGATTCACTTGATGTATGTTTTGGTGACCAACTTGCGGGTTCCGCCCATGAACCTATGCATAGGGGTTGGCACACGTTTTTGTCGTGATTCTCCGGTAGAACTTTGGGGCACTCTTTGAGGTCCTTTGTGTCGGTTTGAATAGATGAATCTGAGATTGTGTGATGCATATCGTATAATCATACCCACGGATACTTGAGGTGACATTGGAGTATCTAGGTGACATTAGGGTTTTGGTTGATTTGTGTCTTAAGGTGTTATTCTAGTACGAACTCTAGGGCTGTTTGTGACACTTATAGGAATAGCCCAACGGATTGATTGGAAAGAATAACTTTGAGGTGGTTTCGTACCCTACCATAATCTCTTCGTTCGTTCTCCGCTATTAGTGACTTTGGAGTGACTCTTTTTTGCATGTTGAGGGATAGTTATGTGATCCAATTATGTTAGTATTGTTGAGGGAACTTACACTAGTGAAAGTATGAACCCTAGGCCTTGTTTCAACGCATTGCAATACCGTTTACGCTCACTTTTATCATTAGTTACCTTAGTGTTTTTATAATTTCAGATAACAAATACCCATATCCACTATCCATATACCACTTGTATCACCATCTCTTCGCCGAACTAGTGCACCTATACAATTTACCATTGTATTGGGTGTGTTGGGGACACAAGAGACTCTTTGTTATTTGGTTGCAGGGTTGCTTGAGAGAGACCATCTTCATCCTACGCCTCCTACAGATTGATAAACCTTAGGTCATCCACTTGAGGGAAATTTGCTACTGTCCTACAAACCTCTGCACTTGGAGGCCCAACAACGTCTACAAGAAGAAGGTTGTGTAGTAGACATCATCTGGCTATGATCTATCTTCATCACACAAAATATTAAATCATGCACAACCCCAATGACAAGCCAAGCAATTGTTTCATACTTTTGATGTTCTCAATTTTTTTCAATTTTCACGCAATACATGAGCGTGAGCCATGGATATAGCACTATAGGTGGAATAGAATGGTGGTTGTGGAGAAGACAAAAAGTAGAAGATAGTCTCACATCAACTAGGCGTATCAATTAATGGGCTATGGAGATGCCCATCAATAGATATCAATGTGAGTGAGTAGGGATTGCCATGCAACGGATGCAGTAGAGCTATAAATGTATGAAAGCTCAACAAAAGAAACTAAGTGGGTGTGCATCCAACTTGCTTTCTCACGAAGACCTAGGGCAATTTGAGGAAGCCCATCATTCGAATATACAAGCCAAGTTCTATAATGTAAAATTCCCACTAGTTTATGAAAGTTACAACATAGGAGACTCTCTATCATGAAGATCATGGTGCTACTTTGAAGCACAAGTGTGGAAAAAGGATAGTAACATTGTCCCTTCTCTCTTTTTCTCTCATTTTTTTATTTGGGCCTTCTTTCTTCTTTTTTATCTTTTCGCCTCTTTTTTATTTTTTTATTTTTCGTCCGGAGTCTCATCCCGACTTGTGGGGAATCATAGTCTCCATCATCCTTTCCTCACTGGGACAATGCTCTAATAATGATGATCATCACACTTCTTTTTACTTACAATTCAAGAATTACAACTCAATACTTAGAACAAAATATGACTCTATGTGAATGCCTCCAGCGGTGTACCGGGATATGCAATGAATCAAGAGTGACATGTATGAAAAAATTATGAATGGTGGCTTTGCCACAAATACGATGTCAACTACATGATCATGCACATCAATATGACAATGATGAAGCGTGTCATAACAAACAGAACGGTGGAAAGTTGCATGGCAATATATCTCGGAATGGCTATGGAAATGCCATAATAGATAGGTATGGTGGCTGTTTTGAGGAAGGTATATGGTGGGTTTATGGTACCGGCGAAAGTTGCGCGGTACTAGAGAGGCTAGCAATGGTGGAAGGGTGAGGGTGCATATAATCCATGGACTCAACATTAGTCATAAAGAACTCACATAATTATTGCAAAAATCTATTAGTTATCGAAACAAATTACAACGGGCATGCTCCTAGGGGGATAGATTGGTAGGAAAAGACAATCGCTCGTCCCCGAACGCCACTCATAAGGAAGGCAATCAATAAATAAATCATGCTCCGACTTCATCACATAACGGTTCACCATACGTGCATGCTACGGGAATCACAAACTTCAACACAAGTATTTCTCAAATTCACAGCTACTCAACTAGCATGACTCTAATATCACCATCTCCATATCTCAAAACAATCATCAAGTATCAAACTTCTCTTAGTATTCAATGCACTTATATGAGAGTTTTTATTATGCCTAAAAGCAAATTGCCATGTTGTTCTAAATGAATCTCAAAATAATATAAGTGAAGCATGAGAGATCAATTATTTCTATAAAATAGAACCACCGCCGTGCTCTAAAAGATATAAGTGAAGCGCTAGAGCAAAAACTATATAGCTCAAAAGAAATAAGTGAAGCACATAGAGTATTCTAATAAATTCCAATTTATGTGTGTCTCTATCAAAAGGTGTGTACAGCAAGGATGATTATGGTAAACTAAAAAGCAAAGACTCAAATCATACAAGACGCTCCAAGCAAAACACATATCATGTGGCGAATAAAAATATAGCTCCGAGTAAAGTTACCGATGAATGAAGGCAAAAGAGGGGATGCCTTCCGGGGCATCCCCAAGCTTAGGCTTTTTGGTGTCCTTGGATTTACCTTGGGGTGCCTTGGGCATCCCCAAGCTTAGGATCTTGCCACTTCTTGTTCCATAATCCATCAAATCTTTACCCAAAACTTGAAAACTTCACAACACAAAACTCAACAGAAAATCTCGTGAGCTCCGTTAGCGAAAGAAAACAAAACACCACTTCAAGATACTGTAATGAACTCATTCTTTATTTATATTGGTTTTAAACCTACTGTATTCCAACTTATCTATGGTTTATAAACTCTTTTACTAGCCATAGATTCATCAAAATAAGCAAACAACACACGAAAAACAGAATCTGTCAAAAATAGAACAGTCTGCAGTAATCTGTAACTAACGCAAACTTATGTAACCCCACAAATTCTAAAATAAATTTATGGACGTGAGGAATTTATCTATCAATCATATGCAAAAATAATTAACTAAATAGCACTCTCCAATAAAAATGGCAGCAATTCTCGTGAGCGCTAAAGTTTCTGTTTTTTACAGCAAGATCAAAAAGACTTCCCCCAAGTCTTCCCAACGGTTCTACTTGGCACAAACACTAATTAAACACAAAAACACAAACAAAACAGAGGCTAGATAAATTATTTATTACTAAACAGGAAAAAAATCAAGGAATAAAAATAAAATTGGGTTGCCTCCCAACTAGCGCTATCGTTTAACGCCCCTAGCTAGGCATAAAAGCAAGGATAGATCTAGGTATTGCCATATTTGGTAGGCAATCCATAAGTGGCTCTCATAATAGATTCATATGGTAATTTAATTTTCTTTCTAGGGAAGTCTTCCATGACTTTCCTTAACAGAAATTGGAATATAATATTCCCTTCCTTCATATCAATAATTGCACCAATCGTTCTAAGGAAAGGTCTACCAAGGATAATAGGACATGAAGGATTGCAATCTATATCAAGAACAATGAAATCTACAGGCACATAATACCTATTTGCAACAATAAGAACATCATTAATCTTTCCCATAGGTTTATTAATAGTGGAATCCGCAAGGTGCAAGTTTAAAGAGCAATCATCAAATTCATGAAAACCTAGCAAATCACACAAAGTTTTTGGGATCGTGGAAACACTAGCACCCAAATCACACAAAGCATAGCATTCATGATCTTTAATTTTAATTTTAATTATAGGTTCCCACTCATCATAAAGTTTTCTAGGGATAGAAACTTCCAACTCAAGTTTTTCTTCATAAGATTGCATCAAAGCATCAACGATATGTTTAGTAAAAGCTTTATTTTGAATATAAGCATGAGGAGAATTTAGCACAGATTGCAACAAGGAAATACAATCTATCAAAGAGCAATTATTATAATTAAATTCCTTGAAATCCAAGATAGTGGGTTCGTTGCTATCTAAAGTTTTGACCTCTTCAATCCCACTTTTAACAATTTTAGCATCAAGATCTAAAAACTCCGAATTTTTGAGACGCCTTCTAACTAAAGTTGACTCATCTCCAGTCCCATCATTATCAAGATTCATATTGCAAAACAAGGATTTAATAGGGGACACATCAATCACTTTTAGATCTTCATCCTTATTATCATGAAAACTAGAAGAACACGCTTTCACAAAGCAATCTCTTTTTGCATGCATCCTAGCGGTTATTTCTTTTCACTCATCAATGGAAATTCACATGGATTTGAGAGACTCATTGATATCATGCTTAGGTGGAATAGATCTAAGTTTCAAATAATCAACATCAAGAGAAATTCTATCCACGTTCCTAGCCAACTCATCAATCTTAAGCAATTTTTCTTCAATCAAAGCATTGAAACTCTTTCGCGAACTAATAAATTCTTTAATATTAGATTCAAAATCAGAGGGCATCTTATTATAATTTCCATAAGAATTGTTGTAGGAATTACCATAATTAGCAGAGGAATTACTAGGAAACGGCCTAGGATTAAAATTACCTCAATACGCGTTATTACCAAAATTGTTCCTACCAACAAAATTGACATCCATAGATTCATTATTATTCTAAATCAAAGTAGACAAAGGCATATCATTAGGATCAGTAGGAGCACTCTTATTAGCAAATAATCTCATAAGTTCATCCATCTTTCCACTCAAAACATTAATCTCTTCAATTGCATGCACCTTTTTACTACTAGATCTTTCAGTGTGCCATTGAGAATATTAACCATAATATTATCTAGGAGTTCGGTAGCTTCTCCTAAAGTGATTTCCATAAAAGTGCCTCCCGTGGCAGAATCTAAAAGATTTCTAGAAGAAAAAATCAATCCGGCATAATTTTTTTGTATAATCATCCTTAAATTCAAACCATGTGTAGGGAAATTACGTATCATTAATTTCATACTCTCCCAAGATTGTGCAACATGTTCATGATCAAGTTGCTTAAAATTCATAATATTGTTTCTAAGAGAGATGATCTTAGCAGGAGGAAAATACTTAGAGATAAAAGCATCTTTGTACTTATTCCATGAATCAATACTATTTTTAGGCAAAGAAGAAAACCAAGCTTTAGCACGATCTCTAAGTGAAAACGGAAATAGTTTAAGTTTAACAATATCATTATCCACATCTTTCTTTTTTTGCATATCACACAAATCAACAAAGTTGTTTAGATGGGTAGCGGCATCTTCACTAGGAAGGCCAGAAAATGGATCTTTCATGACAAGATTCAGCAAGGCAGTATTAATCTCACAAGATTTAGCATCGGTAAGAGGAGCAATCGGAGTGCTAATAAAATCATTTATTGTTGGTATTGGCAAAGTCACACAATTTAGTATTATCTTGAGCCATCGTGACAAGCAAGCAATCCAACACACAAGCAAACAAGAAACAGGCAAAAGAGGCAAATTTAAAAAGAGAAGGGGAACGGAAAAAGAGGGCGAATAAAATGGCAAGGGTAAAGTGGGGGAGAGGAAAACGAGAGGCAAATGTCAAATAATGTAATGCGAAGGATAAGAGTTGTGATGGGTACTTGGTATGTCTTGACTTGGCGTAGATCTCCCCGGCAACGGCGCCAGAAATCCTTCTTGCTACCTCTTGAGCACTGCGTTGGTTTTCCCTTGAAGAGGAAAGGGTGATGCAGTAAAGCAGCTTAAGTATTTCCCTTAGTTTTTGAGAACCAAGGTATCAATCCAGTAGGAGACCACGTGCGAGTCACCTCGTACCTACACAAACAAATAAGAACCTCGCAACCAACGCGATAAAGGGGTTGTCAATCCCTTCACGGCCACTTGCAAGAGTGAGATCTGATAGAGATGATAATAATAAGATAAATATTTTTGGTATTTTTATGATGTAGATTGAAAGTAAAGATTGCAAAATAAAATAGATTGGAAACTTGTATGATGGAAAATAGACCCGGGGGCCATAGGTTTCACTAGTGGCTTCTCTCAAGATAGCATAAGTATTATGGTGGGTGAACAAATTACTGTCGAGCAATTGATTGAAAAGTGAATAATTATGAGAATATCTGGACATGATCATGTATATAGGCATCACGTCCGTGACAAGTAGACCGACTCCTGCCTGCATCTACTACTATTACTCCACACATCGACCGCTATCCAACATGCATCTAGAGTATTAAGTTCATAAGAACAGAGTAACACCTTAAGCAAGATGACATGATGTAGAGGGATAAACTCATGCAATATGATGTAAGCCACATCTTTTTATCTATGGCAACAATACAATACATGTCGTTTCCCTTTCTATCACTGGGATCGAGCACCGCAAGATTGGATCCAAAGCTAAGCACTTCTCCCATTGTAAGAAAGATCAATGTAGTAGGCCAAAACAAACTGATAGTTCGAAGCGACTTGCGAAGATACATAAAAGAATTCACAGAAGATTCAAATATTGTTCATAGATAGACTTAATCATAAACCCACTATAACATCCCAAATTTTCAATTTGGAATGTTAAATATTAGATCATCATGCATATCATATTTTATTTTTGCATTTTGGTTGATCCTAGAAATTCTACGCAACTCAATGACCCACGGAGATAGTTGGGGATATCGTTATTTTCATATTTGAGTTTTCTCAAATTTTGAGAATAGGATCATTTGATTTTATTTATTTTATCATCAATTATTTCTATTACAAAAATATGAGAGAGGGAATAAAATGACTTTCCCAAAATAAAGAAATATTGAGGATTTAATAATAAAATCAAATAAGTTTTTATTTCGGAGTTTTTCGGTGTTTTATTTGAATTTAGGAAAAAATTGCGTTTTTCAAAATTGCATTTAGGGCCCAAATAAATGTTCACCTTGTGCGGCTTGATTTTAGAAGCCCGTGAAAATTTATTTCGGAATTTTTGGAGTCCGTTTAGTATTTCTTTTTATTTTTCTTCCGAGTGGAATAATTAAAAAAAACGAACCGACTTCGGGCCGTACCCGAGCGGGACACCGCCCGGGGGCAGCCTTTAAATAGCGCCGCCCCGAGCCGCCCCAGCCCATCAGCCCCGCCTCGATCCGCGCACGCCGCCGGAGCCGCCGCCGCCGACGATCCCGCCGCCCGAGGTTCGTCGCGCCTCATTTTCCGTGCCGAAAAAAAATCGGCATTCGTCGTTTTTCTTTTTCTCGGATTAAATCCGCAATTTCTCTGATCGCGATTCCTAATCCGATTTTCGTTTTAGTATAACTTTTCGCTCATTTATCGGAATCAGGCGATTCAAGCGCCTAGGGATTCGTCTCGAAACCCTCTATCCGTTTAACCAACTTAAACAAGATTTTGCTACTGTAAAATTTAACCTAGATCTAGATTACTAGAACGAAGTTGTTTTCTTTCGCCGTTTGACTTTCGTTGCTTCGTTCGATTTGATTCTTTTGCCAACCGGAGTTCTTAAATTGAACCTTCTGGTTAGATCTCTTATTTGAGTTTT
Organism: Triticum urartu; assembly: GCF_003073215.2. Classification (NCBI taxonomy): domain Eukaryota; kingdom Viridiplantae; phylum Streptophyta; class Magnoliopsida; order Poales; family Poaceae; genus Triticum; species Triticum urartu. The sequence continues at coordinate 630,208,375 of NC_053023.1, forward strand.
ACCTGTGCATTAGATGAGTACTTATTATATGCTTGTTTGTTTGTCTACGATAGAATACCCGGAGTGCGCCGCCTATTACTTTGAATCATTAGGTTTCGCGGATCATCAGCAAGGCAAGTAACACTTTGATTATACCTTTTCTACTACCCAGTTTTATTGCATTAGATCAATCATCACACATTGCATGATTAGGATCTAATTAATTTGTGGGATGGGAAGTAGATGAGGTAGTACCTATTACCTGTTTATTTTCAAACCTTTGGGAGTTACTTCTACGTTTGCTTATTATGCCATGCTATGCTAGTAGACGTGGATTGGGTGAGTGAAATCCATGACAGATGTGAGATTGTTAATTAATGGTTTATCTAAGGTGGCAACTTAAACACACATCTGGGTGGATTGAGGCACCTGGGTATTCCAGGACTTGCCTGTTTTCTTTTGGACCGCCACCCAGGCTCAAAGGGATCATGAGACTATTCATACTAGAAACTTCCGTGTGCAGCCACAAGCTATTATGGGCTCTAGCATAGTTGACTAAGTCGTGCGAACTCTTACAGTGGTAGACTAGCAGATGTAGGGGATGTAGGTGGTACGGTCTACCCGATCGTAAGGTGCTAGCGCTTCTGAAAGACTATGTCTCGGTCATCCGTCTTCTCAAACACCATGTAGTGCGAGAAACCAAACGGAGGCGATCGAGTCTTGTGGGGAAAAGTGCGCAAACCTCTGCAGAGTGTAATAAACTAATCATGGTTAGCCGTGTCCCCGGTTATGGACAATCTTGAGTATCTAGTACTTGGATTTTCATGTGAATCTCAACATGTTACTCTAAATTAATTTTGTTGGGTTATGTTTAATGATGATATTTAATTGGGATTGAGAATGCTGTCAACCATTCTCAATGTTTAACAACCACCATGATAGTTAAATAAATTTATTCCTTTGAAGTAGGGAAAAATTGGCTTTACGCAAAACTGTAACCATAGAGCTTTCCACCAGCCAAATATGCATATAGTATAGCTGTTTCATTCCATTACTCTCTATGTGTTACCTTGCCAGCATATTCCATGTGCTGACCCGTTTTCAGGCTGCAACGTTAATGTTGCAGACTTTTCAGACGATGATTAAGGAGTTTTTAGGTCATGGTTCTATACTCAGTGATGCCGTTGGAGTTGATGGACTCACTTATCTTCCAAGCCTTCCGCTGTTATCGTTATTAGATGGCCTTAAGCCATACTTATTGTAATAAGTTCTCTTTTGAGACACTCGATGTAATAAGTGTGTGATTGCTACTCTGCTATAAATCCTCCGAGTACTGTGTGGTGTCAGCATTACTGATCCAGGGATGACACCGGAGCACAGAGATCAGACTGTTTGAGGTCTGGTTGCTACAGAGATGGTATCAGAGCACACGCTGACTGTAGGACACGACCACTAAGCAAAAGACCTAGATCACTATTCACTCTCTTCTCTTCTGACCTCTCATCTTTTCTACTCTTTAGGATGGCGGATGCAAGGAACAAGTTCACGCAACCGGATGAAGACACACCCTTTGGATGACACTTGAAGGAAGTCACTAGATACCTGAACATAGGAGTACCAAGTTTCACCGGAACCTACAACGCCACTTTACCTGAAGAAGAGCGCTGGATGATTCAAGTTCAAGTTCCAGGAAGGACGTTCATGCCAGTCACTGAGCCCATAGAGTTTTCTTTTGATGCACCAACTTGGAGTCTAGGAAAGAGCATGGCAGCTCACATCGCCATGGGACGCATTGGAGAAGTCTACCGCAAGGATCTCAAGGATACTATCTACCAAATTTGTGGGCGTCGAGATGAGCACTGGGAGATGATCAGCACCAGGAAGGATAGATCAATTGCAGCTTTTATCCAGGAATTAAACCAGCACATTCGACGACAGGAGAACCAGATGTGCGCCGACATGATAGATCTGAAGAAGGCTAAGACTAGAATCAAGGAACTGGAGGAAGAACTCAAGGCTACATGTGAAGATTATGAAGAAGAAATTGAAGTATTGGTGGAGAAGAATGACGACCTGATCAAGAAGATTGGAATATTTATGGGAGACCCTACGCTAGAAGATGAAGATGAAGAACCCAAGGAGATTAGCCCGGAAGACTACATCATCATCGACGGCACCGACTCGGAAGCGGATAGTAGCGATGATGACTATGTTGATGAATCTGGAGCATATATCATGGAGTCAACGACCGTAGAATATTTCTAGTAGACCACCTCATCAGTAGTAGTAGTCCACCATGTAAATATAGTAGTCCGAGCACTTTTGCGATAGATAGATCGATTGTATGCCCTTGTTTGATTGATTGAAGTGAATTGTTTGTTTTTGCCTCATGTGCATATGGGTAGTGTTTTCTCTTTAGACCCCCTCTATTCTTATATCTCATCTTTTCTAAACCCTTAGATGCCTCCGAGACGTGACCCTGGATTTGCCTTCCCACCGGAGCTCACCCAGTTGATCTAGCAGCAGAACACATTGATGCAATTGCTAGTCCAGAATCAAAATCAGGGGAACAACAACAACAATCCACCACCACCACCACCCATTGACCACTTAGCCCGTTTTCTTAGGCTGAATCCGCCGGTGTTTTCCAGTAGCACCGAGCTGATAGTAGCAGATGATTGGCTCCGCAAGACAACTAGGGAGTTGACCACAGCAGGATGCACAGATGCGGAGAAGGTGAAGTTTGTCACACATCAGCTAGAAGGACCCGCAGCATCATGGTGGGAGAATTTCACAGCCACTTTCCCTGTCGACACTGTCACATGGGACCAATTTCGGCATGCTTTTCGTACTGCCCATGTTTCAGTAGGAGCTATGGCCATGAAGAAGCGTGAGTTTCGCAACTTGCGCCAAGGAGGACGGACAGTTGGCCAGTATGTGGAGGACTTTAGTAAGTTAGCACGTTATGTCCCAGATGACGTCGCTACGGATGCAGCTAAGCAGGAGAAGTTTCTGGAAGGACTGAATGATGAGCTGAGCATGAAGTTGATGGTAGCAACCTTCAACAACTACCAGGAGTTGGTAGATCGTGCTCTTATGATTGAAGGGAAGCAGCAGCAGATTGAGAATCACAAGAGGAAGTATGTACAAGGAAAGTACAATTCAGGAGCTCAGCAGAAGCCACATTTTACCCCTAGACCGGGAGGACATTTTCAGCATACCCATGGAGGAGGTAGCTCGCACAATCACAATGGCACCAAGAATGGTAATGGCAATGGAGGAAGCAACGGACAGAACCGCACCAACCCCTCAACCCCAGCCAAGAAGGACCTAAGCCAAGGCACTTGTTTTAAGTGTCAGAAGACCGGACATTATGCCAATGAATGTCCTGAATTGCAAAATGGAAATGTCAATGGAAGTTCTGGGAAGAAGCCGAACCCTTTTAACAGGGGACAGGTGAACCGCGTTAGCGTGGAGGAGGTTGAAGCTCAGCCCGATGCAGTAATAGGTAAGTTTTTGGTTAAGTCATTTACTGCACTCGTTCTTTTTGATACTGGCGCATCGCATTCATACATCTCAAGGGGATTTGTGGATAAGTATAACCTACCAACCCAAGCCCTTAGGTCACCCATGTTAGTAACCTCGCCCGGAGCAGAGTATGTGGCTAGTCTATGGTGTGATCGGTTACCATTAAGGATTGGTAACTATGTTTTTCCCTCAGACCTAATAGTATTGGAATCTCAAGGATTGGATGTGATATTAGGCATGGATTGGTTATCAAAGTATGAAGGGAATATTGAATGTGCTAGTAAGACAATTTTGCTTACCACACCAGAAGGGAGAAGGATCAAGTATGTATCCCGGCATGTGCCAAAGAGGACTCAAGTAAATTGCTTAACAGGAGTTGTGCAAGAGGAAGTACCAGCGGTAAGGGATTTCCCTGATGTATTTCCAGAGGAGTTGCTAGGCATGCCACCGGATAGAGATATTGAGTTTTTGATTGAGCTATTGCCAGGCACGGGGCCAATATCAAAGAGACCATATAGGATGCCAGCAAAGGATTTGGTGGAAATTAAGAAGCAGATTAAGGAGTTACTGGATAAAGGATATATTCGCCCAAGTTCTTCGCCTTGGGGATCGCCAGTACTTCTAGTGGAGAAGAAGGATGGATCGTTAAGGATGGTTGTTGATTATCGAGGATTGAATGAAGTAACGATCAAGAACAAGTACCCACTACCAATGATCAACGATCTGTTTGATTGATTGCAAGGAGCTAAGGTATTTTCCATGATCGATCTGCGATCAGGATACCACCAGTTGAAGATTCGAGAACAGGATATACCTAAGACAACTTTTACCACTAGGTATGGACTGTATGAGTATACCGTTATGTCATTTGGTCTGACTAAAGCACCTGCCTATTTTATGAACATGATGAACAAAGTGTTTATGGAGTTTTTGGATAAGTTTGTCGTAGTGTTCATTGATGATATCCTGGTTTACTCGAAGAATGAAGAGGAACATAAGGAGCATTTGCGTTTGGTACTTGGAAAGCTCAGAGAACATCAATTATATGCCAAGTTCAGCAAATGTGAGTTTTGGTTGAAGGAAGTAGGATTCCTCGGACATGTTATATCTAGAGAAGGTATAGCAGTAGATCCCGCTAAAGTTGAAACCGTGACCAAGTGGGAAGCCCCAACAACAGTTGGAGAGATCCGGAGTTTTCTTGGACTCGCAGGATACTACCGGAGATTTATTGAGAATTTCTCAAAGATTGCGAAGCCTATGACGGAGTTGTTGAAGAAAGATACCAAGTTCATATGGACAGAGGAATGTGAGGCTAGTTTCCAGGAGTTGAAGAAATGCTTAGTTACCTCACCAGTGTTGATTTTGCTAGACCAGACCAAGGATTATGAGGTGTATTGCGACGCTTCACGTCGAGGACTTGGAGCAGTGCTTATGCAGGAAGGGAGAGTTGTTTCATATGCCTCAAGACAACTGAAGCCTCATGAGTTGAATTATGCTACGCATGATTTGGAGTTAGCAGCCGTAGTGCTTGCATTGAAGACATGGAGACATTTTCTCATTGGAAATCATTGTGAGGTGTACACGGATCATAAGAGTTTGAAGTACATTTTCACACAGAAGGAGTTGAATCTCAGACAAAGGAGATGGTTGGAGCTTATCAAGGATTATGATATGAAATTGCATTATCACCCCGGAAAGGCTAATGTAGTAGCTGACGCATTAAGCCATAAGAGCCATGTCAATACGTTAATGACGGGAGAAATACCCAAGGAGTTAGCATAAAATCTTCGTGAACTATGTTTGGAAATAGTTCCGAGAGGCCATGTAGCAGCATTGGAGATTCAGTCAACTTTGATGGATAAAATCAGGGAAGCTCAGAAAGCTGACAAAGAGATTGCCGCTATAAAGGAGAAACTGAGCAAAGGAAAAGCTAAAGGATTTCGTGAGGATGAGCATGACACCCTATGGTTTGAAGACCGTGTTTACGTGCCCAATGACCCGGAGATCAGGAAGTTGATACTGCAAGAGGCACACGACTCACCGTATTCAATTCACCCAGGAAATACCAAGATGTACTTGGATCTGAAGGATATTTTCTGGTGGACCGGAATGAAGAAGGATATTGCGGAGTATGTAGCAGTTTGTGATGTATGTCAGAGAATAAAGGCAGAGCATCAGAAGCCAGCAGGATTGTTACAACCATTGCCGATACCCGAATGGAAGTGGGATAAGTTAGGCATGGATTTTATCACGGGATTGCCCAGGACTCGTTCAGGCTATGACTCGATTTGGGTTGTAGTCGATCGATTGACGAAAGTAGCTCATTTCATCCCAGTAAAGACCACTTATACCAGTGCTAAGTTGGCAAAGATATACATGACCAGGATCGTATGTCTGCATGGAGTTCCGAGGAGTATCGTATCAGGTAGAGGAACCCAGTTTACCTCAAAGTTCTGGAAGCAGTTGCACGAAACTTTGGGTACCAGGCTAGAATTCAGTACGGCTTTTCATCCACAGACAGATGGACAGACCGAGAGAGTCAATCAGATTTTGGAGGATATGCTGCAAGCTTGTGCACTAGATTATGGATCTAGTTGGGACGATAATTTGCCATATGCAGAGTTCTCTTACAACAACAGTTATCAAACCAGTTTAAAGATGGCCCCTTTCGAAGCCTTGTACGGAAGGAGGTGCAGGACACCGTTGTCGTGGGACGAAGTTGGAGACCGCCAGTTGTTTGGTCCTGACTTGATTAAAGAGTCTGAACAAAAGGTGAAGTTGATTCACGATAGGCTCAAGGTAGCCCAGTCCAGACAGAAAAGTTATGCGGATTCTAAACGCAAGGAGACAGTTTACGAAGTCGGAGATAGAGCTTATCTTCGAGTATCTCCACTTCGAGAAACAAAGCGTTTTGGAGTTAAAGGGAAGTTAGCGCCATGATTTGTAGGACCATATCGAGTTTTGGAGCATATGGGAGAAGTGGCCTACAAGTTGGAATTGCCCGAAGGATTGTCAGGAGTTCATGATGTGTTCCACGTTTCTCAGTTAAAGAAATGTCACGCGGAGATGGCTGACATACCGTTGAGAGATGCAGTGCCTTTGGAAACTATTCAGTTGGATAACAATTTGACCTATGAGGAGAAACCAATTAAGATTCTCGAGTTTGCCAGCCGAGTTACTCGCAGCAAGGTTATCAAGTTTTGCAAGGTTCAGTGGAGCAATCACACGGAGGATGAAGCCACCTGGGAACGAGAGGAAGATTTGCTCAAAGACCACCCTCACCTATTTTCTAGCCAACCCGAATCTCGAGGGCGAGATTCATCTTAAGGGGGGTAGGTTTGTAACATCCCAAATTTTCAATTTGGAATGTTATACATTAGATCATCATGCATATCATATTTTATTTTTGCATTTTGGTTGATCCTAGAAATTCTACGCAACTCAATGACCCACGGAGAGAGTTGGGGATTTCGTTTTTTTTCATATTTGAGTTTTCTCAAATTTTGAGAATAGGATCATTTGATTTTATTTATTTTATCATCAATTATTTTTATTACAAAAATATGAGAGAGGGAATAAAATGACTTCCCCAAAATAAAGAAATATTGAGGATTTAATAATAAAATCAAATAAGTTTTTATTTCGGAGTTTTTCGGTGTTTTATTTGAATTTAGGAAAAAAGTGCATTTTTCAAAATTGCATTTAGGGCCCAAATAAATGTTCACCTTGTGCGGCTTGATTTTAGAAGCCCGTGAAAATTTATTTCGGAATTTTTGGAGTCCGTTTAGTATTTATTTTTATTTTTCTTCCGAGTGGAATAATTAAAAAAACGAACCGACTTCGGGCCGTACCCGAGCGGGACACCGCCCGGGGGCAGCCTTTAAATAGCGCCGCCCCGAGCCGCCCCAGCCCATCAGCCCCGCCTCGATCCGCGCGCACCGCCGAAGCCGCCGGCGCCGACGATCCCGCCGCCCGAGGTTCGTCGCGCCTCATTTTCCGTGCCGAAAAAAAATCGGCATTCGTCGTTTTTCTTTTTCTCGGATTAAATCCGCAATTTCTCTGATCGCGATTCCTAATCCGATTTTCGTTTTAGTATAACTTTTCGCTCATTTATCGGAATCAGGCGATTCAAGCGCCTAGGGATTCGTCTCGAAACCCTCTATCCGTTTAACCAACTTAAACAAGATTTTGCTATTGTAAAATTTGCCCTAGATCCAGATTACTAGAACAAAGTTGTTTTCTTTCGCCGTTTGACTTTTGTTGCTTCGTTCGATTTGATTCTTTTGCCAACCGGAGTTCTTAAGTTGAACCTTCTGGTTAAATCTCTTATTTGAGTTTTACCTGTGCATTAGATGAGTACTTATTGTATGCTTGTTTGTTTGTCTGCGATAGAATACCCGGAGTGCGCCGCCTGTTACTTCGAATCGTTAGGTTTCGCGGATCATCAGCAAGGCAAGTAACACTTTGATCATACCTTTTCTACTACCCAGTTTTATTGCATTAGATCAATCCTCACACATTGCATGATTAGGATCTAATTAATTTGTGGGATGGAAAGTAGATGAGGTAGTACCTATTACCTGTTTATTTTCAAACCTTTGGGAGTTACTTCTACGTTTGCTTATTATGCCATGCTATGCTAGTAGACGTGGATTGGGTGAGTGAAATCCATGACAGATGTGAGATTGTTAATTAATGGTTTATCTAAGGTGGCAACTTAAACACACATCTGGGTGGATTGAGGCACCTGGGCATCCCAGGACTTGCCTGTTTTCTTTTGGACCGCCACCCAGGCTCAAAGGGATCATGAGACTATTCATACTAGAAACTTCCATGTGCAGCCACAAGCTATTATGGGCTCTAGCATAGTTGACTAAGTCGTGCGAACTCTTACAGTGGTAGACTAGCAGATGTAGGGGATGTAGGTGGTACGGTCTACCCATCGTAAGGTGCTAGCGCTTCTGAAAGACTATGTCTCGGTCATCCGTCTTCTCAAACACCATGTAGTGCGAGAAACCAAACGGAGGCGATCGAGTCTTGTGGGGAAAAGTGCGCAAACCTCTGCAGAGTGTAATAAACTAATCATGGTTAGCCGTGTCCCCGGTTATGGACATCTTGAGTATCTAGTACTTGGATTTTCATGTGAATCTCAACATGTTACTCTAAATTAATTTTGTTGGGTTATGTTTAATGATGATATTTAATTGGGATTGAGAATGTTGTCAACCATTCTCAATGTTTAACAACCACCATGATAGTTAAATAAATTTATTCCTTTGAAGTAGGGAAAAATTGGCTTTACGCAAAACTGTAACCATAGAGCTTTCCACCAGCCAAATATGCATATAGTATAGCTGTTTCATTCCATTACTCTCTATGTGTTACCTTGCCAGCATATTCCATGTGTTGACCCGTTTTCGGGCTGCAACATTAATGTTGCAGACTTTTCAGACGACGATTAAGGAGTTTTTAGGTCGTGGTTCTATACTCAGTGATGCCGTTGGAGTTGATGGACTCACTTATCTTCCAAGCCTTCCGCTGTTATCGTTATTAGATGGCCTTAAGCCATACTTATTGTAATAAGTTCTCTTTTGAGACACTCGATGTAATAAGTGTGTGATTGCTACTCTGCTATAAATCCTCCGAGTACTGTGTGGTGTCAGCATTACTGATCCAGGGATGACACCAGAGCACAGAGATCAGACTGTTTGGGGTCTGGTCGCTACACCCACAATTCATCGGATCTCGACAAACACACCGCAAAAGAAGAATACATCGAATAGATATCCAAGAGAATCGAGGAGAACTTTGTATTGAGATCCAAAGAGAGAAGAAGCCATCTAGCTACTAGCTATGGACCTGAAGGTCTGAAGTAAACTACTCACACATCATCGGAGGGGCCATGGAGTTGATGTAGAGGCCCTCCGTGATCAATGCCCCCTCCGGCAGAGCTCCGAAGAAGGCCCCAAGATGGCATCTCTTGGGTACAAAAGGTTGCGGCGGTGGAAATAGGGTTTCGTGGTGCTCCCGGATGTTCTTAGGGTATATGGATATATATAGGAGGAAGAAGTAGGTCGGTGGAGCAACGAGGGGCCCACGAGGGTGGAGGGCACGCCCAAGGGGGGTAGGCACGCCCCCCTGCCTCGTCGCCTCCTCGATTGTTTCTTGACGTCCACTCCAAGTCTCCTGGATCGCGTTTGTTCCAAAAATAACGCTCCCGAAGGTTTCATTCCGTTTGGACTCCGTTTGATATTCCTTTTCTGCGAAACACTAAAATCGGCAAAAAAACAGCAATTTGGGCTGGGCCTCCGGTTAATAGGTTAGTCCCAAAAATAATATAGAAGTGTAAAATAAAGCCCATTAACATCCAAAACAGATAATATAATAGCATGGAACAATCAAAAATTATACATACGTTGGAGACGTATCACTGGCGTTGTATGCAAGTCAGCGAAGCAGTGGCGCCGAAGACGCCGACCGTGGACGCGGAGACGCCAGGCCGGCGCGGTCGTGGTCATGATGCTGCTCCATGTCCAAGAACTCGCCCAGCCTTGTCAGTGGTTTGTTGGCGTCGTCACAGCACAGCAGCCACTAGCTTCCACCCCACTATTGTTTCCTTCGTCTCCACCGGCCTTGCCCCGGCGACGGTCAGCTGGCGTCCAGGTCAGTCTCTCGCTCCTCGCCCTGGCAACTATCCGCTGGTGTCCGGGTCGGCCTCTCACTCTCCGCCTCGGCCTTGATTCATGCGACGGCTGCTCGACTCCCAACCTCCGGCCGGCATCGCTTCCTCCGATGGCGGCACAACCTGCCTCATCCTTTCATCCTCAACACCTCCTCTATTCACCTTCCCGACGGCAGCGCCTCCGCCATGTCTCTCCCCGACATGATCTATTCGAAGGCGAATGGCTGCGTGCATTAGGCGAGGAGATCGGGAATTTGGAGTTCGGTTTGCTTCAAAGCAACGGGAGCCATGCGTTTCAGGAGGAAGGGGATAAAGTCAGGGTTACTTTCGTACAAAAGAGCGTTCGGGTCCTAATGTGCACTACATACTGGAATTTCTCTAAAAAAGTTATACGCACTATATATCGGAACAGAGGGAGTAAGAGAGAATATGCATAATTATTGTGACATAATGTGTAATAACAACCTATAATGCAATAAATATCGATATAAAAGCATGATGCAAAATGGACGTATCATTGATTTATCAGCCATTTGCAAAGATATTTCAGTAGGTGTCAACTTATTCAAATCAAGTCTACGATATAAAGAGAGAGGCATAACACTAACACCGGCTCCAAGATCACATAAAGCAGTTTTAACGTAGTTTCTTTTAATGGAGCATGGTATGGTTGATACTCCTGGATCTCCAAGTTCTTTGGTATTCCACCCTTAAAAGTATAATTAGCAAGCATGGTGAAAATTTCAGCTTCCGGTATCTTTCTTTTATTTGTAACAATATCTTTCATATACTTAGCATAAGGATTCATTTTAAACATATTAGTCAAACGCATACGCAAAAAGATAGGTCTAATCATTTCAGCAAAGCGCTCAAAATCCTCATCATCCTTTTTCTTGGATGATTTAGGAGGAAAAGGCATGGGTTTCTGAACCCATAGTTCTTTTTCTTTACCGTGCTTCCTAGCAACGAAGTCTCTCTTATCATAACGCCGATTCTTTTATTGTGGGTCATCAAGATCAACAGCAGGTTCAATCTCTACATCATTGTCATTGCTAGGTTGAGCATCAACATGAACATCATCATTAACATTATCCCTAGGTTCATGTTCATTACCAGATTGTGTTTTAGCATCAGAAATAGAAATATCATTGGGATTCTCAGGTGTGTCAATAACAGGTTCACTAGAAGCATGCAAAGTCCTCTCATTTTTCTTTTTCTTCTTCTTAGAATAACTAGGTGCATCAACATTAGTTCTCTGAGAATCTTGCTCAATTCTCTTAGGGTGGCCCTCGGGATACAAAGGTTCCTGAGTCATTTTACCCCCTCTAGTCATAACTCTTACAAAATTATCATTTTTCTTATTATTTAATTCATTGAGCAAATCATTCTGAGCATTAAGTACTTGTTCTGCTTGAGTGGTAACCATAGAAGCATGTTTACTAATAAGCTTAAGTTCACCTTTAACTCTAGAAATATAATCACTCAAGTGTTCAATCATATAAGCATTATGTTTCAATTGTCTCCCAACATAAGCATTGAAGTTTTCTTGTTTAACGATAAAATTATCAAACTCATCTAAGCATTGGCTAGCAGACTTATAACGAGGAATATCACCTTCATCAAATCTATAGAGAGAATTTACCTTTACTACCTATGTCGGGTTATCAAGACCATGTATCTCTTCAAAAGGTGGTAAATTCTTAACATCTTTAGCTTTAATACCTGTTTCTTTCATAGATTTCTTGGCCTCTTGCATATCTTCATGACTGAGAAATAGAATACCCCTTTTCTTTGGAGTTGGCTTAGGAGTTGGTTCAGGAAGTGTCCAATCATTTTCATTACTCAACATATTATTCAATAGCAATTCAGCTTGATCAACAGTTCTTTCCCTGAAAACACAACCAGCACAAGTATCCAGGTGGTCTCTGGAAGCATCGGTTAGTCCATTATAAAAGATATCATGTATTTCATTTTTCTTGAGAGGATGATCAGGCAAAGCATTAAGTAATCGGAGAAGCCTCCCCCAAGCTTGTGGGAGACTCTCTTCTTCAATTTGCACAAAATTATATATTTCCCTTAAGACGGCTTGTTTCTTATGAGCGGAGAAATATTTAGCAGATAAGTAATAAATCATATCCTGGGGACTACGCACACAACCAGGATCAAGAGAATTAAACCATATTTTAGCATCACCTTTTAATGAGAACGGAAACAACCTAAGGATAAAGTAATAGCGAGTTTTCTCATCATTAGTGAACAGGGTGGCTATATCATTTAGTTTAGTAAGATGTGCCACAACAGTTTTAGATTCATAGCCATAAAAAGGATCAGACTCAACCAAAGTAATTAACTCAGGATCGATGGAGAAATCATAATCCTTATTAGAGATACAGATAGGTGAAGTAGCAAAAGCAGGGTCATGTTTCATTCTATCATTCAAGGACTTTTCTTTCAGCTTAGCTAACATTTTCTTAAGATCATATCTATCATTGCAAGCTAAAAAGTCTCTAGCAGTTTATTCATCCATAACATAACCCTCAGGCACAACAGGCAATTCATATCTAGGGGGAGAATCTTCATCATCACTTTCATCAATATTATCAGTTTCAATAATTTCATTCTCTCTAACCCTAGCAAGTTGTTCATCAAGAAATTCACCTAGTGGCACAGTATTATCAAGCATAGAAGTAGTTTCATCATAAGCATCATCCAAAGCAGAAGTGGCATCATCAATAACATGCGACATATCAGAATGAATAACAGGAGTAGGTGTCGCAAGTTTACTCATAACAGAAGGTGAATCAAGTGCAGAGCTAGATGGCAGTTCCTTACCTCCCCTCATAGTTGAGGGAAAAATATTGGTTCTTTCATCTTTCAAGTTCCTCATAGTGATCAACAGATATAAATCCCAAGTGACTCGAAGAATAGAGCTATGCTCCCCGGCAATGGCGCTAGAAAATAGTCTTGATAACCCACAAGTATAGGGGATCGCAACAGTTTTCGGGGGTAGAGTATTCAACCCAAATTTATTGATTCGACACAAGGGGAGCCAAACAATATTCTCAAGTATTAACAGTTGAGTTGTCAATTCAACCGCACCTGAAAGACTTAATATCTACATCAAAGTATTTAGTAGCAAAGTAATATGGAAGTAATGGTAATGGTGGCAAAAGTAACAATATTGGTTTTGTAGTGATTGTAATAGTGGCAACGGAAAAGTAACTAAGCAAAGATCAATATGTGAAAAGCTCGTAGGCAATGGATCAGTGATGGATAATTATGTCAGATGCGATTCCTCATGCAACAATTATAACATAGGGTGACACAGAACTAGCTCCAGTTCATCAATGTAATGTAGGCATGTATTCCAAATATAGTCATACGTGCTTATGGAAAAGAACTTGCATGACATCTTTTGTCCTACCCTCCCGTGGCAGCGGGGTCCTATTGGAAACTAAGGGATATTAAGGCCTCCTTTTAATAGAGTACCCGAACAAAGCATTAACACTTAGTGAATACATGAACTCCTCAAACTATAGTCATCACCGGGAGTGGTCCCTATTATTGTCACTTCGGGGTTACCGGATCATAACACATAGTAGGTGACTATTGACTTGCAAAATAGGATCGAGAACTCACATATATTCATGAAAACATAATAGGTTCAGATCTGAAATCATGGCACTCGGGCCCTAGTGACAAGCATTAAGCATAGCAAAGTCATAGCAATATCAATCTCAGAACATAATGGATACTAGGGATCAAAACCTAACAAAACTAACTTGATTACATGATAAATCTCATCCAACCCATCACCGTCCAGCAAGCCTACGATGGAATTACTCACACACGACGGTGAGCATCATGAAATTGGTGATGGAGGAAGGTTGATGATGACGATGGCGACGGATTCCCCTCTCCGGAGCCCCGAACGGACTCCAGATCAGCCCTCCCGAGAGAGATTAGGGCTTGGCGGCGGCTCCGTATCATAAAACGCGATGAATCCTTCTCCTGATTTTTTTCTCCCCGGACGTGAATATATAGAGTTGGAGTTGAGGTCGGTGGAGCATCAGGGGGCCCACGATATAGGGGGGCACGCCCCCCACCCTCGTGGACAGGGTGTGGCCCCCCTAACGTTGATTCGTGAAGTTTCAGGTCATTCCGAGAACTTCTATTTCTGCACAAAAATAACACCATGGCAATTATGCTGAAAACAACGTCAGTCCGGGTTAGTTCCATTCAGATCATGCAAGTTAGAGTCCAAAACAAGGTAAAAAGTGTTTGGAAAAGTAGATACGATGGAGACGTATCAGACAAGTATATGGTAGAAAAACAGAGTACGGAAGGTGTCCCAGGTGGGCACAACCCACCTGGGCGCGCCAGGCTTGCCTGGTGTGTTGTGCCCACCAGGGGACGCTTCCTGGAAGTTTCTTTATTCGCAAAATTTTTAAATATTCCAAAATTGGTAAAAAAAACATTTTTGCGGATTTTTCGGAGTCCGTTTACTTACCGTATCACGTACCTCCTTGTTTTCACAATTCTGGAGTGTTCCGGAAGGACTCTTTTATGTGTTCTTCCGGTGTCATAGTTTGGATAATATTACTTTCAACATTAATAGGCGTACCTGAGATATAATGCTTTATTCGTTACCCATTGACAACCTTCAGGTTAGTACCTTTGGAATTATTTATTTTGATGGCTCCAGACTGGTAAACCTCCTCGATGACATATGGGCCTTCTCATTTTGAGAGGAGTTTTCTTGCAAAGAATCTGAAATGAGAGTTGTACAAAAGAACATATTCTCCGACTTTAAACTCACCCTTTTGAATTCTTTTGGCATGCCATCTTTTAACTTTTTCTTTAAATAATTTTGCATTTTCATAAGCTTGGGTTCTCCATTCATCTAGAGAGCTAATATCAAATAACCTCTTTTCACCAGCAAAATTGAAATCATAGTTGAGCTCTTTGATTGCCCAAAATGCTTTATGTTCTAACACAAGAGGCAAATGACATGCTTTTCCATAAACCATTTTATAAGGAGACATACCCATAGGATTTTTATATGTTGTTCTATAAGCCCAGAGTGCATCATCTAATTTCTTAGACCAATTCTTCCTCGACCTATTGACAGTCTTTTGCAAAATTAATTTTATTTCTTTATTGATAAGTTCAACTTGACCACTAGACTGAGGGTGGTAGGGTGATGCAATTCTATGGTTAACATCATACTTGGCAAGCATTTTACACAAAGCACCATGAATAAAGTGTGAACCACCATCAATCATTAAATATCTAGGGACTCCAAACCTTGGGAAAATAACTTCCTTAAGTATTTTAATAGAGGTGTTGTGATCAGCACTACTAGTCGGAATAGCTTCTACCCATTTAGTAACATAATCAACAACAACCAAAATATGTGTATACCCATTAGAGGAAGGAAAAGGTCCCATGTAATCAAATCCCCAAACATCAAATGGTTCAACAACAAGTGAATAATTCATAGGAATTTCTTGACGCTTACCGATATTACCTATTCTTTGACATTCATCACAAGATAAGACGAACTTACATGCATCCTTGAAGAGAGTAGGCCAATAAAATCCAGATTGCAATACCTTATGCGCAGTTCTATCTCCAGCATGATGCCCTCCATAAGCTTCGGAGTGACATTTCCGTAGGATTTGTCCATGTTCATGCTCAGGTACACAACGTCTAATAATACCATCTATTCCTTCTTTATAAAGATGTGGGTCATCCCAAAAGTAATGTATTAAATCATAGAAGGAATCATCGTCACATAGGAATGATATTTAACTAGTTGCGGCAAAAGACTGATACTGCGTCGTCGTCGCAACAATCTTTGATCTTGTTTTTGACAAGTAGGAATCTAGCCCAAAAGTGATGAACTATTTCCTGAGGTTGTTGTCGTATATACATTAAATCGCATATGTCTGGGGGACCAGAATTGCTTGGAGAGTATTGATTGCAGTGGGTAGGTGGGTTTAAATCCGAACCCTGACCCATATGGAATTCGGATTTTAATTATTTTTTGAGGTCGTTGGCCCAGGATCCGGAGTGTCGTGGGGTTTTTTAGACTCAGCACCTGATTCTATGTTCGGAGGACAGATGATCCTTTCTCGAAGATGAGTGTCCGGCTCATAGGGCTCGGAAATCCAAACATAGTTTGTTTTTAGCATAGGAGGAGCGGTATCCTCAACTTGTTCTTCCACGACAGTCACCAGGTGGGTGACAGGTGGAGACCTGATTTCCCTCTGATCAGGTTTAAGCCCAATCAGATCGTAATCTATTGCAACCCCCAGGGCGGCGATGTATCTAGCAGTTCATTTAAAGACGAGACATCTGTCGGATCCATCTTATCGAAGCTTTCGGGGTTGATGCGGAGACGATTTTTGGCAATCCGGGGGACCGCCTTGGGCTTGATTGCAGGGCGGACGCCTATGGTGAAATTGCCGATCTGGAGGATCTGCCCAAGAACTAGGGCCCTTCTAGAGGTGATTTTGTCGTTGACGACGAGGCGAGCCATCGATCCTTCTATCGACAACACGGAGGAACTCTCAATGAAAGCACCAATATCGGTGACAAAAGCGGCAGATCTCGCGTAGGGGGTCCCGAACTGTGCGTCTAAGGATCGAAGGTAACAGGAGGCATGGGACATGATGTTTAGCCAGGTTAGGGCCCTCTCGAGGGAGGTAATACCCTACTTCCTGCTTGATTGACTTTGATGAGTATAGGGGTTACAAGAGTTGATCTACCTCAAGATCGTAATGGCTAAACCCTAGATGTCTAGCCTGTAGGATAATGATTGCCTCTACGGACTAAAACCTCCGGTTTATATAGACACCGGAGGGGGTACACAGTCGGTTTACAGAGAAAGGAATCTTCATATCCGAATGCCAAGCTTGCCTTCCACTCCAAGGAGAGTCTCATCCGAACACGGGGGAAGGTCCTCGATCTTTTATCTTCACGACCCATCAATCCGACCTATGCCGCATAAGCCGGCCGAGGACCCCATAATCCAGGACTCCCTCAGTAGTGTTGCTAGGCTTGATTCTTGACTGGTCGATACCCATCTTACGGACAATATCCTGGTAGATCAAGTTGAGGCTGCTGCCGCCGTCCATAAGGACTCTAGTAAGATGGTATCCATCAATGATAGGCTTGAGTACCAGGACCGCCAAACCTCCGTGACGGATACTGGTTGGGTGGTCCCTGCGATCAAGAGTGATCGGACAAGCCGACCATGGGTTGAATTTTGGGGCGACAGGCTCTACGGCATAGACGTCCCTTAATGCGTGTTTGCCCTCCCTCTTGGGGATGTGGGTGACATAGATCATATTCACAGTTTTCACCTCGGGGGGAAACTGTTTCTGTCCCCCGGTGCGTGGTGGGCGAAGCTCTTCATCGTACTCGCTTGGAGGTCCTTTCCCCTTATGTTCGGTGTTTAATTTACCGACATGTTTGAAAACCCAGCAGTTTCTGTTGGTGTGGTTGGCAGGCTTGTCAGGGGTGCCATGAATCTGGCCGGGTCGATCCAGTATCTTGTCCAAGTTGGATGGACTGTCCCTAGTACCTTTTGAATGGCTTCTGCCGCTGACCGGGTTTAGAGCCACTGAATCCGGCGTTTACTGTTGTATCCTCTATATCTTCATTGTTGCTCCGACGCTTGTTTTTGTTGCGTCGTGGCCTTCCATCGCCATCCCGGGCCTCAGAAGTGCCAGGGTCGCTGGTACTGTTGCTTCTACGAGCCAACCAGCTATCTTCATCGGTAGAGAAGCGGATCATGAGTGCATGGAGAGCTGCCATGGTCTTTGGTTGTTCCTGACCGAGGTGTCAGGCGAGCCATTCTTCACGGACGTTGTGCTTAAATGCCACTAAGGCCTCGGCGTTCGGGCAGTCCATGATTTGGATCTTTTTAATCAAGAACCGATTCCAGAGTTTGCGAGCTGACTCTCCGGGTTGCTGAATTATGTGACTTAGGTCATCAGCATCAAGTGGCCGGACATAAGTGCCCTGGAAGTTGTCCCGAAAAGCATCCTCTAAGTCTTCCTAGCTACCAATGGAGTTCTCTGGGAGGCTATTCAACCAGTGTCGTGCTGGTCCTTTTAGCTTTAGATGGAGGTATTTAATGGCGTGGAGATCGTCTCTGCGAGCCATGTGAATGTGGAGAAGAAAATCTTCAATCCATACAATGGGATCTGTCGTTCCATCGTATGGCTCGATGTTTACGGGTTTAAACCCTTATGGAAACTGGTGCTGCATTACCTCATCGGTAAAGCACATAGGGTGTGCGGCGCCTCTGTATCGGGAGACATCGCGATGGAGTTCAGATGACATATGTGTTCGGGGCTGACCCCAGATTAGGTTATGTTTGTCGTGCCAGGCCTGATGACCGTCATCCCGTGTTGGAGCACATCCTCTTAATCCATAGATTGATCTAGTCGGGTCTGCTCTATTGGTCAGGTCTTGACGTAAGTCGTACATGTAGCCCGGATCTGCTATCTCCTTGCCTCTATGGCGAGGGGGCGCATGCTGGTGTTCGACATAATTGGCCGTTTTGTCCCGTCCACGTGGTGGTCGGTCCGGTTGATCCGCGTGATTGTATTTTGACGGTATTGGCTCAAAGGCCTCGTCGTCGAATTGTGGCAGCATCCTGCGTTTGGGATAACTTTTTGTTTGGTGCTCAAAGCCATATCCTTCTTCGGCGGCTAGGACCTTGGTCCATCTGTCATTGAGCGTATCCTGTTCGGCTTGAATCTGCGGATGTTTCTTTTTCAAGCTCCGTGCAGTGGCGATGATTCGTCGCTTGAAGCATTCTTGTTCGAGGGGTTCCTCTGGGACGATGAAATCTTCGTCACCGAGGCTAACATCCTCTTCGGAGACAGGTAAGTAGTTACTATCTTCCGAATCCCCGTGATCGGCAAGTTCGTCGGGGTTGAGTTGACCCTCTTCCCTGTCATCCCACTCGAACGCAGGTTCAACTGGGTGGTTGGAGTCTTCGGTGTTATCCAGAGTTTCATTATCTCCGGTGTCGGTGTTGCTTTCCCTTCCCCGACGTGATCATGAGCGGCGCCGCTAATGCCGGCGCTTTGGTGGTTCGTCGATGGGCTTACCTCATCTGGGTATTGAGTGCCATCGTTGTCCTTCTTCTCAGGCGTGTCCACCATGTATACATTGTAAGTAGAAGTGGTCGTCCAACGCCCAGTGGTGGGCGTGTTTTGACCTGGTTCGGCCTCGATGTCGTCGTCCATGCTGTCGACGTCTTCGGAGGCGTAGTCTAGCATGTCGGTTAAGTCCTCGATAGTGGCTATTAAGTGGGTGGGATGTAAAATCCCTACTCTTAGCCCCCAACTCAAGCTGGGCGTAGTCCGGAGGTGATATTCTGTGATGGCGAGAGTTCGCATTAGGTCTAGTGTTTCGTTTAAGAGCGAAAGCTGGATAGGCGTATGAGGATCTGCGGAGCTAGGTTTCGTAATAACCACTTGACCGAGCCTGATAGACGCAGACCTCGAGAGATCGGAGTTGACGTCCAGAGGCGAATCTGGCTTCCTGATAACGGGGAGGGCCCCGTTTGAGTCCGGGTCCACTGACAGCATGATCGCATCTGGGTCTTCGTCTGGAAGCTCCTTGATGGGAGAGAGTCCGGCGAGGTTCACCCTCCCGTCTTCGGACAGAGTGGTCCGCCCTGGATCTAAGGCCAGGGCGGGCATGAGAGTCAAACCCAGAACTGGGTTTAATGGTGGATCTGAAGGGCCTTCTTCGTATGGGTGGGGAGCGGCGGCCGAGGCCGTGAACCCCTCGAAGATCAGATCTCCTTCGATATCGGCGATGTAGTTCAAACTTCCAAACCTGGTCTGGTGACCAGGGGCGTAGCTATCGACCTGTTCAAGGTGACCGGTCGAGTTGGCACGCAACATGAAGACGCCAAACACAAAGAGTTGACCAGGAAGAAAGGTCTCCCCGAAAGCAGTGGCTTCGTTGATGACAATGCAAGCCATTGATTCGTCTGTCGACAACACAACGGAACTCTCAATGAAAGCACCAATGTCGATGTCAAAACCGGCAGATCTCGGGTAGTGGGTCCCAAGCTGTGTATCTGAGGATCTATGGTAACAAGGGACACAAGGGACACAATGTTTTACCTAGGTTCGGGCCCTCTTAAAGGAGGTAAAACCCTATGTCCTGCTTGATTATATTCGATGTGTATAGGGGTTACAAGAGTTGATCTACCTCGGGATCATAATGGCTAAGCCCTAGCTGTCTGGCCTATGATTATTCTGATAGTCTCTACGGACTAACCTCTCTGGTTTATACACACACCGGAGGGGCCTAGGGTTGTAAAGAGTCGGTTTGCAAAGGAAAGGAAGAGTACACCCGGACACCAAACTTGCCATCCACGCATATGAGAGTCCTATCCGGACATGGGATATAGTCGTCTGCTTTATCTTCACGGCCCATCAGTCCGGCCCATATTGAATAATCCGGACAGCCGAGGACCCCCTAATCCAGGACTACCTCACAAGCCACCAGAGCTAAGGACTAGAGTAGGGGCAAGGATACAGGTGGAGCTGTGGATAACAAAAGGGGTGATGAGAGGATGGGGGTTTGGAGGGTGGGGGAGTGGAGTGAGGAGTTATGGCCGATACGTCGCATCTCCCGATGCAACCTCGTGCCACGCTGTGGCCACTCGAGCCTGGCTCGGAAAAAAAGGTCAATTTGGACGTTCTCCTTAGCCAGGGCCATGACTGATTAAATCATAGAGGCCAGAAATTCGATGCAGCGCATATCCCTACTTAATTAAAAAAAGAGTAATGTTCCTTTTTTCTGACAGCAGAATGCTTCATCAACCGATTCCACCTCTTCCCGCCACGTCCCTTCACCCTTTTTCGCGCCTTTCCTGTACGCTAATCAACCACTTTAATTTACTTAACTTCTATATCAATTTCATCATAATTTGTTTACCAAACATTTTTTTAGAAAAGGAGATTAAAACCCCCCGGCCTCTAAAAAACAAACAAACATTTATTTACACAATCACATGCAGGATTTGATAAACATTTTTTACACAATCACAAGCAAGATTTGATAAAACATCTGTTTACACAATCACAAGCAGGATTTGATAAACATTTATTTACACAATCGAATTAAATACGAGTAGGTGAATCCCAAATCACGTAGTACTCCCTCTATTTTTATTTACTCTGCATATTAGATTTGACCGAATTTATAGAAAAAAATATGAACATTTACAATAAGAAATCTATATCATGAGAAAGTATATTCGATAATGAATCTAATGGTATTGATTTCTTATTGTATATGTTAGGCCAACTCCACCGCGCAACCCTAAACGGACGTCCGGTTTGGCCGGATTTTGTCCCTTTGGGTAGGGCGATGGGGTCGTGTCCGGGCCTGTCCTGGGATGCGGTGACCGTGCGCCCAGTGCGCGGCCGCATCCGTTTGCCCCATCCTGTCCGCCAGGGCCAAAAATGCCCATATTTTCATATCAAAACTAGTTTGCATGTGTGAATATTAATTGTCTGAAAATAAAGTTAGTTTTACAACCCAACCGAAATTGTCTCTAATAAAATAGTTTTACAACCAAATCGAAATTGTCTTGAATGAACATAAAATGAACCAATACATCTATTGGTTGCCAATGTGATCCCACACGTGCTCAACCAAGTCATTTTAAAGATCCAAATGAGTGTGCCAATCACGCAGCTCACGATGGAATTGGACAAACTGTTCAAATGTGGCCGGTTCTTGGTGTAGGGGCTCAACATTTTCACCTTGATAATCAAATCCTTGGTCGAAGATACTCTCAGCACGCTTGTCCTCGACGATCATGTTGTGCATGATCACACAAGCAGTCATCACCTCCCAAAGCTTCGTTTCATCCCATGACAGTGCAGGGTTTCGAACGATACCCCACCGGGATTGAAGCACACCAAAAGCACGTTCCACATCCTTTCTAGCACTCTCTTGCATTTAGGCAAATCTCTTTCTCTTCTCATCTTGGGGCTTCGACATTGTCTTCACAAAAGTTGACCACTGAGGATATATACCATCAGCTAGATAGTATCCCTTATTGTACTGGTGGCCGTTGATCTCAAAGTTGACAGGTGGGGAGTGGCCTTCTGCAACCCTTGCGAAGACTAGAGAACGCCGCAACACGTTGATATCATTGTGAGAACCTGCCATGCCGAAGAAAGAATGCCATATCCAAAGATCTCGCGAAGCCACCGCTTCTAATATGACAGTGCCCCTTGTACTGGCCCTGACAAGCAAATGGACAGTTCTTTCACTCCCAGCGCTTACAATCTATGCTGCCAAGCATGCCTGAAAAGCCTCTAGCTGCGTTGGTATGGACGGGTGAGGGCTGCGCGGTGAGGAGGCGGCCGGAGAATAGCGGCGGCGCCGACGGCGGGGCGGGGCGGGGAGAGGGGGGGGAAGGGTTGGAAGCGAAGGGACTGCTAGTGTCCCTGACAGACGGGCCACGGGGGGACAAGGGCGTGCGGCAAGCCCGTTCGCGCGGTGTCCGATTCACCCAAACTCGACGTAAGTTTGGGCCGAGATGGGTCGAAAATAGACGGAATCCGGACATGTGTCCGTTTGGAGCCGCGCGTTGGGCCGCGCTATTCGTCCATTCTACCCCGAACGGACGCACCCAGGCAAGATAGGGTCGCGTGGTGGAGTTGGCCTTAATATTTTGTTCTATAAACTTTGTCAAAATTTACAAAGTTTGACTTTGACCGAAGCTAATATGCAAAGTAAATAAAAACGAATGAAGTAAATTATTTATATCCTTACGCTAGCCCAACATGCTATGCTCGATTTGCACCGCTGGAGTCTGCATGGGCTGCATGCCGTCAACCAAAGACGCCCATGTTACCCAATCGTCTTTTGCTCACTGCACGCAATCCGCAACCGCCGTCACTGTGCCGATTCGGCCTAGGCCCAAGAGATAAGTGTACTACTCGCACCGCACAGTTCTGTTCGCTTTCCTTACCAAGCAAGGACCGGAGCCTGAGCCAAACATTTACTCCAGTGGTTTAACTCCTTACCAAAACCGCATGCGGCGGCGGCAGCAACCGCAGCAGCAGAGTACTCTCGTCACACACCCTACGAATACCGTGTGACGCCTTTAATGGCAACAGACCGGAGGCCAGCCCAAGTACAGTTGCCAAATACCAAACGAGGACCGGGCGCAAGCTGGGGATTTCGCAGCGCGATCCTCCGCGTCCTAAATTTAACCCGAGCCGCCGCTCACCTACGCGTCTCCCTTTCCTCGGCCCCTCGGCCTCCGCCTCCACCCCCACCTACGCGTACGCCCCCAATCCGAGGCCAGAACTTTTAAGGCAGCACGGGGAGGGGCAGTGCAGAAAGCGAAACGCCCAGCCGGTCCAGTCCAGTCCGGTCCAGCGGGGGCACGCAGGGGAGGGGAGAGGAGAGCAGAGGGGAGGCGGCGATGGCGGTGGGCGCGAAGCTGCACCTCTCGCCGGCCGCCCGGCGCCCCACGCTGCCGCAGCTCCTGGCCGTCGCGCTGCTCTGCTCCGCGTCCTACCTCGCCGGCGTCTGGCACCACGGAGGCTTCACCGCCGCCCCCGCGGCCGGCGGCGGCGGCGGCTCCCCCTCCCCCGTATCCATAGCCACCACCACCGCCGCCTCCGTCGCCTGCGTCTCCCCCACCACGCCCGCCGCCGCCCGCGTCGTCGTCGGCGGCGCCCCCCTCGACTTCGCGGCGCACCACGCGGCCGACGACACGGAGGCGGCGAACGCCACGGCGCCGGCGCGGCGCGCGTACGAGGCGTGCCCGGCCAAGCACTCGGAGCACACCCCCTGCGAGGACGTGGAGCGGTCGCTGCGGTTCCCGCGCGACCGGCTCGTGTACCGGGAGCGGCACTGCCCGGCGGAGGGCGAGCGGCTGCGGTGCCTCGTCCCGGCGCCCAGGGGGTACCGCACGCCGTTCCCGTGGCCCGCCAGCCGCGACGTCGCCTGGTTCGCCAACGTGCCGCACAAGGAGCTCACCGTGGAGAAGGCGGTGCAGAACTGGATCCACGTCGACGGCGACAAGTTCCGCTTCCCCGGCGGCGGCACCATGTTCCCCCACGGCGCCGGCGCCTACATCGACGACATCGGCAGGCTCATCCCCCTCCACGACGGATCCATCCGCACCGCCCTCGACACCGGCTGCGGGGTAATTAAATTAAACTAACTGTTCCATTCCCAATCGCCTGTCCTTTGATCTCACGATAATCGCATGCCCAAATGAAGCGTCTTATGATAAAAATCTGGGTGAGGGGGTTAATTGGGGTTTAGGAACAGGGGACGGGGATCTCGGGAATGCCGGAATGGGATTTGCTTTTTGAGAATTATTATGAGAATTCGGAATGGGATTTGCTTTGCGGGTGTCTGAAGTTTCCAGACCGCATGATCGTGGTCCGGGCCTTGTGCGCAAACGGGTCTGGCCCGGGAAGGAGCTTTACTCTTTCAGAAAATCAGATTTCATTCAACTTTTCACACTCTGTAACGTAGCCAGCTGTAGTGAACTGTAGCACACTGTTTATAAAGTATCCCACGTGCACAGCAGTTAGAAATCTGCACGCCGAGCCTGTCATTTGCGTTTGTTCTTTGCCGGACCAGATTCTCGGAATTCACTAGCGTATGTGCTGTGTGCAGTGATGTTGAATTGGATTGCCCTGTCACAGTTCCACCGCAAATCATAGTGGCAGCCCTGCGTACTCTAACGAAGATCAGCAATTGTTGCTATTTTGACTTGGGCATTTTGATCTGTTTGTTTGGCCGATAAACTGATTGCATGCATCCGAATTTGGTTTTCAGTTACTGAAATGTGGTGCATTGCGCTGCTCTCTGCATGCAGGTGGCGAGTTGGGGAGCGTATCTGTTGTCACGCAACATCCTGGCCATGTCGTTCGCTCCGCGGGACTCGCACGAGGCGCAGGTACAGTTCGCGCTGGAGCGCGGGGTGCCGGCGATGATCGGCGTCCTCGCCTCCAACAGACTCACCTATCCTGCGCGCGCCTTCGACATGGCGCACTGCTCCCGCTGCCTCATCCCCTGGCAGCTCTACGGTATGTACCCCTCTGATCGCCCCTCGAACTCGAACCATCAGACATCGATAGATTTTCAGTGGCCTTAATGTGCTGCACATGGACACGCAGATGGCCTGTACTTGATCGAGGTGGATCGCATTCTTCGTCCTGGGGGCTACTGGATCCTGTCCGGGCCACCGATCAACTGGAAGAAGCACTGGAAGGGGTGGCAGAGGACCAGGGCGGACCTGAACGCAGAGCAGCAAGCCATCGAGTCAGTCGCCAAGAGCCTCTGCTGGAAGAAGATCAAGGAGGTTGGCGACATTGCGATCTGGCAAAAGCCTACCAACCACATCCACTGCAAGGCCTCCCGCAGAGTCATCAAGTCCCCGCCGTTCTGCTCCAATAAAAACCCAGACGCTGCCTGGTAAAGTAGTTACTCGATTACTTACAGTGCCACGTTATTATCCATTTTGAACTCCAGCTCACGGCCATGACTCATGACTGTAGGTACGAGAAGATGGAGGCTTGTATAACTCCGCTGCCGGAGGTTAGTGACATCAAGGAGGTCGCCGGCGGTGAGCTGAAGAAGTGGCCGCAGAGGCTCACCGCCGTGCCACCCAGGATTGCTAGTGGCAGTATTGAGGGGGTCACTGCCGAAATGTTTAACGAAGACACCAAGTTATGGAAGAAGAGAGTCGGGCACTACAAGTCCGTGATAAGCCAGTTTGGGCAGAAGGACCGGTACCGCAACTTGCTGGATATGAATGCGCGCTTTGGCGGCTTCGCTGCGGCATTGGCGGGTGACCCTATGTGGGTGATGAACATGGTCCCAACCGTTGGAAATTCAACCACCCTTGGGGTGATATACGAGCGCGGCCTCATTGGAAACTACCAAGACTGGTGAGTTTTCGTACTGCAAACATGGCTCCTCTATGCCGGTGACGAGGATCATGTTTTTGTTGGGGTGTGTGACCTCTCTGTATCTCTGCAGGTGCGAGGGCATGTCCACCTATCCCCGGACCTACGACCTCATCCATGCTGATTCGGTTTTCAGTCTGTACAAGGACAGGTAAACACAAGCCGCAGTACTATTTAGACAGTGATTGGTTTTCTTGTTCTTGGCTAGTTCAAATTATGTAAAAGCTGTTTTCACCTGGTTACAATCTGATAAATTTGAGCTTGTGGTTTTGCAAGGTGTGAGATGGACGCCATCCTGCTGGAAATGGACAGGATCCTGAGGCCGGAGGGCACGGTGATCATCAGGGACGACGTGGACCTGCTAGTGAAGATAAAGAGCGTCGCGGACGGGATGAGATGGAATAGCCAGATCGTGGACCACGAAGATGGTCCGCTCGTCCGGGAGAAGCTCCTCCTTGTTGTGAAGACATACTGGACACTCGGGGACGAGAAACAATAGCAGCACCCCGAAATAAAAGCATGAGAAATGAGAAAATCGACAGATACTGGGCAGATGCCACACACATCCGGCTTCCTCTCACCGTGTTCGCCCTGTGGTTTTGAAGTTTCATCTTGTTTGGGTAGTTCGTTTGGTGAAATAGTGAAACATAGTGGAGACATGCCCACGTCTGTTCACAGAGGGCAAGCCTGCCAAGATTTTGACATGGGGAAGGACAGCCAGCCAGCCAAATGGGGTTGACAGAGATTTCATTGTGTTTCTTGCTGTACAAAGTGTTGGTTATGTGTAAGTTCCCCTCGGCTGTTCTGCCCTCCTTACTGAATCAGACCCAAGAATGTTAAGAGTACTATTATCTTCGGTGATTTGGCTCTTAACTTTTCTTCCGACGGGAGTAATTTGGTTCCAACTGGTTTGACCGTGACGGTAAAACCAGGCTAACCTAACTGCTAACGGCACGTAACTCGTCGTGAAACAGCCGCCGTGCTAAATGCATGCACGGCGTTTCCGTCCATGCGCATGGGGCTGCCGCTCTGAACTTGACCATTGCCTTTAACCTTCCATTTGCCTTTGACCTTCCATCTGGTTGTAAGTTTGGTGTACCACACCGAATGCAACCGTAGCTCAAGCTTCAGCTTTCAGCTTCTTTCTTTCTTTACAGCATAAGCCTGTTTTTCAGAGGAAAAAGGACGAGCTAACAATTACCGATACTTTTAAGTGAAATAAGGAGGTTATATATCATTTTCTGGGTCAGCGTCTCCCCGATTTTTTGTGCACACGTCAGGGTCGGTGCTGAAGACAGACAAGGCAAAATTTGCCCAAAATCTGCCAGAAAACTGTCAGCCAAGTGAGCGGATTTCGTGGCAGATATATAACACA
Source organism: Triticum urartu (assembly GCF_003073215.2). Lineage (NCBI taxonomy): Eukaryota > Viridiplantae > Streptophyta > Magnoliopsida > Poales > Poaceae > Triticum > Triticum urartu. The sequence goes on from NC_053023.1 coordinate 630,235,937, forward strand.
AATCTGTCCATGTCATGCCATACTGTTCTGTCCTCCACAGAGACACGTTTTGTTTTGCTGCAAAATATAAGAACTTAATTAGTGGCACCTTTTTTCTTCTTGAAAAAGGGAACATAGTACAGTAAAAAAATCGCATAGTACGTACATGCTACTCAGCGGTGAAAAAGAAAAGCGAAACTTAGATATTTATGTGACCACTCCAAAAAATATTACTAGCACTAAACTTTAGGACACTGGAAAAAGATGGATCTCGCAAAAAATAATGACGAATTGACGAGTCCACCTCCAATAGTAACTACTCCCTCCGTTTCGAGTTACTTGTCGTAGATATGGATGTATCTAGATGTATTTCAGTTTTAGATAAATCCATTTCTGCGACAAGTAATTTGAAACAGAAAGAGGGGCTGGTCCCTAACAGCAGGAGCAAACGAACAAACACTGATCGGGTGGCGAATTCTCGGGCGGCATGCATTGAATTGAATTGATATAGAGACTTTTGGACACAACCGGAGGCCCCTCATCCGCAGATTCTCAGCTTACAAGCTACTCCTACTATGGCCAGAGTCAAGCTCACCTAACACTGCGTAGTACACTATGGTGGCCTTTGTTTGGGCTTTAGCTACAGATTGTTGGATTCTAGTCCACCCAAAATCAGATTTTCAAACAAACAGTCAGATTTCTATCTTAGCTTTGAAGAATCAGATTCTGGAAATTGAACTACGCCGACGTGCAAGCCCGGAGCTGCGAATTTGCTGATTCCCGGGATTCCCGAGTGGCCACTTATCCAGGTTCCAGAATAGACCGACCTCTCCCCGTTATTACGCTAGAAATGCCACTGGCCCCGTCCAATTTCCTCCAGCGCCAGGTTATCCTCCACCTCGTCCTTTCTCACCCAACCAACAGAGAAGGGGATTTCCTCCAGCGCCGCCGCCCCTCCCTATAATCCCGGTGCCTCCCCACGGCCACGATCTCTGCTGCGCGGCCGTCCCCGGTCTCCACCTCTGCCGCCGTCCGCCCGTCCCCAATCTCCACCCGTGCCGCCCCCAATCTCCTGTCTACGGCGAAGGGGATGGATCCGAGCAGCTCCACCCCGACCTACAACAAGCTACTCGCGTCCCCTAGTTCCACATGCACTGCCCCCGCCGGTGTCCATGTCTGTCCATGCCGTCCAGGGGGTGGATATTTGCCCTGTTATTTGCCAATTTTTGTTTGTCTTTTCTACTGAATAATTGCTCAAATCATGTGTATATGCTCCCGGTCAGAATGTGTATAGATGTTTGAATCAAAATATTTCTGAGTCGTTCAATCAATGTGGTCAGTTCTGCAAGTTCTATATTTAACCATTAGTGCATTCGGGGGTGTTACAGACATTGCATAGCTCGTCTGCTTTTCCTAAAGCAGGGCAAACAAACGGCTAGCTTCTGATTCTCAGAATCCGTAGCTGCAGCTGATTCTCACAATCCAAGCCACAGCTGATTCTCAAGAATCTGTGGCCCAAACAAAGGGGGCCTATGGCCAGAGCCATTGTTATTTTGGAATCGGTCTTGGTAGTTAAATTTATGATCAAAGTTGAAGCACCGAGATAGAAAAAATACTACATTGTGAAATGGAGAGAGTAGTAGTACTATAGAGCCTGCGCCTCTCCGAGATCTGCATGCAGATAGTCGGCTGGTCAGTGGTTGAGCAATGGGGCAGGAGCCAATCAGCCAATGGCACTCTAGGATCCACATAGGATGCCACGGGTGGAGTAGTTAAGAATCTCTGTCACTGACTTGACATGAGATGATGAGAAAAATAACAATGGGTGCACAATCATTGGTCCTCTCCTGCCAGACCGCGACGTACACTGATGGTAGTGGAGTACTGCATTATGGAGCTCGTTCACCCGGCTGTCCAAACAGTCGTACGAAACGCAACGAGAAGGAATTGAGCTTTGCATGCAGCAACCTTGGTACTGCTCCCAGCTATACGGTGTGATCTGACCGGACAGAGGCTGCTAGGACAGCCGGAAAGCGTGCCTGCAGGGACGTCCCCGGCTGGTTGGAGGAGGCGGGAGATCCCGTGCTTTGGTCTGATCCGAGAGTGAAGCCCGGCGCGATTTGGATCAGGCCGCTCCGGAATTCACGTGCTGCGGCATGGAAGAGGAAAATTCTCTGCTCCGGCTGGTGCCCACTGTCTGGCGCCAAAAGGAAGCTCGGGTGGGAGTAGGAGGAGCAAAGCACTTTCACGGTGGTCTGTCCTGTCGATGCTACTAGCAACGGGGGGAAATGGCCAAAAGAGCGTGCAGCGGCCGAGCTCAATGGAGCTCTCTTTTTTTCCCCAGCCAAAAATGCTATTTCTGCACCTCAAGAAAATCTGAAAAAATATACACAAACATATATATACACGTACAAATTTTCATGGACACATATGTTCATATGTTTTTTTAGCACAGCATATGTTCATATGTGATGTACACAAAAAAGACAAAATACATAGATTAAAATGGGCTTTTGCATTATTGTCTTTGGGCCAGATATTTGTCTTTTTATTTTGTGTATCATGTAAATAATCAAATTAGTTGATGAAACTTTATACACACTTGAATAACAAGTTTTTTTTTGACATTTTTAATTTATTTATTTTGAAAACTTTTAATTAATTAATGTTGAAACACAGACTCGATGCTTTTTGTAACGCCTCTCTCGGGGAAATGGTGGGATGAATGAGCCGCACCTGCACGGACAAGCAAGAGTCGAGTCAACACCACTGGTAGGAATTACCAGCCATGGTAGCCGCGGCATCAAGGGAGTCAGACGATGCGTTGATTTGTCGCCAGCCGTGCGAGGTTTTCTCGTTGTGCGTTGTGTTGAGCAGAGTACAACAAAACATACACAAAACTAGGAAATGCGGTAGGGATGCAAACTGGGAACCTATAGGATAGTTTATTTTGTTGAACTAAGAAGGGTCGGAGGGTATCCTCAAGGTTTCAAATCAACATACCTAAAACGCGGTGAGTGACATTGCTCGATACTGTAATAACTAACGAACATACATGCAAATAGTCCAACTCTAGGCCTCAGGTGATCACCGCCCCCAACCACATCAAGACAGGCATTGCTGCGTGGGCCTACCACTACCAGTGCCAGAACCCATTACTTCATAATACATTTTTATCTCGTAAAGTACATTCTAAATAACTAAGAAAAAATATTTTAATTAATAGGTTATGGAAACATTGCTTAAATTAGTTTGAAGAAGGAAAATGTATATTGCAAAAAACGGAAAATATTCATGTACTCGGGATATAAATATCCATACATTTGAAATGTAGTAATAAATAGGAACTTTTCGGGTTTGACATCACATTGGGAAAAGCTATAAAAATGCCCGTATTTTAAAAATGTATATATTAAATAAAAATATCACATATTTGAGAACAATTCATATATTTGCCCCCCAAAAGAACCAAAATATAAGAAAACACAACATGAAATAAAAAAAATAAAGTTAAAAAGTGGAAAAGGAAAAGGAAACTAGAAAAAGTGAAAGATCAAAGGAAAGCGTAATAAGAAAGAAAAAAAACTTGAAATCTAGAAGATGAGGTCCATACACACGCTTCATCCGAAAATGGCTCATATTCTTCGCTCATGGCATACAATAGGATTTGCCATAGCAACACATGGTACGTACTAGTTAAAGGGACGTCGCTCACGATAACCATTCACATGGGCCTGCCTTATTATTCATTACTAGTTAATTGCCCATGCATTGCAACAGAGGCATGCGTATTCTATTTGTTCAACAACAATTGTGTCTTATACTCTATGGCTCATGCACGCCATATTCTAGCTATTGGTAAGACTAGGGGTAGGGGAATTCAATAAAAGTTTAGATATAGTTGAATTTATGATAAGATTCGATATGATTTGGGTAGGGGTAGGGGAAGGCAACACTATTTTTGATTAATTATTAAGATTTGATTTAGTTAAGATATGATTTTTTAGCAAGATCTGATTGAGTTAATGTAGAACATGATTTTTAGTAGGAGAAGGAAAGGAAAGCCCGATTTGATTTAGATTATTCCAAACTAGAAGGCGTGGAGGGGATGAACCAAGGTAGTTGACAGACAAAAACCAACAGGAAGGGTTGAGCAAATCGGTTTGGTCTTTAGTGGAAGGGAGAAAAATCAGCCATAAAGGAATGGTGGGAGGTGAGGCGAACCTACTTACTCTCATTTAATAGTAGAGACTAGCTAATTATCCGTCGTTGAATGGGCATGCAAATTCGGCTATTCTAATGGTTTAACGTCAATCTTATCCGACATATTCCTTAGACCCACTATATTATAGATTAAATTTTATTTGAGTATGAGTATGGCAAGGCAAATAAAGTTTTGATTTAGTTGAGGTTTTGGTAAGATTTGATTTGATTTGGGCATGGGCAGAGGAAGGCAAGACAAGTTTTGATTTTGGCAAAATTTGTTTTAAGCTATTTAATTATTGCAGGACATGGTTTTGGGAAATTATTGATTTACTTTAGATTATTTCTATTTACTTCATTTATGTAGGTTTATATTTTGTTTTGTGTGGCATCGGTTAAGACTACCAAAAAGAAAAATCAGCGGAAAACCAAATAGGGAGGGGGGTGGGGAGGAAAAAACTGGGGGCGGAGGTGAGACAAACCTGCCACCCCCTTTAGTAGTAGAGAGTATCTTGTCTTCCATTTTTATTTCTAATTTCTTTCCTTTCCTTTTCTTCTTTCTCTTTCACTTTTCTGTTTTACATTTGTTGTGTTTATTTTGTTAATTCTAAATCATTATTTTTTTCTATTCTAAATAAAATTATATTATTTCACCTTATTTGTGTTTGTTTTTGCCAATGTCCAATCATTTTTACCTTTTTAGGTAAGCACATGAATAATTTTTGTGGGATACTCTTTTTTTAGGTCGAACACTTCTTTTATAACATGTGGACTATTTTTTAAACATGAACTTCTCTTTAAGATATATGGACATTTCATCTCACATACAAGACCATTGTTTACAATATACATGAACATTTATTTTCATACATGTGAATATTATTTTGCAGCACTTGAAGGTTTTTTTTCTTATCATCAAACTAATTTATATCTTTTGTAAAACATTTTTTAAGTATACATAAACCTTTTTCTTGAAATGTGTGCAAAATAGGTGAAACATTATTTTTGCAGCTTATGGGAATTTTTCTTACCATTAAAATGATTTTATAAAACTTCTATTTTTTCTTCTAATATTTATACTGAAAAGGAAAATGTAGACGAACAGTAACTGCAATATTATTCCCTAAAAAACAATAAGTGCAATATTTGCCAGCCCATGGCAGCCCAAAGAGAGCGACGCATGAATGAACGGCCCAATAAGAAAGAGTACAGTAGTAGTGTAATTCAGAGAGACCACAGCATTGCCACACCAACCCCAACGAGTCAGGCAACCACTGTTCTCCTCACAACCTTTACGTTTGACGATGGCTCACCCAAAGCACGCCCAGAATCGCGCCCGCTGCTCTTTACATACAGATTGACCGTTTCTACTCGTTACCCGATGCGCCTGGCTGGCTTTCGATTGATCACACGAGACATGTAGAAACCACATGCGTTTCCAACCTAGTTAGATAGAAGGATGGACGCCTTGGCGGGGCTCTCGGCCTTTGCCGCGGTGGCGCTGCCGCTCCTCCTGCTGTACAGCGTGCACCGGTGGAGGAACCCTCGGTGCAACGGCCGGCTCCCGCCGGGGTCCATGGGCCTCCCGCTCGTCGGCGAGACGTTCCAGTTCTTCTCCCCGGACGCCTCCTTGGACGTCCCTCGCTTCATCCGAGACAGGCTCACGAGGTACGCATACTTTTTTCATCCCCGACGAGTGGCGAGGCCCAAGCGAATTACATGGGCCAGTTTCTCATATAGGCTTTGGTGCGAGATTTTGTATAGGTACGGCCCGATCTTCAAGACGAGCGTGGTGGGGCACCCGGTGGTGGTGTCGGCGGACGAGGAGCTGAACCACATGGTGTTCCAGCAGGAGGGGGAGCTGTTCCAGAGCTGGTACCCGGACTCGTTCGTGGAGATCCTCGGCCGCGACAACGTCGGGGAGCAGAAGGGCACCATGTTCAAGTACCTCAAGAACATGGTGCTCAGGTTCTTCGGCCCGGAGAGCCTCAAGGAGTCCATCCTCCGCGACGTCCAGCGCGCCGTCTGCAGCTCGCTCTACACCTGGTCCACCCTGCCGGCCGTCGACCTCAAAGAAGCCGTCTCCACCGTAAGCCTAGTCTTGTGACGCTCTGGATTATTACACGTGGTATTCACTGTTCAGGTTATGCTGCTACCTCGCGTACGGTGTTTGATTGCAGATGGTGTTTGAACTTTCGGCGAGCAAGCTGCTCGGCCTGGAGCCGTCGAGGTCCAAGGTTCTACGGAAGAGCTTCTTCGACTTCGTTCGAGGGCTCATCTCCTTCCCGCTCTACCTGCCAGGAACAGCCTACTACGCATGCATGCAGGTGATCAACGCGAACACTAAGTCGGTCAGTAGTGAAGGCTGTTCAGCCATGCATGCACTAGGGTCATCAGGGCATGTACAATAGTGCTATCTTAGAAGTGCCACGTAGGATAAATGATGAGATGGAGGAGATAAAACTCATAAGAAAAGACTTGTCTTCTCTTATTTAAGATAAGATAAGAGATGATCTCTTAGCACAATTCTCACCATGTTTTAAGGAATTACTAGTTATTAAAGATAAGGCTAAGATATAACCCATTGTAAACATACTTTTTTGTCATCTCTAAATTGCATGCAAGACTTAAGATAAGACTGTCTTATCAACCATTGTATATGCCCTTAACTGACTATGAGTAACTTTCAGGGACGGATGAGTGTAATGGAGGTGCTGCAGCAGGTGTTGGAGGAGAGGACGAGATCAGCTGAGGCGGCCGGAGGAGGGGAAGCACGGTGCCACGGCGACTTCCTGGACTACGTCGTCCAGGAGATCACCAAGGAGAAGCCGGTCCTGACGGAGGGAATGGCGCTGGACCTCCTGTTTGTGCTCCTCTTCGCCAGCTTCCACACCACGTCGCTGGCCATCACCCTGGCCGTCAAGCTCCTCACCGACAACCCTCGCGTCCTGGAGGAACTCACGGTGAGTCCTGTATGATCTTTACGTGCATGCTGAGCTGAGCAACTTCTAAATCTTTGTGATTTGGCTTGGGTGTATAGGTGGAGCATGAAACGATTCTGAACGAGCGTGAGGCAGGCGGTGAGACTGATGGCGACAGACTTACATGGAAAGAGTACAAATCCATGACATTCACATCCCAGGTCATAATCCATGAAACGCATACCTTTAGCCGTACTAATAATAGTACGTTTATGCTGCCATAATCAGACGCACATGCATCATCTTCTACAGGTGATAAACGAGACGGTCCGACTGGCCAACATTGCGCCTGGCATCTTCAGAAAGACACTGAAAGATGTACAGTTCAGAGGTAATCATGCATACAAAAAAACAAAACATTGTGTCCCGATGTTACGATCTAAATCATGCATCCTGCGAAAACAGAAGAGACAGTAGCTAGTAGTATCTCTCAAATGACAATTATTGGCGACAGGCTACACAATTCCAGCTGGATGGGGAGTGATGGTCTGCCCTCTCGCGGTGCACCTGAATCCAGATATTTACCCTGACCCCCTCACCTTCAATCCTTCAAGGTTTAAGGTTTGTACTGGACCTCAATGCCCAACTCATGCAAGATCAAACAGCTCAACCCTATGTATGCACATAGTACACTTTATCTAGGACAACTGTGGTAATTTACTTAACTAGGGCGCCACATGCACACAGGATAAACTAGAGGCAAACCGTGGGTCAAGACACTTCATGGCTTTCGGAGGAGGTCTCCGGTCCTGTGTTGGAGCAGACTTCAGCAAGCTACAAATGGCCATTTTCCTTCACTTTCTTGTCACCAAATATAGGTGCCTCCATTGTTTTCTAATGAATCCACTTGGAGCCCAAAATTTTGTAATTGTTCATATCCTCCATTTCTTTGTCATCATTTGCTCCAACGTATTTCAGGTGGATACAACTAGGTGGAGGCAAGATAGTCCGGTGTCCAGGGCTGGAATTTCCTGATGGTTACCTCATTCAGATTAGACAGAGAGACTAATCAACACCTGCTTTCAAGTCATGCTAGCAGTAGGAAAAGCTTATATCACACGTGTACAATTGTTCTAGCATGTTGTTTGATGAAATAACAGTTGTGCAGAAGTATTTCTACTCTGTCATTTTTCTGCAGTTAAGTAAAAATACATCTTCAGAGATTTTCAAGCTTAGCCTAATCTATATAATAAGTAACAAAGACGACAAGTCAGCTTAACTTATGACCTATATGCATGCTTTGCTGAGGTGGCGCAGTTGCATGGATAGATTAGTACTACTACCTCCGTTCCTAAATACAAGTCTTTTTAGAGATTCAATATAAACAACATATGAAGCAAAATGAGTAAATCTACATACTAAAATACGTCTATATACATCCGTATGTAGTCCATATTAAAATATTTTAAAAAACTTTTATCTAGAAACGAAGGGAGTACAAAATAGGCGGCCTAGTAAGTTTCTCCCCTCGTGTTTTATTAAAATGGTTGAAATCTATAAACTCCGAAGCTCTATATTTTATCAAACCATGATACATTTGTACCCTTTCTTCGTTTGCTAAAAGAAAGTTTCACATCTTTCATTGCTTTCTTCTATAATGAAAAGGCAGCTCACAAGCAAAAGGAAACAAGAAATTTAGATTGACCTATTATCACAAAACTCATTTTGATGGCCCGATTTGGGTGTCCGTGATGGGGGAGAAAACTTGACAGTTTGAACACTGTCCAAAAATATTACATCCAAGTAAAGAGATTCAATTAGCAACACCCGAAACACTCCCATCCCATGGAGAACACGAGCGCCTTTAAATATTTGGGATATCTCTTCCCCCTCCGCGTAAGCACACACCTCATTTTCATGCTAAGAGCATCACGGACCCCTAAAATGGACACGGTATCCGTCCGCAGACACGTCCGTGAAGCGTGATAGAGCCGGCCATCCAACCAAGCCCACATACATTTCAAAGCTAAATTGAATTAAATAGATGAATTTCATGCAAACCTGATACCAAATTCATTACATTTTAAACATATTTTAACTAAACAATACTGGACTAGGCTTTTTTAGTTAACCTAGTATAAATGATCGCCGGCCATGGGGGTACCCGTTCCCCATGACATGTCTCCCCCATGTCCAAGAAAGCTCACCAGCCGTCTGTGCGCAACGAAAAGTGAAGCTTGGGGGGGGGGAGTAGTGCCTATTGGGAAACATAGTAGAAAATAAAATTTTCGCGCCTACGATCACCCAAGATCAATATGAAGATGCATAACAGGTTGGGATCACGATCATTACCGACACCGAGTTGCAGCAGAAGAAGGACTTGTCAGTGTAGAACGTACTTGGAGTCCCTCGAACCGTTGATGAACGATCCCTCGTACCAACCATGAACAGTCCCTTGAATTGAAGACCCAAAACACGGCCTCTCTACTTGGTTGCAAGTATGCAACCTTCACGATCCGGCAGCGCTTCGCCGTCCAAAGCTAATCATCGCTGGAGAATTAGAGGGAGAAGACTAGAACCATACGGGGATTCTAATTATGTGGACAAGAGGATTAGCCTAGCTCTAATTAGTCAATTAGGACCAACTAGAACTAGAAGAACTAGAGGAGGCTCCAAAACTTGTATATACAATAGAGCAAAAAACCCTAGTATATATAGAATGGAGGAGGAGGAGGGGGCAGCCACCAAGGAGGGAAAGACCCTCCTTGGGGTGCCGGCCATTGGGGAGGAGTAAGACTCCTCCCCAAGTACAATTTGCCCCCCTATAAGGCACATTTGCTCCCTTGGGTGTTTTGGCAATCAATGTCAACATACATATTATTGGACTAACAGTTCTGCCTAGAATATTTCAAATAAGTCCAATGGTGGCATGGCAAGGACAATAGGATTTGGAACCCACTCAAAATGTGAAGATTTTTTTGGCTACCCCAAGACTCTATATTTTTGGTTTAGTGATCCAAGATCACATTGAGTCCCTTGGAAAAGCCAATACTATTAAAAGGGTATGAGGTATTGGTGATGAGGTTGTTGCTCAAGTACTCGGTGATATTGCTCAAAAAACCCTCAATCACTTTCCCAAACCACATCTATCCAAAACCCTAATTCATCATTTCGGCCCCACCGATATATTCCATTCCGGACCCACCGAGATGATCCTACTACTACCACAGCCAAAACCCTAGCTTTTTGGTCTGACCGAAATGGCTCTTGGTCCCACCAGATGGCCTGACCAAGTTTTTGTGATGAAATCACTTCCTCTCGGATTCACCGAGTGAAACTGATCGGAATTACCGAAACGCGGTTCAGCCTTTGCCAGTGCACTTCGGTCTCACTGAGATGATCTAGTCGGTCCCATCGAGACCCCCAACCTTCATATCTTTTGCACGGGTCGGTCTCACTGAGAATTTCAGTCGGTGCCACCGAGTTTGGTCAAAAGTGTGTAATGGTTGGATTTCATGTGGAGGCTATTTATACCCCATCCACCCCCTCTTACTCAGAAAGAGAGTCATTAGAACGAACCACAACCTCCACCATTCACTTTTTGAGAGAGAACCACCTACTCATGTGTTGAGATCAAGAGATTCCATTCCTACCATTTGAACCTTGATTTCTAGCCTCTTCAAGTTTCTTTCCACTCCAATCCTTCTCCTACCCCAAGCCAAATCCGTGAGAGAGAGATTGAGTGTTGAGGAGACTATCATTTGAAGCACAAGATAAAGGAGTTCATCACCAACACAACATCTATTACCTTTTGGAGAGTGGTGTCTCCTAGATTGGTTAGGTGTCACTTGGGAGCCTCCAAGATCATGTGGAGTTGAACCAATGAGTTTGTAAGGGCAAGGAGATCGCCTACTTCGTGAAGATCTACCCGAGTGAGGCTAGTCCTTCGTGGACGTAAGCCATGGTGGAATAGACAAGGTTGCTTCTTCATGGACCCTTCGTGGGTGGAGCCCTCCGTGGACTCGCGTAGCCGTTACCCTCCGTGGGTTGAAGTATCCATAAGCGTGGACGTATGATAGTACCACGCCAAAAATCTCTGTGTCTCCATTGCGTTTGCTCATTCCAATTCCCTTCTCTTTTACATCTTGCACTTGCATGCTTTACCCTTTCCGCTGATACTCTTGCTATGCTTGTGTAAAATATATTGCGTGCCCTTTAACATGTGCTAAACTCAACCTTAACTTGAAGAATCTTAAAAACTACTACTTTTACTTATTAAGGGTCTAATCACCCCCCCTCTAGACCCCTCTTCTCGATCCTACAGCCCAATATTCATCGAAACCCTTCTGGTGACCCTCAAACGCTTCCAGATCCCCTCGAAACTATTTTGAATATTCATGAAAAAAATTCCACAAATATATTCTCATGACACCCATCCTACTAATACTTAGTAGATCATGATTGCCTTAAACTTGTGACCCCGTAGGTTCAGTAATTCATAGACATGTACGAAACCATTCGTTCAGTGACTGTCAGTGGGACCGTGGACGCCCATATTGATCCTTATGAGAACGATAATGATATCCGAGTGAACCTATGGTTATCATGTGATGTTCCCTTTGTTTCGGGATACTTCACAAACCCGGGATGCATCAGTATCCTCCTGAGTCATCACCTTGCTCACTATACCAAAATCCTCATTACCGGTTATGTTCTTCTTTCTCATTATTGTGTTCTGGCATCCCCGTGACGTAGTCACCTATGTTTGGGCAGACAATGTTGGATGCCATCACACCGAGAGTGCCCTAGCCCCTAAGACTATCTCTCCATTGTCGGAGGAACAAATTCCACTCTCGAGCTATCTAGTCCCCTGTCAAACTTTCCAATGAATGATACGCCCATTTTGCATCATGTTTTTCTACTGTTATTTATAATGTTTTGATGCATAATAATGCTTCATGGAGTAATTCTAATGTATTTTCTCTCATAATATGCAAGGTTCACACAAAGAGGGAGAATACCGACAGCTGGAATTTTGGGCCTGAAAAAGCTATGTCAGGGCACCTATTCTGCACATCTCCAAATGATCTGAAAATTTAAGGAAAATTATTTTGGAATATAAGAAAAATAATGGAGCAAATAACTACCGGAGGGGGGCCACCTGGTGAGCACAAGATACCAAGGCGCGCCAGGCCCCCCAGGCGCGCCCTAGTGGGTTGTGCTCAACCCTGCCCACCTCCGGTGCCCATCTTCTGGTATATAGGTCATTTTTACCTAGAAAGAAAAAAGGAGAGGACTTTTGGGATGGAGAGCCGCCATCTCGAGGCGGAACTTGGGCAGGAGCACTTTTGCCCTCCAGCGGAATGATTCCGCCGGGGGAACTTCCCTCCCAGAGGGGGAAATCAAAAGCCATCGTCATCACCAACAACCCTCTCATCTTTGGGAGGGCAATCTTCATCAACATATTCAACAACACCATCTCCTCTCAAACCCTAGTTTATCTCTTGTGTTCAATCTTTGTACCGGAACCTCAGATTGGTACCTGTGGGTGACTAGTAGTGTTGATTACATCTTGTAGTTGATTACTATATGGTTTATTTGGTGGAAGATTATATGTTCAGATCCATTATGCTATTTAATACCCCTATGATCTTGAGCATGATTATCATTTGTGAGTAGTTACTTTTGTTCTTGAGGCCACGGGAGAAGTCATGTTGCAAGTAATCATGTGAACTTGATGTGTGCTCGATATTTTGATGATATGTAAGTTGTGATTCACTTAGTGGTGTCATGTGAATGTCGACTACATGGCACTTCACCATATTTGGGCCTAAGGGAATGCATTGTGGAGTAGTTATTAGATGATGGGTTGCTAGAGTGACAGAAGCTTAAACCCTAGTTTATGCGCTACTTCGTAAGGGACAGATTTTGGATCCAAATGTTTAATGTTATGGTTAGATTTTATCTTAATATTTTTCTCGTAATTGCGGATTCTTGCGAGGGGGTTAATCATAAGTAGGAGGTTTGTTCAAGTAAGAACAACACCCAAGCGCCGGTCCACCTATGTATCAAATTATCATAGTAGCGAACACGAATCAAACCAACATGATGAAAATGACTAGATGAAATTCCCATGTACCCTCAAGAACGCTTTGCTTATTATAAGAGACCGTTTTTGAATGTCCTTTGCCACAAAAGGATTGGGCTACCTTGCTGCATTTTATTTACCGTTACCGTTACTTGTCCGTTACAAATTATCTTGCTATCAAACTACATGTTACCGACTATTTCAGTGCTTGCAGAAAATACCTTGCTGAAAACCACTTGTCATTTCCTTCTACTCATCGTTGGATTCAAAACTCTTACTTGTGGGTCATCAAGACTCTTTTCTGGTGCCGTTGCCGGGGAGTGGAAATTGGTAAGGAAAAATTATTACTAAGTGCTGAAATTTATTGTCACTTTCTACTATGGTATACCATTGTTTGAGGGGTTTGTTCGGGGTATCTTCACCTCGATGGGAAGCACAATTAGTTGCCCCTCAACCTACTGCACCTACTTAAAATATTGGTTTTGAAATTTCTTCGGGTATGATAGAACAATTGCTAGCTTATCCTTATGCAGGAGATGGAACCAAACATCCCGGTATGCACTTTATCTTTGAAGGGAAAAACATTGACATGGTATAGGCTATGCGATGATATTGGATCTTGGAACTGGAATCGATTGAAATTGGAATTTCACCAAAAATTTTATCCTATGCATCTAGTTCATCGTGATTGGAATTATATATATTTATATATAATTTTTGGCCTCGTGAAGGAGAAAGTATCGCTCTAGCTTGGGGGAGGCTTAAGTAAATATTATATTCATGCCCCAATCACGAGCTCTTGAGAGAAATTATTATTCAAAACTTTTATGCTTGGCTTTCTCATGATGATCAGTCCATGCTCGATACTTCTTGCACTGGTTCTTTTATGAAGTAGACTATTGAATTCAGGTTGGATCTTTTAGAAAGAATTAAACACAGCTTTGAAGATTTGGAACTCGACGAAGGTAAAGAGTCAGGTATTAAGCTTGAGTTTCATTGTGTTAAATCTTTTATGAATACTGATGTTTTTCAAAAGTTTAGCACTAAATATGGACTTGACTCTGAAATAGTAGCCTCCTTTTGTGAATCTTTTGCTACTCATGTTGATCTCCCTAAGGAGAAGTGGTTCAAATATCATCCACCTATTAAAGAAGAAATAAAAGAACCGGTTAAAGCTAAAGATGAAACTATCATTTACAATGTTGATCTAGTTGTACCTACTGCTTATATTGAGAAACTGAAAGATCGTGGATGTCGCCTAGAGGGGGGGGGTGAATAGGCGCTTTAAAATAATTACGGTTTAGGCTTGAACAAATGCGGAATAAACCTAGCGGTTAATTTGTCAAACACAAAACCTACAACAACTAGGCTCACCTATGTGCACCAACAACTTATACTAAGCAAGATAAACAACTATGTGATAGCAAGATATATGACAAGAAACAATATGGCTATCACAAGGTAAAGCGCATAAGTAAAGAGCTCGGGTCAGAGATAACCGAGGCACGCGGAGACGATGATGTATCCCGAAGTTCACACCCTTGCGGATGCTAATCTCCGTTTGGAGTGGTGTGGAGGCACAATGCTCCCCAAGAAGCCACTAGGGCCACCGTAATCTCCTCACGCCCTCGCACAATGCAAGATGCCGTGATTCCACTAAGGGACCCTTGAGGGCGGTCACCGAACCCGTACAAATGGCAACCCTTGGGGGCGGTCACCGAACCCGTACACTTTGGCAACCCTTGGGGGCGGTCATCGGTACCCGTCAAATTGCTCGGGGCGATCTCCACAACCTAATTGGAGATCCCGACGCTTGCCCGGAGCTTTACACCACAATGATTGAGCTCCGAACACCACCAACCGTCTAGGGCGCCAAGGCACCCAAGAGGAACAAGCTCTAGGGTGCCCAAACACCCAAGAGTAATAAGCTTCTCAAACTTCACTTCCACGTATCACCGTGGAGAACTCAAACCGATGCACCAAATGCAATGGCAAGGGCACATGGAGTGCCCAAGTCCTTCTCTCCCAATCCCACCAAAGCAACTAATGCTAGGGAAGAAAATGAGAGGGAGAACGAAAGAAGAACACGAAAAACTCCAAGATCTAGATCCAAGGGGTTCCCCTCACTTAGAGGAGAAAGTCATTGGTGGAAACGTGGATCTAGATCTCCTCTCTCTTTTCCCTCAAGAACTAGCAAGAATCATTGGAGAGATTGAGAGTTAGCAAGCTCGAAGAATGTCAACAATGGGGGAAGAACACGAGCTAAAAGGATAAGGTTCATTGGGGAAGAAGACCCCCTTTTATAGGTGGGGAAAAAATCCAACCGTTATTCTCACAGCCCGCACAGAGCGGTACTACCGCTCCAAGGAGCGGTACTACCGCTAGGGCGGAAGTACCCCTTTGAAAAACAACAGCGAGGAGGCAAAAGGCCAGAAGAACCGCCGGAGCAGTACTACCGCTCGTCCTCACGGTACTACCGCTCGACCTCACGGTACTACCGCAAATGGTAGCGGTACTACTGCTTGCGAGCGGTACTAAAAAAATACATCCGGGCCTACCACCGCAAGACTTGGGACGAGTTTTTGGTCCGAAGCGGTACTACCGCTGTAGGAGCCGCGGTAGTACTGCTCTGGAGCGGTAGTAAAATATTGCATCCGCTCCAATTCGCGGTAGTACCGCTGTAGCCTTTTCAGAACACCAAAACTGCCACAACTTTTGCAAACGGACTCCGAATTCGATGAAACCAAGTTTGTTGGAAAGCTAGCGACAAGGGCTAACACAATCTTGAAATAAATATCAATAAGAAGCAAATTAGAAAAGGCCCATAAGAAAATGGTGAGGACCCTTCCTCGGATAAGACCGGTAAAACCTACAACACCGAAAACATCATAGAAGACGCATGCGAACTCCGTTTTCGATGAAACCAAGTTTGTTGGAAAGCTAGCGACTAGGGCTAACACAATCTTGAAAAAAATAACAATAAGAAGCAAATTAGAAAAGGCCCATAAGAAAATGGTGAGGACCCTTCCTCGGATAAGACCGGTAAAACCTACAACACCGAAAACATCATAGAAGACGCATGCGAACTCCGTTTTCGATGAAACCAAGTTTGTTGGAAAGCTAGCGACTAGGGCTAACACAATCTTGAAAAAAATAACAATAAGAAGCAAATTAGAAAAGGCCCATAAGAAAATGGTGAGGACCCTTCCTCGGATAAGACCGGTAAAACCTACAACACCGAAAACATCATAGAAGACGCATGCGAACTCCGTTTTCGATGAACTCAAGCTTGTCATCAAGATGACCATAAGCTCTAAGACTCAAAAAGAGAACCAAACAAGAACCAAGAAACATGATGTAAGGATGCAATGGTTTGAGCTCTCGACGAACGATACGATCAAGCTACTCACTTGAGAGTCCCCCTTGATAGTATGGCTATCGATCCGATAACCCGGTCTCCCAACTACCACCATGAGACCGGTAAAATAGAAAACCTATCAAGGGCAAACCTTTGCCTTGCACATGATCCACTTGAGTTAGATGATGACGATCTTGTCCTCCTCAAGATGGACCACCTTTCTTGATTGCGTTGGGTCGATGAAGACTAGATGATTGCTCCCCCATACTCCACTATGGGTGAGCCACTCTTCGGTACATCTTCACAAGTCCATTGACACCACAATGGATGGCAAGCTTCAAGCACTTGATCTCTTCGTGATTCTCCACTTGAAATTGCACACAGCAATCTTGATGACGATCACCACTTGATGTCATCCTTCCCATGGGTTGTATGATATCATCCTCTTGACGCAAGCCCATGGACACGTACCTAACCCCACATAGACTCTCACATAGACCATGGGTTAGTACACAAAGTGCAATGGACAATGCTTACCATACCATGGGATCACTTGATCCCTCTCGGTACATCTTCTACTCTTTGTGAGTTGATCAACTTGATTCACTCTTGACTTAGTCTTGATCAACCTTGAATCTTTCCAACTCTCTTCGTTTGGATGATGTCTTGAAGGTAAACATGAATGATCACACAATCTTCTTCTTCAAGACATGCTTGCAATAAGCTCAACTCTCAAATGACCAATCTTTGGATAATTCCTTGAATAGCACCTTGGTCGACACAAGCTCTCCTTGAAACCAACACATGTACTCCAAGAAAAGCCTATGGACAAAACCTTCAAATATAACTCAAGGAAACCATTAGTCCATAAAGATTGTCATCAATTACCAAAACCAAACATGGGGGCACCGCATGTTCTTTCAATCTCCCCCGTTTTGGTAATTGATGACAATCACTTTCACGAGAGTTTATATAAGGAATTATGCATCACCAAGCAATGCAACAACCAATAATGCATGTGTATGAGATGCAAATGCTTAGGAACAAAACCAAAGCAAGGATAAAACTCTGAAGACTTCTCCACAAAACTCTCTGAAACTTCTCCCCCATTGGCATCGATTGCCAAAATGGGCGAAAAGCATAGAAGGCCAATATAAATTGTGTATTTCTCAACAAGAGAGTGGAATGCAATACACATATCCAACGGTAATACTTGGAGGAAGACAAACTATATTGAGGCCCAAAGATTGCAAAAGGAAGATATGCTACAAAGACATAACAAAGAGAGAAACAAGCAATCAAGCAATCAAAAGATATCTATTGAAGCAAGCTATCAAAAGATACCAATTGAACCAACTAGGCCAATGATCCTACGAGCCACATGAATAAAAGATATTATGATATGAGCAAAGGAGTGTTCTAAAGAAACTAGAGAGGCTCCCAATGATTTGTGCACACATAAGAATATTTGAATTTGGAAACAAAGTGCACAAAATAGGATCATAGCTCCCCCAGAATCAATAGAAACTTACAACAAGTGCAAGAGAGCATATAGGAAACTAAGCCTAGTACTTGCAACAAACACATGGTTGAGCAACAAGTAAGAGAGGCAACTTAAGAGTGGGCTCAACCAAAAAGATGTGTGTGAGTCAAGGCAATGCACTTGAGAAGACTAATGTATAGAAATTAAGCATCAATAAAGTCTTCAAAGAATGAGGCACACGGTGCAAGGCCTATCATTCCCACACACAACTAGCAAATGGGTTCACAAGCTTACTAATAAGCATATAGAGAACCTATGATTGTGACAACCCGTGGTGAAGATAGAAGATGAAAGGCGCATCAAGACGAGGGATGCCAATTAAGATGGAAAAAACCTCGTAAAGATAAGCATGAGGAAAATAATCTTCACCACACAAGAGCGCATCAAGATGCAACGAGATACGACACACACTCAAGGCAAAAGCTTTCACGGAGCCACCAAAGAAATAACAAGAGAGACAAGGTGGACGTCAAAGAAAGGATATCATCTAGAGATTTAATTTCTCTCAAGTGTATAAGGTTCTAGGTAGATGAAGTCATGATGATATATATCTACAAAGAAGGATGTACACCCGAAATAGTTACAACATGAAGGAACAAGATATCCCAAAGGAAGTCATACATATACCAACAAGATATTTGCTTGAGAGCATAGCACAAGTCTAGATATGGTCTTATTGCATATAAATGAATTCCAACCACACGAACATCAATGACATCACAACTAGCAACAAGACATCAATGTTGGGATGTTTTGAGAAAGGAAAAAAGTATCACAAGAGAGAATGGATAACATGCCATGATACAACCTACGAAAGGTTGATGCAAGAAATGTGTGCATGAAGTAGATGATGATACTTGTTACCGAGATACCATTGGATGGATGTAGTAGATACCAATTAAATGTAGATAGTAGTTCATTAATTATCATAGCTTGACTCCAATAAGCACATGGTGACACCACCTTCCTTGTGAGTGAGCCGAGCATCCAATGCATCTCCACTTGTTCCTAGAACAACAACACAAACAAAATGGTACCCAAACTCATTGGGACCAAAGAGTTAGAGAACCAACAACACATAGGACAAACTCCACATAAATATGTGCATATAGATATGAAAATGAATTTCATGCACATCTCATCCAATTTGAGACCTGGTGGAGTTCCCCCTATATATTGGGTCAAAGAAAGAAAACATGCCAAGAAACTACAATAAGTAAATATGCATGCTCAAGACTTTCAAGAACCAAGACCAAAAGACAAAGAAATACCAAGCGAAGAAAAGATACCAAATGAATAAATCATCACTTGGAGGATATCCATAAAAGATACATCAAGGAATGAGATATCCATTGATACACTCAAAAAGAAAGATGTCAAACTCCCAAAAGAGAGAATGGTTCCAAACAAACCAAGCCCTCTACAAAGTTTCATGATGGCACAAAGCACCAAAAAGAAACGGCTTGCCTTCCACAAACACACACTTGATAAGGATCACAAGATGAGTGTTTTATAGAGAATAGGATAGCTCCCCAAGACTAGTGCATTATAGAGAATTTGCATTTGAATACAAAATGAACGAGGTGGGATCACCACTTTCACTATATCTAGAAAACACTAGACAAGGTCAAGAAATTAACAAGATCCACAAGTGGTATGGAATACAATGGGAGTTGACACAATCCTAGGCAAGAGATAAAGCAAATAAAAGCAAAGGCCAATGTAAAGATGATCAATAATTTCTACCACACATAAGTGAGTACCAATTGTCAAAAGACAAGAAGTATTTGGAAATAATTCCCGGTGGTAGATTAGAAGGATATCCGACATCATCTTCACATCAAACAAAATCAAATTGCAACTTGTAGAGCTAACATGCCACCTAGGAACAAGATAATTTACAATATCAATTCTAGGTGACAATATCTCAAATGTACACATTTTCTAGGCTAGTAATATACACATAGCATATCACTCCCCCATAATGTGATACCAATTAAATATAAACAAGAGGAAAAATAATGATCCAACATGAGATAATTAATGGACAATATATAATTTGAATTTCTCATGAGAAGACATACCACATAGCGACTAGATAATCTTGAAATATCAATACTAGATGGTATTACTCATGTACACACATATATAGGATTGTGAGGTGCACAAAGCACATCACTCCCCCATAATGGGATATTCCATTAATCTCTCACAAGAGCCAACTAAGAAAAGAACAAGATGCAAAAGGCTCAATGCATGAAACACACGTACATGATGTGCAAACCAACACACACGTACTTGATTGCACAAGATAATCACGTTGGAAGCACAACATATACAAACACATGCAAGGAACAAAACCAAACATGCAAAGGGGTAAGTAACTATCAATGTAAACACTTTAAGCACGAGTTACCGCATGGAGAAACATTGGATATAAGATAGAAACTTGATAATTCGAATAACTTGGCTTGAGACAATTAGAATGATGAAGTCCCCTTAATTCTTCATAAAGTAGACAAGTCTCCAGTGCCCTCCAACAACACCTATTGATCAAGTTTGAGCTTGTTGGTCCCCAACCAAGTTGGGTCCTAAGAGGTTAGTCACAATAGGCTTGGCTACCCAAATGGTTTTCTTCTTGACACCACTTTGAGTACCAACAACTTTGGCAAACACATTGCCAACCTTATCCTTCCCAAGAGAATAGATATCATCAATAATAATTGGGTTGGATAAGTTACCACTAGTGCATGAAGAGGCGAAGTGACCTTTCTCACGACATAAGTAGCAACGTCTACTCTTCACTTTCTTCTCACTTGATTTCTCAACTTGAGAAGCATTAGCTTGAGGATTCTTGGGAAGAGGACTTTCTTCAACTTGTGGTTGAGCATGAGATCGAACTTGTGGCCGCTTCCCTTGTTGCTTGTCACTAATGGCCTTCTTCTTCAATGGGCAAGATCTAACATGATGCCCTTCTACTTTGCACTTGAAGCAAACAATCTTGGCCGAATTCTTGACTTGTTCTTGGCCCTTCTTTTTGTTCACTTTGGACTTATTCTTCTTGTTGGAGTTGAATCCAAGTCCACCTTTGTCATTGGGGGATTTTTGCACACTCAAGATATTGTTGAGTGTGAATTTTCCTTCATGACTCTTTTCCAAGTCTTTCTTTAAAGAAGTGACTTGGGCCTTGAGCTCTTTGATTTTCTCTATATGGTTAGTCTCAACACAAGTACTAGAGGAAGTATAAGCTTCATCGTTAGAGCAACAAGGCAAGGAAAGCAATTCATCACAAGATGTACCAATGTTATGCATGGATGAATCGCGAGGACTAGCACAAGGCAATATAGCATTTTGACCAAAAGTAGTGCTAGTATCCACATGAGGCTCACTAGATGTTACCTTAGCAAGCATGGCCTCATGAGCTATCTTTAGCACATTATGGGATACTAGAAGATCATCATGAGAGCTTGTGAGGTTTACATGATTTTCTTCCAACATCCCATAATTGCTAGATAGCAACTCAAGTTGAGCCCTTAGCTCAACATTCTCCTTTAATATGGATGCTTCACAAGAGATAGAGTTAGTAGCACAAGCATCATCATTAGCAACAAGAGGAGAAGACAACTTGGCAAGCTCTTTTGAATATGAAGCTTTAAGTTGAGCATGAGACTCGGTGAGTTTGATGAGCTCACCCTTGATGACCCTTGAGCCATTTTCGAGGTGCTCAAAATCCTCAAGGAGTCTAGCATGAGCAACTTCAAGCTTAGCATTTTTAGTTTTGAAATCATTGGCCACCTCGAGTGCTCTATCATGAGATTCCTTTATTCTAGATAATTCTAGAGCAAAGGTCTCCTCAAGAGATTCGGATGTGGTTTGTTCATGTTCAAGAGCTTGAGATAGCTCCGCGATCTCATTTGCGTAATCACGCTCATGAGCTTCCATTTTCTCAATGGTGACCTCATGCTCCTCTAGATGAGATTCCAACTCCTCAATGTATTTCTTGCCTTCAATGGCAAGAGACATGATTTCCATGAAGTTGGAACGAGCAAGTTTATTTTTGTGAAGAGCTTTAAAAATCATTTCCCCCTTAGTTTTTAAGGAGGCAACATTATCATTCTCTTCATCATAATCAACATCATCATCACTCTTGCCATCATCACAAGATATATTGGGATTCAAAGTGAGAGATACCTTTGAAGCCTTGGCCATAAGGCAAAATGCAATAGATGATGATGAAGGATCCATTGAAGCACCATTCAAGACCACATCTTGTTCCATGGGGTGTTGGGTTTCCTCTACATTGTTAGCACAACAATTCAAGGACATATATGCATTTTTATCATGCCAACAAGACATAGTAAACATATCATCATGGGATTTAGTCAAGCAATTTCTACATGATATGCAAGGACTATCAACACAAGCACGTGAAACATTTGGAGTGCTCGAAGTGTTAAAGCCCAAATAAGGAGCATTGCAATAAGATAGTGATGAAGGATCATCCACAATAAAC
The DNA here is from genome assembly GCF_003073215.2 of Triticum urartu. Lineage (NCBI taxonomy): Eukaryota > Viridiplantae > Streptophyta > Magnoliopsida > Poales > Poaceae > Triticum > Triticum urartu. The sequence goes on from NC_053023.1 coordinate 630,258,542, forward strand.
ATACTATCATCATTGCAATGACCAACACTACTCACCATATCATTACCTTGTGGCAAGCCACATGTAGGTGAAGTAGAAGAAGTTGAGAAGACTATACGGCCGGATGTGGAGGGAGAACAATCATCCCCACAAAACTTGGACACGCCATATTTATGTTGAAGCTTTGTCCACAACTCGTGAGCATCCCGGAACGACATGAGTTGAAATATAACTACATTGCTCAAAGCATCGAAAAGCACATTAGAAGCTTGAGCATTGAGATAAGAGTTTTTCTCATCCTCTAAAGATAATCTTTGAGGATCCTTTGGAGGAGAAAAACCCATATCTACAATTCGCTCTAAATTTGGGTCTATGACCCTAAAGAGATTAAGCATGCGAATTACCCAAACATCAAAATTTGTGCCATCGAAACTAAGAGTGTGAGAGAATCCTAATCCCCTAGTCGACATCTTTACTCTCTAGGCGGTTAAGCCTAACAAAGAGAGACGAGGCTCTGATACCAATTGAAAGATCGTGGATGTCGCCTAGAGGGGGGGGTGAATAGGAGCTTTAAAATAATTATGGTTTAGGCTTGAACAAATGCGGAATAAACCTAGCGGTTAATTTGTCAAACACAAAACCTACAACAACTAGGCTCACCTATGTGCACCAACAACTTATACTAAGCAAGACAAACAACTATGTGATAGCAAGATATATGACAAGAAACAATATGGCTATCACAAGGTAAAGCGCATAAGTAAAGAGTTCGGGTAAGAGATAACCGAGGCACGCAGAGACGATGATGTATCCCGAAGTTCACACCCTTGCGGATGCTAATCTCCGTTTGGAGCGGTGTGGAGGCACAATGCTCCCCAAGAAGCCACTAGGGCCACCGTAATCTCCTCACGCCCTCGCACAATGCAAGATGCCGTGATTCCACTAAGGGACCCTTGAGGGCGGTCACCAAACCCGTACAAATGGCAACCCTTGGGGGCGGTCACCGAACCCGTACACTTTGTCAACCCTTGGGGGCGGTCACCGGTACCCGTCAAATTGCTCGGGGCGATCCCCACAACCTAATTGGAGACCCCGACGCTTGCCCGGAGCTTTACACCACAATGATTGAGCTCCGAACGCCACCAACCGTCTAGGGCGCCAAGGCACCCAAGAGGAACAAGCTCTAGGGTGCCCAAACACCCAAGAGTAATAAGCTTCTCAAACTTCACTTCCATGTATCACCGTGGAGAACTCAAACCGATGCACCAAATGCAATGGCAAGGGCACATGGAGTGCCCAAGTCCTTCTCTCCCAATCCCACCAAAGCAACTAATGCTAGGGAAGAAAATGAGAGGGAGAACAAAAGAAGAACACGAAAAACTCCAAGATCTAGATCCAAGGGGTTCCCCTCACTTAGAGGGGAAAGTGATTGGTGGAAATGTGGATCTAGATCTCCTCTCTCTTTTCCCTCAAGAACTAGCAAGAATCATTGGAGGGATTGAGAGTTAGCAAGCTCGAAGAAGGTCAACAATGGGGGAAGAACACGAGCTAAAAGGATAAGGTTCATTGGGGAAGAAGACCCCCTTTTATAGGTGGGGAAAAAATCCAACTGTTATGCTCACAGCCCGCACAGAGCGGTATACCGCTCCAAGGAGCGGTACTACCGCTAGGGCGGAAGTACCCCTTTGAAAAACAACAGCGAGGAGGCAAAAGGCCAGAAGAACCACCGGAGCGGTACTACCGCTCGTCCTCACGGTACTACCGCTCGACCTCACGGTACTACCGCAAATGGTAGCGGTACTACTGCTTGCGAGGTACTAAAAAAATACATCCGGACCTACCACCGCAAGACTTGGGACGAGTTTTTGGTCCGGAGCGGTACTACCGCTGTAGGAGCCACGGTAGTACTGCTCTGGAGCGGTAGTAAAAAATTACATCCGCTCCAATTCACGGTAGTACCGCTGCAGCCTTTTCAGAACACCAAAACTGCCACAACTTTTGCAAACGGACTCCGAATTCGATGAAACCAAGTTTGTTGGAAAGCTAGCGACAAGGGCTAACACAATCTTGAAAGAAATATCAATAAGAAGCAAATTAGAAAAGTCCCATAAGAAAATGGTGAGGACCCTTCCTCGGATAAGACCGGTAAAACCTACAACACCTAAAACATCATAGAAGACGCATGCGAACTCCGTTTTCGATGAAACCGAGTTTGTTGGAAAGCTAGCGACAAGGGCTAACACAATCTTGAAAGAAATAACAATAAGAAGCAAATTAGAAAAGGCCCATAAGAAAATGGTGAGGACCCTTCCTCGGATAAGACCGGTAAAACCTACAACACCGAAAACATCATAGAAGACGCATGCGAACTCTGTTTTCGATGAACTCAAGCTTGTCATCAAGATGACCATAAGCTCTAAGACTCACAAAGAGAACCAAACAAGAACCAAGAAACATGATGCAAGGATGAAATGGTTTGAGCTCTCGACGAACGATACGATCAAGCTACTCACTTGAGAGCCCCCCTTGATAGTACGGCTATCGATCCTATAACCCGGTCTCCCAACTACCACCATGAGACCGGTAAAATAGAAAACCTATCAAGGGCAAACCTTTGCCTTGCACATGATCCACTTGAGTTAGATGATGACGATCTTGTCCTCCTCAAGATGGACCACCTTTCTTGATTGTGTTGGGTCGATGAAGACTAGATGATTGCTCCCCCATACTCCACTATGGGTGAGCCACTCTTCGGCACATATTCACAAGTCCATTGACACCACAATGGATGGAAAGCTTCAAGCACTTGATCTCTTCGTGATTCTCCACTTGAAATTGCACACAGCAATCTTGATGACGATCACCACTTGATGTCATCCTTCCCATGGGTTGTATGATATCATCCTCTTGACGCAAGCCCATGGACACGTACCTAACCCCACATAGACTCCCACATAGACCATGGGTTAGTACACGAAGTGCAATGGACAATTCTTACCATACCATGGGATCACTTGATCCCTCTCGGTACATCTTCTACTCTTTGTGAGTTGATCAACTTGATTCACTCTTGACTTAGTCTTGATCAACCTTGAATCTTTCCAACTCTCTTCGTTTGGATGATGTGTTGAAGGTAAACATGAATGATCACACAATCTTCTTCTTCAAGACATGCTTGCAATAAGCTCAACTCTCAAATGACCAATCTTTGGATAATTCCTTGAACACAAACTCTCCTTGAAACCAACACATGTACTCCAAGAAAAGCCTATGGACAAAACCTTAAAATATAACTCAAGGAAACCATTAGTCCATAGAGATTGTCATCAATTACCAAAACCAAACATGGGGGCACCGCATTTCTTTCAGAAACCACGTTTCCCTGTTAGGATAAAGGAACATGCTAAGGTATCAATTGTGGTTCACATAAGTAATATTAAAGCACCAACCCTTTGAGCAAATTAAAGTGGAACCTAGTGTTCCTATGGTTAAAGATCTCCTGGTAGAAAATATTGATGGGCATGTTATGTATTTCTGTGATGAAGCTTCTAGAATTGCCAAACCCAATGAAAAAGATAAGCATAGACTTGTTGTTGGCATGCCTGTTGTCTCAGTTAAAATAGAAGATCACTGTTATCATGGTTTATGTGATTTAGGTGCTAGCATTAGTGCTATTCATTTTACCTTATACCAAGAAATTATGAATGATATAGCACCCGCTGAAATAGAAGACATAGATGTTACTATTAAACTTGCTAATAGAGACACCATCACACCACTTGGGATTGTTAGAGATGTTGAAGTCTTGTGTGGGAAAATTAAATACCCTACTGATTTTCTAGTTCTGGTTCCCCACAAGATGACTTTTGTCCCATAATCTTTGGTAGACCTTTCTTCAACACTGTTAATGCTGCCACTATAGATTGTCATAAACAAACTGTCAGTGTTAGCTTCGGTGATGAGTCTCATGAGTTTAATTTCTCCAAGTTTAGTAGACAACCTCATAAGAAAGAATTATCCAGTAAGCATGAAATAATTGGTCTTGCTTCCATTGCTATGCATCCTACTGATCCTTTAAAACAATATTTGATAGACCATGAAAATGATATGCACTTGTGTGAAAGAAATGAAATAGATAAAATATTCTTTAGAAACAACGTGTGCTTAAACACAATTTGCCTATTGAAACTCTTGGAGGTCCTCTGATGTCTACTATGCAACTTTATTCTTGTATACTCGTGTTGGGCCTCCAAGCGCAGAGTGTTCGCACACGAACACGTCACCGTGTACCCTCAACGTCGGGGGTGATGCACCGCAGCTCACATCGAAGGAGATCTGACCGGCAGCGCGATACGTATGACAGCCGGCAGATGCTTTTGTAGACCCGAAGCCCCGCTTACCCGGGAGGGACCCCGTCAGGGCTCGTGGTAGCTATGGGCTGCTCCAGGTCGATTCGCTCGCCCCTAGAACCTCATGGATCCGCAGCCCTCCAGCATGAAGAACTAGCAAAGAACGAGAAGAAAGATACAAGGGAGAGATAAAACATAGATGAAAAAGTAGTATATTGATTTGTTCGATTGTGTGTTGTTTCAATCGGCCGTCACCCCTAACATATATAAGAGGCGGCTGGACTTCCCGTACAAGAAAAGGATTCATCTAGGCTTTCCTTACAAGAAAATTACATTAATTCACGTCTGATAACCCACAAGTATAGGGGATCCCAAAAGTTTTCGAGGGTAGAGTATTCAACCCAAATTTATTGATTCGACACAAGGGGAGCCAAAGAATATTCTCAAGTATTAGCAGCTGAGTTGTCAATTCAACCACACCTGGATAACTTAATATCTGTAGCAAGGTATTTAGTAGCAAAGTAATATGATAGTAGTGGTAATGGTAGCAAAAGGTAATGATAGCAAAAGTAATGTTTTTGGTATTTTGTAGTGATTGTAACAATAGCAACGGAAAAGTAAATAAGCGAAGAACAATATATGAAAAGCTCGTAGGCAATGGATTGGTGATAGAGAATTATGCCGGATGTGGTTCATCATGTAACAGTCATAACATAGGGTGACACAGAACTAGCTCCAATTCATCAATGTAATGTAGGCATGTATTCCGAATATAGTCATACGTGCTTATGCAAAAGAACTTGCATGGCATCTTTTGTCCTACCCTCCCGTGGCAGCGGGGTCCTAGCGGAAACTAAGGGATATTAAGGCCTCCTTTTAATAGAGTACCAGACCAAAGCACCTTTTAATAGAGAACCAGAACAAAGCATTAGCACATAGTGAATACATGAAATCCTCAAACTATGGTCATCACCGGGAGTGGTCCCAATTATTGTCACTTCGGGGTTGCCGGATCATAACACATCGTAGGTGACTATAGACTTGCAAGATAGGATCAAGAACACACATATATTCATGAAAACATAATAGGTTCAGATCTGAAATCATGGCACTCGGGCCATAGTGACAAGCGTTAAGCATAGCAAAGTCATAGCAACATCAATCTCAGAACATAGTGGATACTAGGGATCAAACCCTAACAAAACTAACTCGATTACATGATAGATCTCATCCAACCCATCACCGTCCAGCAAGCCTACGATGGAATTACTCACGCACGGCGGTGAGCATCATGAAATTGGTGATGGAGGATGGTTGATGATGACGACGGCGACGAATCCCCCTCTCCGGAGCCCCGAACGGACTCCAGATCAGCCCTCCTGAGAGGTTTTAGGGCTTGGCGGCGGCTCCGTATCGTAAAACGTGATGATTTCTTCTCCCTGATTTTTTCTCCCCGAAAGCAAGTATATAGAGTTGGAGTTGGCGTCGGAGGAGCTCCAGGGGGCCCACGAGGTAGGGGGCGCGCCCCCCACCCTCGTGGACAGGGTGTGGGCCCCCTGGTCTTCATCTTTGGCGAGGATTTTTTATTATTTTTAACTAGATGTTCCGTGGAGTTTTAGGTCATTCCGAGAACTTTTGTTTTCTACACATAAAACAACATCATGGCAATTCTGCTGAAAACAGCGTCAGTCCGGGTTAGTTCCATTCAAATCATGTAAGTTAGAGTCCAAAACAAGGGCAAAAGTGTTTGGAAAAGTAGATACGACGGAGACGTATCAACTCCCCCAAGCTTAAACCATTGCTTGTCCTCAAGCAATTCAGTTGATAAACTGAAAGAGAAAGAAAAACTTTTACAAACTCTATTTGCTCTTTGTTGTTGTAAATATGTCAAGCTAGCATTCAAGTTTTCAGCAAATATCATGACTAACCACATTTGCAATAATTTTCAGGTCTCATGTTTACTCATATCAATAGCATAATCAACTAGTGAGTGATAATAATAAATCTCGGATGACAACACTTTCTCAAAACAATCATAATATGATATAACAAGATGGTATCTCGTTAGCCCTTTCTGAGACCGCAAAACATAAATGCAGAGCACCTTTAAAGATCAAGGACTGACTAGACATTGTAATTCATGGTAAAAGAGATCCAATCATAGTCACACCCAATATAAATTAACAGTAATGAATGGATGCAAATGACAGATGCGCTCTCCAGCTAGTGCTTTTAATAAGAGGGTGATGACTCAACATAAAAGTAAATAGATAGGCCCTTCGCAGCGGGAAGCAGGGATTTGTAGAGGTGCCAGAGCTCGGTTTTAAAATAGAGATAAGTAATATTTTGAGCGGCATACTTTCATCGTCAACATAGCAACTAAGAGATGGCGATATCTTCCATGCTACACACATTATAGGCGGTTCCCAAACAGAATGGTAAAGTTTATACTCCCCCTCCACCAACAAGCATCAACCCATGACTTGCTCGAAACAACGAGTGTCTCCAACTAGCAATAGTCCCAGGGGGAGTTTTGTTTGCAATTAATTTTGATTTAGTTTGCATAAAGCATGGGACTGGGTATCCCGGTGACCAGCCATTTTCTCGTGAGTGAGGAGCGGAGTCCACTCCTCTTGAGAATAACCCGCCTAACATGGAAGATAAGGGCAGCCTGGTTGATACATGAGCTATTCGAGCATACAAAACAGAATGTTTATTTGAAGGTTTAGAGTTTGGCACATACAAATTTACTTGGAACGGCAGGTAGATACCGCATATAGGAAGGTATGGTGGACTCATATGGAATAACTTTGGGGTTTAAGGGATTGGATGCACAAGCAGTATTCCCGCTTAGTACAAGTGAAGGCTAGCAAAAGACTGGGAAGCGACCAACTAGAGAGCGACAACAGTCATGAACATGCATTAAATTAATAAACATTGGATGCAAGCATGAGTAGGATATAATCCACCATGAACATAAATATCGTGAAGGCCATGTTGATTTGTTTCAACTACATGTGTGAACATGTGCCAAGTCGAGTCACTTAAGTCATTCAAAGGAGGATACCACCCCACTATACCACATCATAACCATTTTAATAGCATGTTGGCACGCAAGGTAAACCATTATAACTCATAGCTAATCAAGCATGTCATAAGCTACTATGATCTCCAATTGTCATTGCAAACATGTTTATTCATAATAAGCTGAATCAAGAACAATGAACTCATCATATTTACAAAAACAAGAGAGGTCGAGTTCATACCAGCTTTTCTCATCTCAGCCAGTCCATCATATATCATCATAATTGCCTTTCACTTGCACGACCGAATGACGTGAATAATAATAAGAGTGCACATGCATTGGACTAAGCTGGAATCTGCGAGCATTCAATAAACAGGAGAAACAAGGCAATATGGGCTCTTGGTTAAATAAACAATAATGCATATAAGAGCCACTTCAACAATTTAATCATGGTCTTCTCCTATCGACCCCCAAAGAAAAGAAAAGAAATAAAACTATTTACACGGGAAAGCTCCCAACAAACAAAAGAAGAATGGGAAATATTTTTGGGTTTTCTTTTTAATTATTACTACTACAACAAGAAAAGTAAACTACTACTAATTTTTTTGGTTTTTCTTAAGGTTTTGCAAACACACAAGAAGAAAGCAGGAAAAAGAAAATAAACTAGCATGGATATTACAGTAAAAGAGTATGAGCACCGACATCTAGCAATGAGTGTGTGTGAACATAAATGTAATGTTGGTGGGAAATACGTACTCCCCCAAGCTTAGGATTTTTGCCTAAGTTGGTCTATGGCCACGGCTGGTGTCGGGTGGTGGGTGCGACATATGCCAACGGGTGGCTTATCTTTGTGGGAACCAGTAAGACATCGCCGGTGCCTGGAAGCGGGATGAGGCGAAGACATGCACGCCGGTGGATCTTACCCAGCTTGGGGGCTCTCCGAGGAGATAACACCCCTACTGCTGCTCTGCGGGGTCTCCGCATGCTCACTCGATGAATCAAGTAGCTACACAACGCTCCTTGAGCTATTTTTGGGGGGGAGGAGGAAGAAAGGGCATGACTAGCCTGCTTCTTCTCCTTGTGTGGTGTCTAGAACTAGCAGGGAGTCCAACCCCTTGCATGGGTGCTCCGGGGGGTTTATATAGGCCTACCCCCCGGGGGTACAATGGTAATCCGACTGGGTATGGGGCCCAGCCGTCTGTGACTATGCTCGCCGGCTTCTGGGGTCCGTCGATGGGTGGGTCCCGCCGGCGGCCGGCTCCTTGATCGACAGGCAAGCCCCACTGTCCAGGGCCTGGTCGGCGGCTGGTCACTGTGGCCTCATCTTGTTGACATGAGCTTCATCGTGGTAAGCGAGGCTACAGTACCGCCGCCCGTCAGGCGATCGCTGTAGCCTTACCGTGTCTTGTCTCCTTAATGGGGCGTCTTCTTCGAGGGAGGCGGCAAGCCGGCTGCGGGGAGCCGGCTCTGTCTTGGGTCGACTAGTTGGAGGCGTGGCCGCCTTCGGGCGTCTCTCTGCTCGAAGGGGCCCGCCGTCAATGGGCCAGGCTGGCGGCCCGTCGTGGGTGACGCCAGAGTCAGCATGGCAACAGTGCTGCGCCGGACGGGTCACGCCTACCCCGTACGGCGCACTGTGCCAGGCGTGCTCCGGGATTCGGGGGTGGCAGGCTTTGCTGTAGCCACGCCCCGTCGCACCGCCGTTAGGTGGGTGCAAACTTTGTGGGTACGGTCTTGACTGCTTTACGGGGAGCCGGCTTCTTGGAGTCGGCCTTCTCATAGCCGGCTTCTTGGAGTCGGCCTTCTCATGAGGGCTAAAGCCGGACCGCCTTCCGAAAGCCGGCCAGGGTCGCGGCTAGCTAGGGGAAGGCGGCCCCGTGTCTTGGATTCTTGAGAGTCGGGCGGGCTCGTAACTTTTTCAGAAGTGCCAGGGGAGGCCGGCTAGGCTACCCATGGCTATTTACTCCGACAGTAGTCCCCAAAGCTGATCGAGCTCCGAGGTGAGCAGGGGGATGAGAAGCTTGGTCAGCTTCCTATCCTGAAGAGCCGGCTTTGCGGGCGTACGCCGACTTCAGAGAGCCCGCGTAGGCGGGAGGAGAGGGGACCTGCGTGCTGACCACGGGCCCTCTCGCGGCCATGTGGCGGCAGGATCCTGCGAGCGCACGCGCGCGACGGGTCGCCGCCGTAGGCCCGGGCCCGCCACTCGCGAGCCTTGGTCCGGGCGCGGATCTTCCGTGGCCCACAGAGGCCGCTCGCCTTCTCAAGGCAGTTTCGTCTCGCCGTTAAGGCTCGATAATCGCGGGACGTGGGGAGTGGGCACGATCGATCCCCACGCTTCCGCACACCGCGCCTCCTCGGCTCCGCCACGTGAGCCTATAAGTAGGGGGAGGAGGGAGAGCGACAGAGGTTCGCGCGCTCCCTCCCGCTCCGTCCCTCCTAACCCTCGCCTTCTTCCTTTCGCTGCCGCCGCAGCTTCCCGTCTCAGCGCCGTCGCGTCTCCACGCCACCTCGCTCCCATGGCGTTGTCAAGCTCCTGGGACAGCTCCAACGTCCATGAAGACCACGTGGAGTTCCTTCGCCAGACCCGGCGCCTGCCCGGCGCCGACCGCGTACAGGTCCGCCTGGCGCCCGCGAGGGAGATCTCGCCGGCGCCGGAGGAGGGCGAGCGGGTCGTCTTCCGCTCGCACTGCCTGCGCGGCTTTGGCCTCCCGGCGAGCGGGTTTCTGCGCTCCTTCCTCGACTTCTACAACCTCCAGCCGCATCACCTCACGCCCAATGCGGTGATGCTGCTGTCGGCCTTTGTCTCCCTCTGCGAAGGCTTCTTGGGGCTGCTCCCCACGCTGGAGCTCTGGGGAGAGTTCTTCCAGAGCAAGCTCGGCACAGTCGTCGCCGGCGTGCCCGCCCCCTGCGGAGCCTTCATCGCCATGAGGAGGGCGAGCGAGAACAATCCGTTCCCGCCCATCCCCCTGATCCAGTCGGTAAAGGTCTGGCAGAGATCTTATTTCTATGTGAAGAACGTCGCCGAGCAAGAAGACTACATCAACCTGCCGGCTTACGTAGCCGGCCCGCCGGCTGGGAGGCAGCCCTCGTGGAGCTTCCGGTCCCGGTCGTTGTCTCCGGCCGGGAACGCCGCCATCTCCCGGCTTCAGGTGCTGATTCAGTCCGAAGGCTTGCGCGGGGCCGACTTGGGCCGCCTTCGTGGAGCGCCGGATCCTTCCTCTCCAAAGCCGGCCCCACATGATGTGTCAGATGAGCGGCTGCTTCGACCCAAGCCGGCTGAGCACATGGGAGATGCCCCACGCGGAGGTGGCGCTCATGGTCAATTACATTGCCAACTGCAAGCTCGGCGGAGACTGGCAATACGGCAAGGCGCCGTATTCTCGCGCCAATCCTCCACCCGTGGTAAGTTTCTCTCTTTATCTTCTTTTTTGTCGTCAGCCGGCTTCGTGACGGCCGGCTTCTGACCAGTCGGTTCTTTGAGCAGAACCCTCTTCTTGCGCCGCCGGCCGGGGTGGCAGGGATTGAACGCCAGTACGCCCCCGACCGCACGGTGGATGACGTTGACGACCCGGACTTGGGGGCGGCCGCCATGGAAGACGCCGTCGTGGGGGACAGTGCCGAGCCCGGAGGCTCAAGGTTCACCGCGAGCTTCGAGGACTGGCCGGACGACTTCGAAGCCGAAGTCGCTCCGCGCCGCCAGCCGGCGGCCGACCAACAGGGCGCGGGCTCGTCTGTCGCGCCGGCTGCCGGCGGCGCGCAGAAGCGCCGGGCCGCTCTAGGCCTCTTCGGCAGTCGGCCGAAGAAGTCCAAGCCTTCCGCCGCGGCGACAAAGCGAGATGAGGCGGCCGCGAAGGCGGCCCGCTTCCGCAAGGCTGTGAAACAGCCCCAGGAGGTCTCGGCGTAAGTCTTCAATTACCTTGCCGCATTCTCGTTACTGTTCTCTTTTTCTTCGAATGTCTTCTTAACTTTTCCTCGCTTGCTGGACATGGCGCTGCTTTCCCTTGAGCGGGGCCCGGGCGGCTCCGTCGTGGGGCCGGCTAGAGGGTCTTCGAGCTCCCGCCGCGTGGACCCCCGCGCCGATCTTAGGGAGGCCACAGAGCGGAACGCCCGCGAAGCGCGGGAGGAGCGCGAGGCGGCGGAGAAGGCGGCCACCCAGGCGGCGAAGGAGCAGGCCGAAGCGGTAGCCTAGGCCCAGAGGGAGGCGGCTACCGCGGAGACGGAGGCGGAAAGCTCGCGCAGCCAGCCTCCGCTGCTCGCCGTTCCTCTCCGAGCCGTAGCCCCCGACACCCCGTTGCCCTTGGCGGAGGAGATCATCCAAGACCCGCCGCTGTTGGAGAGGGAGGGGGACCCCGTGGCCTTGGCGGGGAGAGCGCCGCCTGCGGCGCCAACCGGAGCGGGCCAAGGCGGTCAATCGTCAGCGGCGCCAGAGGAGCCGGCCGGAGGTAAGCCGGAGAGCAGAGCCGGCCTCGAGGTGCAGCTGGTGACGGGCCGGCGTGCTGGGGGAGGCGCCGCTCCGCCGGAATTGCGCCGAGCCGCGGGCGCAGGCCAGCCGGCGGGAGATCTGGAGGCGGCCAGCACCACCGTGTCCGAGTGGACTCCTAGCGGGAGGACTGGCGAGCTGGATGCGGCGGCTCAAGGGGTCCGGAGCCGGCTACAAGCTCAAGCCGCCCTGCTGCAACAGCTCAACCAAGAGTTCTTGTCAACGCGAACCACTATCCGGGTGAGTCCTTCGCTCTTGGCTGCTTTGCTTTCTTGATTTCTTTCGTGGGGGCGCGTCAGCGCACCCACTGGGTGTAGTCCCCGAGATTCGGGCCGACTGCTGTGCAGTTGGGTCGGATCTTTCTCGACGGCTATCTTACTTTGCTTTTTTCTGAATTTTCAGGAATACCACAACCTTCGTGCTGCCGCCTTCGACTCCCAGGCTCGAGAGTTGAGCCGGCGGACCGACGACCTGGCCGACAGCCGAAGTAAGTACTTGGTTTTGTCTGTCTCCTGTGGGGGCGCGTCAGCGCACCCACTGGGTGTAGTCCCCAAGATTCGGGCCGACTGCTGCGCAGTCGGGTCGGATCTTTCTTGATGACTCTTTTCTTATTGATTTTTCTTTTTCTTTGTCTTCAGGGGCCAACGCCGACTTGAGGAAGGAGCTTGGCGAAGCGAAGGCCGCCCTTTACACCAAAGAGGCCGAGTGCGCTGCCTTGGTCCAGGAACGGGATCGCCTGGCCAAGAAGCTGGCCGACCAAGAGGAAAGCCACAAAGCGGCCCTGCAGGCGGCGCGGAAAGTGAAGCCACCTTGCTGGCGGAGTATGAGATGGAGGCGGCGAGCTGGTCTGAGACCCGGCGAGCCCTGGACGAAGGCTTCGGCCGGATCGAGGACTTGATCGACGGTAAGTTGCCTTCCTCGGCCCTTCTCCTGCCCCTTGCCGCCTGGGTCTTTTGACTTATCTTGAGCTGTTGCTTGTTGTTTCTTGCAGATTACTTCCCGGGCTACTCCGCCTTCGCCGCCCAAAGCATTGAGGCCCATCGCGAGGCGCGCCGGCAAGCGGGGGCCGACATCGCGCCGGATGCAAACCGGACCCTTGAGGAGCAGCTCCTGGCTGTCCAGGCACGGTTGCAGCCGGCTCATCGGATGCTTCGCCGGCTCCAACGTGCCGGGGCGCAAGTGCTGGCTGCCCTCTGGCCCGGCAAGACGATCCCCCGCACTCCAAGCCGAACTGCCGACTGGCTGGAGGTCGCAGTTGGTCGCTTCGAGGCTTGGAAAGCGTCAGCGGCCCGCCTCGGAGCCGGGCGGGCGTTGGAATTCGTTGGGCATGGTACCCAGGGCTGAGCCTGGACCAGCTGCGCACTTGGCGGATGGAGGCCGACGCGGAGCTGGAGGAGGTGAGGCCGGCTATCGCCCAGCGGGCTTCGACGATCGCCGAGTGCACCGACATCAACGTTTTCGCACCCGAAATTGATGATGACGGTGTCGCTCAGCCGGAGGAGTGGTTCGGGCTGAACCCGGCGGTGGGCGAGGACTCGGCGGAGGAGATTGCCTCCAGCAACGAGGGCGAAGAAGACGAAGACGAGGACGGCGGAGACGTCGAGCCGGCTGGTGGAACAACCAGCCGACCTCAGGCCGACCGTGCCTCCAGCAACGAGGCGCGTGGAAGCGCGCCCTCTGCGGGAGGCGGCGACCAAGCCGAAGTTCGTCAGCCGGCCGCTCCTTTAGCCGGCACGACCGTCTCCGCCAACCGGTCTGGCTTGTCGGCCGCTCCGCCAGCTTGACCTGCCGTCTTTATCTTTCCTGCTTTGTTGTCTTTGAACAATCTTTTGTTAAGTTTTCGCAGTTCCACCCACTGGGGGTGTATCCAAACTATGTTGAATGCTGGCCTCTTGGAGGTCTTTTTATGTAAATATTATCATGTGCATGTTTGGTTTCCATTCGCGTATGCTTGTTTATCCTTAGGCTTTTTCCTTTGCCGCCTTCCCTCTTTGGGGAGGCAAGTACTTGAGCTTTCTTGGATTAAAGTAAAGTGAATGGGAACCGGCCGGCCGGCTACTCTGGTAGCCAGTCGGCGGTGTGAGAAAAACCGGCTTTTGTTATATTAGTCCGTTAGTCCCTAGCCGTTTTTCATGTGGGCGGTCGTTCCTACCTTTAACTCTTGCCAGCCGGACAGCCGGTTCTTCGAACTGCGACTTTTGGCAAGAGAAGGCTTGAGAGCCGGCACACTACTTGTCTGACTGCGGGTAGGACTTCTAACATAACTTCAGTCGGCCAGTCCCCGAGCCGACTAGTCGAACTCGGTGCCGGACGGAATAAGTAAATGATACGACAAGGTCATAAGCATGATACTTTTCATTCATAAATAAGGGATGGCAGTCCCCGAGCCCTCCTCGGGGAGCCTATTGTCTTGTACTTAATACAAAAGTTAGCGTGATACATACTGCCTTTCAACTGTAAAATCTTCGAAGGAGGTTGGCGTTCCATGGCCGTTCCGACTCCTTGCCGGAGTCGTCTCTCTTGCATGCCTTCGGCTTCTGTGCGTCGATCAGGTAGTAGGAGTCGTTGCCTAGAGCTCTGCTGATGACGAAAGGGCCTTCCCAAGGGGCTGAGAGCTTGTGCTGGCCGGCTATTCGCTGGATCAGCCGGAGCACAAGGTCGCCCTCTTGGAAAGATCTTGGCCTTCCGGCTGTGGTAGCGGCGCAAACCCTGCTGGTAAATTGCAGACCGGCTGAGGGCTAACAGCCGGCTTTCTTCCAGCAGGTCGACGCCGTCTTCTCGTGCTTCCTTGGCCTCCGCTTCCGTGTACATGGTTACTCGAGGCAAGTCGAATTTGATGTCAGTTGGGATGACCGCCTCGGCACCATACACAAGGAAGAAAGGGGTGAAGCCGGTTGACTTGTTTGGTGTAGTGCGCAGACTCCAGAGGACAGCCGGCAGCTCATCGAGCCAACAGCCGGCTGAGCGCTCCAGAGGTACAACCAGTCGGGGCTTGATGCCGGAGAGGATGAGGCCGTTGGCTCGCTTGACCTGGCCGTTTGACTGCGGGTGGGCGACGGATGCTAAGTCCAGCCGGATACCTTGGGCTGCGCAGAAACTTGCCAAGGCTCCTTTGGTGAAATTCGTGCCATTGTCGGTGATGATGCTGTGCGGCATGCCGTACCGAGTTGTTATGTCCGCGATGAACGTCACGGCAGTCGGCCCATTCAGCTTCTTGATCGGCTTTGCCTCAACCCACTTGGTGAATTTGTCCACGGCGACGAGCAAATGCGTCATGCCGCCGCGCGCCGTCTTGAATGGGCCCACCATGTCCAATCCCCAAACGGCAAAGGGCTAAGTGAGGGGAATGGTCTTGAGTGCCGAAGCCGGCATGTGTTGCTTGGAGCTGAAGAGCTGGCATCCCTTGCAATGCTTGACTAATTCTTTGGCGTCATCCAAAGCAGTCGGCCAGAAGAAACCATGGCGGAAGGCTTTGGCGACAAGTGATCTTGAGGCCGCATGGTGGACGCATTCTCCTTGGTGAATGTCTGCGAGGATTGCGATGCCCTTCTCTTGCTCGAAGCACCGTTGGAGGATTCCAGTGACGTTGCGCTTGAGTAGTTCTCTGTTGACGATTGTGTACGCTCCGGCTCGACGCTGGACTTGTCTTGCTTCTGTTTCGTCAGCCGGCAGGCCTTGGTTTACTAGGAAGTTGAGGATGGACTGAGCCCATGATGGAGCCGCGACTTCTTCTACTGCCAAAGTGGCTACTGCCACCAGGGTGGGCAGGCTGGGCGGTGAGGTGCTGGAGTCAGCCGCCGGCTGTAGTGCTGGTGCAGTCCCCGGGCCGGCTACCGCAGTCCCTGAGCCGGCTGCCGAAGTCCCCGAGCCGGTTGCCGAAGTCCCTGAGCCGGCTGCCGAAGTCCCCGAGCCGGCTGCCGAAGTCGCCGGGTCGGCTACGGGGGTCTTGGGGTCGGCTACTTGATTCTTCGAGCCGGACCTGGCCGCATCGGGGTGAGTGCTTGAGGAGGCATTGAGGAGGCATTGTAGAGCGACGCCGGTTGGAATTGCTTGCCGAGTGGAGCCTATTCGAGCCAGGGCATTGGCTGGCTCGTTGTCGGCTCGTGGTACGTGGAGGAACTCGCATCCTTCAAAGTATCCGCTGAGTAGTTGGACTAGGAAACGGTAGCTCGCCATATTCGCGTCCTTGGCGTCCCAGTCGCCGGATGATTGCTGGACTACCAGGTCCGAGTCGCCATAACATAGGATCCGGCGAAGTTCTTTGGCAAGCCGGAGCCCATGTATGAGCGCCTCGTACTCGGCCACATTGTTGGAGGCGGCAAAGTGGATCTGTAGCGTGTATCTGAGCTTGTCGCCTTTGAGAGAGGTAAGGATGATGCCGGCTCCCAAGCCGGTGCGCATCTTGGACCCGTCGAAGTGCATGCGCCAATGGGTGGAGTCGGGAGCCGGCGGCAGGTACTGGGTCTCGGCCCAGTCGACGAGGAAGTTGGCCAGTGCTTGGGACTTGATGGCAGTGCGGGGCTGGTAGAAGATCGTGTAGGGGGCCAGCTCGATGGCCCATTTCGCCACCCGGCCGGATGCATCCCGGCTGCCTATGATCTCGGCTAGCGGGGCAGTGCATACGACCATGACGGGATGCTCTTGAAAGTAGGGATTTAGCTTCTTGGCGGTGAAGTACACGCCGTAACACATCTTTTGGTAGTGCGGGTAGTTCTGCTCTGAGGCGGACAGCACCTCGCTCAAATAATACACCGGCCTCTGGACCGGCTGGGCTCGGCCTTCTTCCGGGCGCTGGACTACGATGACGGTGCTGACCACCCGGCTGGTTGCAGCGATGTAAAGGAGCATGGGCTCTTTCTCAGTCGGCGCCGCGAGGACAAGCGGCGTGGCCAGCATCTTCTTTAGCTCGTGAAAAGCTTGGTCGGCCTGGTCGTTCCACTCGAAGTGAGTGCTCTTCTTCATGAGGCGGTAGAGGGGGAGAGCTTTCTCTCCGAGCCGGCTCATGAAGCGGTTCAAGGAGGCCAAGCACCCAGTGAACTTCTGGATGTCTCGAAGCTTGGTGGGGATCGCCATTCTCTCGATGGCCTTGATCTTCACCGGGTTGCACTCGATGCCGCGTTCAGAGACCAGGAAACCTAGGAGCTGGCCGGCTGGCACCCCGAACACGCATATCTCGGGGTTAAGCTTGATTTGGAACCGGCGCAGATTCTCAAATGTTTCCTTGAGGTCTTCCAGCAAGGTGCCGCGCTTCTCCGTCTTCACCACGATGTCATCCACGTAAACATGAGCATTCCTGCCGAGCTGCTTGAGGAGGCACTTCTGCATGCAACGCTGAAAGGTGGCACCGGCATTTCTCAAGCCGAATGTCATAGTCAGGTAGCAGAAGGCTCCGAACGGCGTGATGAAGGCGGTCTTCAGGCGGTCGTCCGGATCCAGGTTTATCTGATGGTATCCGGAGTAAGCATCCAAAAAACTCAACAGCTCGCATCCGGCTGTGGAGTCTATCACTTGGTCTATCCTTGGCAGGGCGAAGGGATCTTTGGGGCAGGCCTTGTTGAGACTTGTGTAGTCTATACACATGCGCCACTTGTTGTTCTTCTTTAGCACAAGGACCGGGTTGGCGAGCCACTCTGGAAACAAAACTTCCATGATAAAGCCGGCCGCCAAGAGCCGGGCTATCTCCTCCCCTACAATCCTGCATTTCTCCTCCGACAGTCGGCGAAGGGGTTGTCTGACTGGCTTTGCGTCTTCTCGAACATGTAGTTTGTGCTCGGCGAATTTCCTCGGAACACCCGGCATGTCCTTGGGGGACCACGCAAAGATGTCCCGATTCTCACGAAGGAAATCGGCGAGCTCGCCTTCCTATTTGCTGTTCAGGTTTGCCCCGATGACGGCAAACCTCTCTGGATGCTCGGGGTCAAGAGGTATCTTCTTCGTCTCCTTGGCCGGCTGGAAAGATCCTTGAGCATCATGCTCCTTGGGGTCGGGGGACACGGCCGACTGCTTGCCGGCTATGGCCACGACTCGGTCCAGCATCTTCTTCTCTTCGGCAATCACAAGGGACTCGGCCAGCCGGCTGCTGGCCGCTGCGCACTCGGAGGACTTCTTGTAGTCACCGGCTACGGTAATGACGCCTTTGGTGCTTGGTATCTTCATCTTGAGGTATGCATAGTGGGGAACCGCCATGAATTTGGCCAAGGCAGGTCGGCCCAGTAATGCATGGTAAGGGCTCTCTAGGTCCACCACTTCAAACCAGATCGCTTCCCGGCGGAAATGCTCCTTGTCCCCAAAAAGTACATCAATCTTGATTTTGCCAATGGGGGCACAGGACAGGCCGGGTACGATGCCGTGGAACACTGTCCGAGTGGGCGTGAGCTGTTTTGTCTTGACGTTCAACTTCTCCAGGGTGTCACGATACAGGATGTTGATGCTGCTCCCGCCGTCTATCAACACACGGGAGAAGCGGGCGGCGCGTCTGTCCGTTGCAAGGGTGGCTTCCAGGACCAAAGCATAAGAGCCGGGAGACGGCATCACCTCCGGATGGTCGGCCCGGCTCCAGCTGATGGGCTTTTCTGACCAATGCATGTGTCCAGCGGGGTTGGCAGCGACCACGCTGACTTCCTGGTGCTCTCGGCGTTTGCTGCGCCGGTCTTCGGGCTGGCTGGTAAAGACGATGTAGGTTTCTTGCTCATCAGGGAACTCGTCATGCACGGCTCCGACTGCGGGCCGAGCGGGTCACACTCGGTCACACCGACAGGGTCGGGCTATATATAGTCACGGGCAAAATTTGGAAATTTCTCTGAACCCCTTCGCCCGCGCGATAGCCTGCTCTGCCAACGTGGTCTCCGGATCGTCTTCTCGCCGCCAGCCGCCTCCAGTCGCTGGTCTCCGTCGCCGTCAACGGGAATTCTGCCCCGCCGTTGCCGCCGTAGCGAGTCTCTGCCGAGCTAGGGTATGGACTCGATCTTTGTGCTATTCTCCAATCCAATTCTCAGCACATTGTGATCATCATGATTCTTGCCACGATTGAAACACTCATATCCAGTCAATACGCCCGTAGATTAGCTTTGATTCGAAAAATTTAGGGTTAGGTTTCCGCTGAAACCATCTCGGACCCACCGAGTTGAAAAACTCGGTCCCACCGATTTGGCTTATGCCATTGCACAAGTGAGACTCGGTCTGACCGAGAATTACTTATCGGTGTGACCTATTTTGGAACTCTGTGAAACCCTAGCAGTCTCGGTGCCATCGAACTGTGACTCGGTCCAACCGAGTTCACTAGTTTAGGTTCCAAAACTGCTTCGGTATCACCAAGTTTAAAAATCGGTAGATCCGAGATGATTTCAGTGGGAAACTAAAACTAAGTTTTTGGATCATTCTTTTGCAAAAATCTCTGCATTTTGTGATGCTCATCTATTCTACCTCATCTATAAACTATTCACAGGGTCAGCAGTCAAAGCTTGCAGCATGTCTGATCAGAGTGATAGCCAGAACTTGTCAGAGCAGCAAGTGCAGATGAGTGAGGGCACTAGTCCCTCCAGCTCTTCAGATAATGGCAGCAGAAGTACCCCAAGCAATCTGCCAAAAGCTGCCACCAGACAGAGGAAGAAGAGAACTTCAGACTCCGAAGATGAAGATTATGTGGCAGAGGAAGAGGCCACATCAAAGAGAGTTGAGCCAGCTCAAGGCACAAAGCCAGGTCTAAAGATCAAAAGGCCAGCAGGCAGGCAGCCTATGTCAAAGGCTAGAGCCTCAACTGAGAAGCCCACTCCCAAAGAGCCAGTTGCTGCAGAAGGCGAGAAGAGGAAGGAAAGGGTCAAGAAGACCGTAGCCAGAGTGCCACGAGGTCCGAGGTCGTCTGCCGTGCCAGTTGCTGCCACCAGAGCCACCACCTCAGCACCAGTTACAGCCTCAGTTCCACCAGCTCCAGCATCTACTTCAGCTCCAACTCCAGCGTCTACTTCAGCGTCTACAGAAGCCTTCGTCCTTGGAGTGATCCGGACTCCACCACCACCAGAAGATCAAGCCTGAGCGTCATCTAGCACTATGCATTTTCTAGGAACTTTTTGGTAACTTGTTGCCAAAGGGGGAGAAGATGTATAGATCATAGGCTTCGAGAGAGAGAGAGAGTGTGTGTTGTTTTTTTCTCTCTTGCTTTATTTTGGTGGTTTTTCGAACTTGTTTGCTTTTGAGTGCTTGAGATACTATGTCATTGCTTGTGAGACATTGATGATCATGTGTTTGATCATAAGCTACACTTAATGCTTGCTTAATGCTATTAACTTATCTATCTTATGTGATCATTCACTATTCTTGGTGATGAGTGCATGTATTTCATTCTTATCATTTTAAGCGCTCCACCAAGATGTATGTGACATGGAAGAGTAACCCATGACTCTAACTCCTTGTGCATTTGCAGTCCAAAGCAAATTTTAAATATGCACAAACTTAGGGGGAGCTCTTACTTATCACATACTTCTCAAAGCGATGATATATTTCATGCTTATTAGCATTTGTCGAAGCTTTGATCTATATGTTGTCATCAATTACCAAAAAGGGGGAGATTGAAAGTGCAACTATCCCTAGGTGGTTTTGGTAATTCATAACAACATATAGCTCATTGAGCTAATGCTATTCCAAGATGATTATTTCAGGAAAGCTCAATGATTGGCATGGCATAGATGTGAAAGTGGAACCCTCAAAATGCTAAGGACAAAGGATTGGCTCAAGCTCAAAAGCTCAAGACTCTTCATTTTATATTTTAGTGATCCAAGATCACATTGAGTCTTTAGGAAAAGCCAATACTATCAAGGAGGGATGAGGTGTTGCTTAATGAGCCTCTTGCTTCATGTTCTTAGTGATATGCTCCAAAACCCTCAACTACTTTCCCATATCCACATATGACCTAAACCCTAAGCCAAACTCGGTCCTACCGATTCTTCCTATCCGGCGCCACCGAGTTTCACTTGTCTTAAGCCACTGCTAAACCCTAGCAATTCGGTTCTACCGATAGGGATCTCGGTCTCACCGAGATGGGATTGCAAACTCTCTGTTTCCCTTTCGTAACTTTTCGGTCTCACCGAAAGAGCGAATCGGTCCCACCGAGATTGCAATGTAAATTCAGTGTTTCCCCTTTGTAACTTTTCGGTCTCACCGAAAGAGCAAATCGGTCCCACCGAGTTTGCCTGACCAACTCTCTGGTTAGCTAATTACCAAATTCGGTCTCACCGAGTTTGTGTAATCGGTCTCACCGAGATTACGTTATGCCCAAACCCTATCGGTCCTACCGAGTTGCATGTCAGTCCCACCGAAAATCTCTAACGGTCACTAGGTTTACATTTTCGGTCCGACCGAGTTTGTTGATTCGGTCCCACCGAGATTGGAAAACTGTGTGTAACGGTTGGATTTTGTGTGGAGGCTATATATACCCCTCCACCTCCTCTTCATTCGAAGAGAGAGCCATCAGAACACATACACCATTCCAACTCATATGTTCTGAGAGAGAACCACCTACTCATGTGTTGAGACCAAGATATTCCATTCCTACCATATGAATCTTGATCTCTAGCCTCTCCAAGTTGCTTTCCACTCAAATCTTCTTTCCACAAAATCCAAATCCTATGAGAGAGAGTTGAGTGTTGGGGAGACTATCATTTGAAGCACAAGAGCAAGGAGTTCATTACCTACACACCATTTGTTACTTCTTGGAGAGTGGTGTCTCCTAGATTGGCTAGGTGTCACTTGGGAGCCTCCGACAAGATTGTGGAGTTGAACCAAGGAGTTTGTAAGGGCAAGGAGATCGCCTACTTCGTGAAGATCTACCGCTAGTGAGGCAAGTCCTGTGTGGGCGATGGCCATGGTGGGATAGACAAGGTTGCTTCTTCGTGGACCCTTTGTGGGTGGTTGCTTCTTCGTGGACCCTTCGTGGGTGGAGCCCTGTGTGGACTCGCGCAACCATTACCCTTTGTGGGTGGAGTCCTCCGTGGACTCTCGCAACCGTTACCCTTTGTGGGTTGAAGTCTCCATCAACGTGGATGTAGGATAGCACCACCTATCCGAACCACGGGAAAAACATCCATGTCTCCAATTGCGTTTGAATTCTCCAAACCCTTCCCTTTACATTCTTGCAAGTTGCATGCTTTACTTTCCGCTGCCAATATACTCTTTGCATGCTTGCTTGAATTGTGTGATGATTGCTTGACTTGTCCTAAAGTAGCTAAAATATGCCAAGAACTAAAATTGGGAAAAGGTTAAGTTTTTATTTGGTCAAGTAGTCTAATCACCCCCCTCTAGACATACTTTCGATCCTACAATAAGTCATGAAGAAAGCAATAGCAACATACTAAACAATCGGGTGCTAAGCTAATGGAATGGGTCATGTCAATCACATCATTCTCCTAATGATGTGATCCCATTAATCAAATGACAACACATGTCAATGGTTAGGAAACATAACCACCTTTGATTAACGAGCTAGTCAAGTAGAGGCACACTAGTGACGTTTAGTTTGTCTATGTATTCACACAAGTATCATGTTTCCGGATAATACAATTCTAGCATGAATAATAAACATTTATCATGATATAAGGAAATAAATACTAACTTTATTATTGCCGCTAGGGCATATTTCCTTCACTTGCCGCAATCGCTCTTGCTCAAGCTCGTCATAAGCGAGCACTCGAGGTGACCCGTATATGAGTTCCGTGGGGAGATGTGCTTCTGCCCCGTATACCAGGGCAAAGGTTGTCTGGCCGGTGGCTCGATTTGGCGTCGTCCTGATCGACCAAAGAACCGCCGGCAACTCATCAATCCAGCGCCTTCCCCTTTTGTGCAGCTTGTCAAAAGTCTTTGTTCTCAGGCCTCGCAGTACTTCAGCATTTGCCCTCTCCGCCTGGCCGTTGCTCCGTGGGTGTGCCACGGAAGCAAAACAGACCTTGCTGCCGAGGTCTTGGGTGTACTGCATGACGGCGTGGCTTGTGAACTGCTTGTCGTTGTCGGTGATGACTCTGTTTGGCACATTAAAATGGCAGACTAGTCCCTTGAAGAACTTGACGGCTGACTGTGTTGTCACCTTCCTTACTGCTTCCACTTCCCGCCACTTTGTGAACTTGACGATTGCAACGTACAAGTACTCAAAGCCCCCGACAGCACATGGCAAGGGGCCCAGTATGTTGAGCCCCTAGACCGAAAACGGCCAGGAGAGAGGAATTGTTTGAAGGGCTTGAGCTGGTTGATGAAGCTTCTTTGAATGGAACTGGTACGCTTCACACCTGGTTACTAGTGTCGTTGCATCCTGGAGGGCGATGGGCCAGAAGAAGCCTTGCCGGAATGCTTTGCCGGCAAGGGCCCTCGACCCTATGTGGGAGCCACATATGCCTCCATGTATCTCTGCCAACAGCTCCAGTCCTTCCTCCCGGGGGATGCACTTCAATTTCACACCGTTCGGTCTTTTTCTGTACAAGACGTCATCGACGAACTGGTACAAGGCAGACCGACGGGCTACTTTTTCCGCTTCTTCCTGCTGTTCAGGAAGTTCCCCTGTCTTGAGGAAACGGACAGTATGTTGTGCCCATGTCGGATCCTGGGGCTCGATGGCAAAGGACCAAAGGCATTTCTTCCACCATGGGGGCGGTTGTCTCTACGGCCAGGGCTTGGTGCCCTACCGGAGCCAGCTGCCCCTTAGCAGGCTCGGAATCCGTGGCAACACTCTTGCCGGCGTCCCCTGAGGGCTCGGCGGGAAAGTACCTGCCGGGGCCCAATTTCCTCCACTTGTTCTGCTCCGTTGACGGTTCGACGGATGGTTGAGTTAGCCAAAGCAAAAAGGTACCTGGTTCCACAAGTAGCTTGAATGCAGCGCACTTTGACAGGTAGTCAGCGATGTCATTCTCCGCTCGGGGAACGTGCTCCGCTTGAATACCGTCGAAGCGCTCCTCTAGCTTCCTCACCTCATCTACATAGGCCTCCATCAACGGACTCTGGTAATCTTTGTTGACCTGTCTAACGACAAGCTGCGAATCACCCCTGACGATGAGCTTCTTCACCCCGAGGTCCACCGCGATCCTTAGACCAGCGAGCAGCCCCTCGTACTCAGCAGTATTGTTTGTGGACATCTCCCTGAGAAAGTGCATCTGGATCACATACTTGAGGTGCTTTCCGGTGGGTGCGACAAGCAGCACACCGGCACCGGCGCCTTGCAGCGAGAAAGCCCCGTCAAAGTACATGATCCAGTCGCGACTTGCCTCCTTGCCGGGGAGAGTGGTCTCCTGGATTTCCTCGTCGGGCGTTGAGGTCCATTCTGCAATGAACTCCGCCAAGACTCTGCTCTGGATTGTCGAAGTACTTTCAAACTTCAACCCAAAGCTTGACAACTCCAAGGCCCACTTCACAATCCTTCCGGTCGCATCTGGGTTGTGTAGTATCCGTTGCAACGGGAGGCGGGTGACGACAGTGATCTCGTGGGCTTGGAAGTAATGACACAGCTTCCTCGAGGCCATAAGGAGGCCGAAGAGCAATTTCTGCACACCGGAGTACCTTGACCTGGCCCCCTGCAAGAGGGAGCTGACAAAGTAAACCGGGTGCTGCATCATCTTCTTCTTCTGCACCACTTCACTTGGCTGCCCGGGCCCTGCCCCGATGGCGTCGGACTCTGTCAGGGGCCTTGCCTTGCCGGCACCAGGCCCTTCCGGGGGAATCTCTGACTTGCCATCCGCCGGTCCTGCTGTGGCCACCGCCTCTTCGTCGACCTCTCTCTGTGCCACTAGTGCGGCGCTGACCACTTGATTCGTTGCCGCCAGATACAGCAGCAACGGCTCTTGTGGTTTAGGCGCAACCAGTATTGGCGTAGAGGAAAGGTATTTCTTCAGATCCTGCAATGCCGCCTCGGCTTCTGGGGTCCACTCCATTGGGCCTTCCTTCTTCAAGATTTTGAAAAAGGGAAGGGCACGTTCGGTGGACTTGGAGATGAACCTGCTCATGGCGGCAACGCAGCCAGTGAGCCGGTGCACATCCTTGATCCGCTTGGGTGCCTCAATCTGCTCAATAGCCTTAATCTTATCTGGGTTTGCCTCGATCCCACGCTGCGACACAAAGAACCCGAGAAGTTTTCCTAACGGGATGCCAAAGACACACTTCTCAGGGTTCAGCTTGAGGTTGATCTTCCGTAGGTTGGCAAACGTCTCTCCTAGGTCTTGTACAAGGGTTGCTTTGTCCTTGGTTTTGACCACTATGTCGTCCATGTATGCTTCCATATTTCTATGTAGCTGGGGCTCAAAACCAATCTGGACCGCCCTTGCGAATGTCGAGCTAGCACTCTTCAACCCGAAAGGCATCCGTAAAAAGCAATACGTACCACATGGGGTGATAAAGGCTGTCTTCTCTTCATCTTCTCTTTCCATGAAGATCTGGTGGTAGCCCGAGTAGGCGTTGAGGAATGATAACAGATCACACCCGGCTGTGGAGTCAACAATCTGGTCGATGCGCGACAACGGGAAGGGATCCTTAGGACAAGCCTTATTGACATCCGTGTAGTCAATACACAGCCTCCACTTCCCATTCGCCTTGCGCACCACCACCGGATTGGCCAACCACGTCGGATGGAGCAGTCCTCTCACCAAACATGTCGCTTCCAATTTGTTGACACATGAACACATCACGTGTACCCTCGACGCCGGGGGTGATGCACCGCAGCTCATGTCAAAGGAGACCCGACAGACAGCGCGATACGCAAGACAGTCGACAGGCGCTTTTGCAGACCAGAAAACCCCACACCCCCGGGAGGGACCCCGTCAGGGAGTGCGGAGGCTATGGGCTGCCCTAGGTCGATTCGCTCGCCCCTAGAGCCTCGAGATTCGCAGCTCTCAAACACGAAGAACAGCGAAGAACGAGATAGAAAAATGGTGGAGAGATAAAACGTAGATGAAAAAGTAGTATATTGATTTGTTCGATTGTGTGTTGTTTAATCGGCCATCACCCCAACATATATAAGAGGCGGCTGGACTTCCCATACAAGCACAGGATTCATCTATGCTTTCCTTACAAAAATTACATCAATTCATGTCCTAAAGTCCTAGTTCTATTCCAATTCGGATTCAGTCTGAATTTGTCCCAACTTCTGTCTTCCTCCTTGCGCGGGCCGCCGAGCTTGCATATGACCTCCGATCAAGATGGACCAAATATGACTTGTGCGCCTCGACGAGACGAACAATCCTTATGTTGAACACTTTTCCAAATAAGACCGTCTTGAATATTCTACGAAGCCATCTTTAATATCCAGTCGGACTCGGTCATGTAACGGACTGGATTGTCCGAGTCTCGTAGTGAACTTACAGGCCATATACTATCTCGTATGATAATGACTCCAAAACCAAAGTTCACCGTTTTGACGATGCACACAACTTCTGTGTTGATCACTTTTCCATCCGAAGTCATCTGGATTACCTTTCGGGCACATCTTCAGTTTCACTCGGATCCGAGCTCATCCACTCGGATATTAGAGTTTTTCGTCCGATTGGAATTTTTCACTCGGATGTTAGAGTCTTTCACTCGGAAGACAATCTTTCACTCGGATGACTATAATTTCACTCGGAAGACAATCTCTTACTCGAATGTCAAGTTTTCATTCCGATGGTAATCTTTTCACTCGGAATAACTTCACTCGGATTACTATATTTTCACTCGGAAGCCAATCTTTTACTCGATCGATAAGATTTTCACTCGACCTTTTACTCGATCGGTAGGTTTTCACTCAGATGGTAAACTTTTCACTCGGATTTCCCGACTGAAAACACAGCCTGATCTTGATTTGCCTCTCCAGGTTGCATACGACCTCGGATTGAGACAAATTTTATATGAAAAACGATCAGCTCGACAAGACAAAACTTTTTCGTGTGGAAGGTTTTTCGATTCAAGGCCGTCTTGATGACCGAATTACTCGCGCAACCTATCAGACAAGTGTCTGGCACCTCGCGCCATATTTCCGTTGAGGTTCGGTCTGCAGTGTATTGCCTCTAACTTTTGCATATGAACTCGGATTGAGATGATTTATATATCAAAATCGATTGCCTCGATGAGACTAAGACAATTTCTTAAGAGTGCTCCTTCATCCGAGGTCATCTTGAAGACGTGATTGGCCAAAAACCACTCGGAACATTGAATTATGCCACTCGGAGTATAGTTTCGGTCCATAAGATAAAGTCGAATGAATATAACCGAAACATCAAAGTGGTTCCACTCGGCG
Source organism: Triticum urartu (assembly GCF_003073215.2). Lineage (NCBI taxonomy): Eukaryota > Viridiplantae > Streptophyta > Magnoliopsida > Poales > Poaceae > Triticum > Triticum urartu. The sequence continues at coordinate 630,285,607 of NC_053023.1, forward strand.
ACGTGAATCTTTTCATGCTGAAAACCCGTTCACTCAAGACCATCTTCATTGCAATCTGTATCTTGCCAAAACCAGGTGTCAACACACACACCCCTGTTTTTCGGCAAAGCTTGCACGCCGAAAATAATATGCATAGTGTTTGTTCTAAGGACGATATCAACACTCCATCGGCCATTTATTTTTCTCAGGGCGATAATTATGTATCTTCCATGTTTGTGCTAAGGGCGATAATCATATATCGGCCATTGCCTACTTAAGCTTCCTGCCACACACTCGGGTGGTACTTCTTCAAATATTTGCCATTGAGAGCTCGAGGTAACAATGCCCCTTGTATTGATTCCACCAAATATGAATTTCCGGGAACAACTCTTGTAATTCTAAAAGGACCTTCCCAACTTGGAGACCACTTCCCGAATTTTCTATCTCTTGAACCAATCGGCAGAATCACTTTCCAGACGAGATCACCAACTTGAAAATTCTTCAACTTAACTTTCTTATTGTAAGCTCTTGCAACCCTCAACTTGTCTCTCTCTATGGACTTCAAAGCAACCAAACGTTTATCGGCAAACTCATCAATATTGTCCATCATCAAGTTATAAAAGTCTACTGCCGATAAATCATTTTGTTTGGCTTTCAAATTTACTTCCACTGGTAAAACGGCCTCTTGACCATATACTAGCTCATATGGGGTCACCTTCATAGCACCATGCCTTGAAATTCTATGTGCCCACAAAGCTTCAGACAACAACTCATGCCATCTCCTTGGATTATCTTCAATCTTTTTCTTGATGAGTTTGATTAAAATTTTATTGCTAGACTCAGCTTGTCCATTAGCTTGGGCATAATATGGAGAGGAATTAAGCAACTTTATGTTATAAGATCCGGCAAACTTTCTGACTTGGTGTGACATGAAAGATGAACCTTGATTTGTTGTTAACGTTTGAGGAATACCGAATCTATGAATAATGTGCTCGGTTATGAATTGAATTACCTCTGTATGTGTCATGTTCTTGAGAGGTACTGCTTCAGACCATTTAGTGAAATAATCAGTTGCCACCAATACGAACCGATGCCCCTTTGAGGAAGATGGATGAATTTGCCCAATAAAGTCTAAACCCCATCCTCTGAAAGGCCACGGCTTGATAATAGGATGCAACATAGCAGCAGGAGCCAATTGAATATCACCAAATTTTTGACAAGCTTCGCACCCTTTATAATATCTGAAGCAATCATTAATCATAGTCGGCCAATAAAACCCAGCATGTCGCAATAACCATTTCATCTTTGGAGCCGACTGGTGAGTGCCACAAATGCCTTCATGTACCTCTCCCATAGCAACTCTTGCCTGGTCCTCATCCAAACACTTTAGAAGAACATCATCGACTATTCGGCGATAAAGACCATCATCTCTCATTGTATACTTGAAAGCCATACGCCGAACAGCCCTATCCACCCTTTCACTCACAAGTAATCAACAATGGGCTTCCTCCAGTCGGGATTGTCACCTGCACTAGATTTTTTGTTAATGGTCGAATCAGTGGGTTCGGGTTCGGCCTCTCCCATATTGGCAAGACAAGACATCGGTCTTTGAGAGATATGAAACATGCCATGATCAACATGATATCCGGATGCTTGTTGTGCCAATTTATTTGCTTTCCAATTGTCATGTCTAGATATATGAGCAATGCTAAAGAAATCCAAAGTAGAAATTATATCTAGACATTTATCAAGATAAACATTAAGTGATTCGTCCAAACACTGAAAGACTTTGGATATTTGCTGCACCACTAGTAACGAATCACCATAAGCCTCAATATGTGTAACACCTATAGCAAGTAACATCTCTAGGCCGAATAATAATGCTTCGTATTCGGCTTGATTGTTTGTACAAAAATATTCTAAGCGGCATGAGGCTTCAAAAACAACACCATGAGGAGATATGTAAACAATACCAACACCTTGGCCATTGGTACAAACTGAACTATCAAAATATAATCTCCATGGTACTATTGAGACAAGGTTTATATCAACATCATGCTTGTCATCAATCCGATGTTCAACAATAAAATTAGCAACGATTTGGCCTTTCATGGATTTTAGAGATTCATAGGCCAAATCATATTCAATCAAAGCATAAGCCCACTTGCCAATTCTACCACTAAGAATTGGTCTACGCAACATGTATTTAATGACATCGGTCTGACAAGCTACTATGCAAGCACTCGGTACTAAATAATGTCTCAATTTTGTGCAAGCATAATATAAACATAGACATAATTTTTCAATAAATGTATACCTTGTCTCTGCGTCTAATAGGCGGCGGCTCAAATAAGTGATGGCATGATCTTTTCCTTCGGTCTCTTGAGTTAGAACAGCACCAATAACTCCTTCCTTTGCTGCAATGTAAAGTCTGAAGGGTTCCCTATGCTTGGGTGCTTTCATCACCGAAGGAGTGCACAAATAATTCTTGATCATATCAAATGCTTCTTGCTGTTTTGCCCCCCAAGTGAAATCAGCATCATTCTTTAACCGAAGGATAGGAGTAAATGCATCAACTTTCCCTGATAGATTAGCTATGAACCTTCTCAAATAATTGACCTTGCCAAGAAACTTTTGCATATCTTCTTGCATGTTGGAGCCTCCACTTTATGTATGGCCTCTATCTTTTTGGGATCAATCTCTATGCCATCTTCATGAATAATAAAACCCAAAAACTTGCCAGCTGATACACCGAATGCACACTTTAAAGGATTCATCTTCAGTCCATACTTTTTCATTCTTTCGAAAGCTAAACGCAAATCGGCCAAGTGAGATTCAAAAGCATCTGATTTGACAACAATATCATCAATATAAACTTCAAGTATGACACCGAGTAAATCATGAAAAATTAAATTCATAGCCCTTTGATACGTGGCTCCAGAATTTTTTAATCTGAATGTCATCACTGTCCACTCGAATAAACCAAGGAAACCAGGACATCGGAAAGCCGTTTTGTACATGTCCTCTTCGGCCATAAAAAATTGATTGTATCCGGCATTACCATCTAGAAAGCTAATAACCTTATGTCCAGAAGCATCATTAATAAGCATATCGGCTATTGGCATAGGATACTCATCTTTGGGTGTAGCCCTATTCAAAGCCCTGAAATCAATGCACACCCTCAACTTGCCAGATCCTTTCTTCTCTACTGGGACAATGTTAGAAATCCACTCGGCATACCTGCAAGGTCGAATGAAATTAGCTTCAAGCAGTCGACCGATCTCTTCCTTGATCCGGTCATATGTTTTCGGATTAAATTTTCTGGCCGACTGTTTATAAGGTCTAAAACCGGCCTTTATAGGCAACCAATGTTCCACTAGCTCTCAGCTTAACCCTGGCATCTCATGATATTCCCATGCAAAGCAACAAACATATTCTTTCAATAGCTCGATTAACTTAGCCTTACAACCGGCTTTCAAATTTTTGTTTATAAATGTCGGTCGAGTGACTGAACCATCTCCAATATCTACCTCTTCTAACGGATTGGCTGATGTAAAACCTTGTCCAAGTTTATCCATGTCATCCAACTCCTCTATAGACTCATACATATCGTTCTCATTGGACCGATACTTTACAAGACGTTTTTGTAACCACTCAGAATTAGGATCCATTTAAACATATCATACCTTGGAGTCGATTGCATTCACTCGACTTTAAAGAGACGGGCACAAAACCATTCTTGGTCGCGCTGAGAAAATCAAATTCTGATAAGTCACGTCCCGTCAAGCAAGTAGCATTGGGATGTTGCCAATCCACCAATGCATCGGCCAAAGCAACACAGGCCGAGTTATCTGCATGAATAACTTCCACTTCATCATCAACCCATTGAATCAAAAACTGGTGCATAGTGGATGGCACGCACTGGTTTGCATGAACCCAATCGCTGCCTAGTATGACGTTGTAGTTACCTTGCACCTCAGCGACAAAGAATGCAGTAGCCAAAGTTTTGCTTCCGACTGTAAGCTCCACATACATCACACCTTTGGCTTCAGTTTTCTCTTTGCCTTCAAATCCGTTGAGCACCATATTGGTCTTGATCAATTCTTCATCAGGCAAACCCAATTTCTTGAAGACCGAATAGGGCATAAGATTTACCACAGCACCACCATCAACAAGCATCCGAGTGAGCGGCGATCCATTGATATGACCTCTGAGATATAATGGTTTAAGATGTGTTATTGGTTCTTTTGGCTTCTCGAATATTGCATTTTTAGGGCCAAAATCCAGCTGAGCCACCTCCCCTTCTTCATCTACAGCACGAAACTTAGCAGGTAAGTAATACACCATATTGATATCCATACCTTCATGAACCGGCGTAGACTCATAGTCCAACATATCAGCCTCCTCCTCGAGTGCATCCACAGATTCTGAAATTTGTCCGAGTGAAGGAGAAGTAAGAAGTGTCGCAGACGATGTCATATATGTTGCATCGTCCTCCTTTGGTGATGTAGGTATTGCTGTGATAGATGTAGAAGTTGATGTATCTTGTATTTTTTTAGGCCTCCACACTTGTTTTGGTGGAACCATGGGTCGAGTGTCATTGAACAACTTATCCCTTTGTTTCTCGGCCTCCTGTTCTGCCATCTCTTGACTCCTTAACCTCTGTAGTTTCCTCTTTTGTGTCTTTGTTAGCCCTGGAGGACACCACTTTGGCTGAGTGTATTTAGGATCTCTCGTTTTTACCTGGCTGGTGCTTGCCTCATGGTCATTAGCCGAGTGCTTTGGCGCGATAGCAAGTATCGGCTCAGTCGGATTGCTATGCACAATCGGCTGCTGTATGGCGAATGTTTTGGTGCCCAAGATAAGTGAGTCGACATCCATTTTCTCCTTGCCTTTTCCCGACTCAACTGCTGCAACACTTGGTGATTTAACACGCCATTCTTTTCGAATTTCCAGATGCATGAAATTTCCACTCGGTCGCACCTTTTTACTCTGATGGAATCCACTCGGATGGATATAACTTGGATGGAATTCAGTCGGATGGAATCTACTCGGCCACATTTTTTCACTCGGATAGTTTCCACCTGGGTGCATTCTTACACTCGGATAATTTCCATCCGGTCGCATGTTTTGACCAGCCGACCGATAGTTATCGATGTTCAGTTGGCCATTATATGAGTATTCAAATCGACCCCAAACAGTTTGCCTTTGCTCTTCTGGAAACAACGCCTTTGGTCCACTCAGTTTCATATACTGACTGAACATATCATCTGATGGTGACCTTGGTCGCTTCAAGCATGATGGCCGGTTAGAGCTGGGACCAGCCGACTGATTAGCATATTTGGATAGCAACATATCAAAAGTTGGCTTGATCCGCTTGCGTTGAACTTTAGCTTCATTCCTCTTCCACTTGCCAACTTCTGGACTCTTGGGTTTGACAAATTTAACTCAAGTATTTTCTTGCACTTGCGGTTTCCCCCCGAGTGTGGGATTCTTGATGGTGATTTTGATTACTCCTTGCCATCGGGCTGCTTATCAAGCACAACATGTCTCCCCAAGACCGTGCTGCCTTCCTTGTCTTTCCTGGGCTCACCAATAATGATATTAGCTTTATTAGCAGATTCGGCTACCTCAGGCCGAATGAGTAGCTTCTTCCCCTCCAAATCCATGGTATTCATTGGAAAAGGTTGTTTATCAACTTGCATCTCAGAAAACTTCAATCGTCCGTCATTAATGGCCGATTGTATCTGTCGTCGAAAAACATTGCAATCGTTAGTAGCATGAGAAAAAGAATTATGGTACTTGCAATAAGCACGCCGTTTTAGCTCTTCAAACGGCGGTAAAGTATGAGATATTCTAATAATCTTAGCCTGCAGCAAAGCATCAAATATTCTATCACACTTAGCAATGTTAAAAGTAAACTTCATCTCTTCATCATGATTCTTATGAATCGGTTTCAGATCATTGCAAGTAAAGGGTTTGGCCTTAGATGGACAAACAAATTCAGTAGCAAAAACATCACCCTCATCGTCCGAGTGATCACTATCATATTCCACCATATTCATCTTTGGACGATCGGCTTTGTATCTATGCACTTCTTTGAGATCTTTGATTCGGCTTTCCTGAGCCAAAGCCCTCTGTAAGACTTGGTTGATATTTAAGAACTCATAACCTTCTAGCTTTTCTCTAATGGGAGTTCTCAAACCACTTAGCACTAGGTCTACCAAGTCTCTCTCGGTTATCACCAAACTAGAACACCGGTTTTTTGTTTCTCTGAATCTCTTGACGTAATCGGAGACCGATTCATCATGCTTCTATTTAACCGATGTTAGATGTGATAACTTGAGTTCATTGTCGCTGCTATAAAAGTGATCATGAAATTTCTACTCTAGCTGCGACCAAACCCGAATGGAACCATGTGGTAAAGAAGAAAACCATGAAAATGCAGTACGAGTTAAAGATAAAGGAAAAAAATGCACTTTCAACTCATTTAGTGAGCATGCTTCACCTAGTTGTGCTAAGTATTGACTAACATGCTCCCATGTGGTTTTTGTGCCCTCTCCATTGAACTTAACAAAATCTGGAATCCTATATCCCGGAGGGCACTGGATGGCATCAAAGTACTCGGGGTATGGCTTTTGGTAAATCCGATTCCGAGGTAACTCAACTCCAAAATTCTCTCTAAGCATCTTAGCCATCTCCTCTCTAAGATTAGCTAGACCATCATCTGTAATGGACGATGAAACTTGTGGCAGCGACATAGGAAGAGTATGGTTACTAGCTGTAGGTAGGAATTGTGGCATGTATGTCGACCCATAATTTGGTAGTGGTCGAGTGGTTGTAGCTGTAGGTAGAGTTTGGTTCGGCGTTGCCACCGAACCTGTCATGCTCATAATAGGATTAATGGGTGTAGCCACAATCTGATTTGTTTGGGTAGGATAATAAGTCATCGGCACAGGAGGCGCCGATGCAATAGGTAAAGCCAGATTAGGGTTTTGCACACTAGCAGCTACACCATTATTACCACTAGATGATTGAGATATATTCTTCTGAGCATTAGTATTTTCTATAAAATTTTGATAGACTAGATTTTTACCATCAGCAATACGACTTTCAATCCCATCCCACTGCTCAGGAGAAAAGGCTGTACTTACAGAGGGTTTAACCTGTTCAGTTTGAAGAGGAGGGAACTTGATTTCTTCAATCGGAGTGATGTTGCCTTCGTGATCTTTCTTGAATTTTGCAAGGAACTCCTACAGGTCCTTCTCCTCGCGCGCCTACTTGTACTCCTCATAGACTTGGCGATGATCGACCGATATCTCATCAAGACTGGGCTTAATGATGTTATCGGCGTCTACCTCAGATGGCTTGGGAAGATCGGACATGGTGGATGATGATGATTGATCTTCGATCCCCAGCAGAGTCGCCAAAAAGTGTGTTGACACACGAAAACGTCACGTGTACCCTCGACGCCGGGGGTGATGCACCGCAGCTCACGTCGAAGGAGACCCGACCAACAGCGCGATACGCAAGACAGTCGACGGGCGCTTTTGCAGACCCGAAAACCCCACACCCCCGGGAGGGACCCCGTCAGGGAGTGCGGCGGCTATGGGCTGCCCTAGGTCGATTCGCTCGCCCCTAGAGCCTCGAGATTCACAGCTCTCAAACACGAAGAACAGCGAAGAACGAGATAGAAAAACGGTGGAGAGATAAAACGTAGATGAAAAAGTAGTATATTGATTTGTTCGATTGTGTGTTGTTTAATCGGCCATCACCCCCAACATATATAAGAGGCGGCTGGACTTCCCATACAAGCACAGGATTCATCTATGCTTTCCTTACAAAAATTACATCAATTCACGTCCTAAAGTCCTAGTTCTATTCCAATTCGGATTCAGTCTGAATTTGTCCCAACTTCTGTCTTCCTCCTTGCGCGGGCCGCCGAGCTTGCATATGACCTCCGATCAAGACGGCCTAAATATTAAACTTGTGCGCCTCGACGAGACGAACAATCCTTATGTTGAACACTTTTCCAAATAAGACCGTCTTGAATATTCTACGAAGCCATCTTTAATATCCAGTCGGACTCGGTCATGTAATGGACTGGATTGTCCGAGTCTCGTAGTGAACTTACAGGCCGTATACTATCTCATATGATAATGACTCCAATACTAAAGTTCACCATTTTGACGATGCGCACAACTTCCGTGTTGATCACTTTTCCATCCAAGGTCATCTGGATTACCTTTCGGGCACACCTTCAGTTTCACTCGGATCCGAGCTCATCCACTCGGATATTAGAGTTTTTTGTCCGACTTGACTTTTTCACTCGGATGTTAGAGTCTTTCACTCGGATGACTATAATTTCACTCAGAAGACAATCTCTTACTCGAACGTCAAGTTTTCATTCCGATGGTAATCTTTTCACTCGGAATAACTTCACTCGGATGATAGTTTCACTCGGATTATTATATTTTCACTCGGAAGCCAATATTTTACTCGATCGATAAGTTTTTCACTCGACCTTTTACTCGATCGGTAGGTTTTCACTCGGATGGTAAACTGTTCACTCGGATTTCCCGACTGAAACACAGCCTGATCTTGATTTGCCTCTCCAGGTTGCATACGACCTCGGATTGAGACAAATTTTATATGAAAAACGATCGGCTCGACGAGACAAAACTTTTTCGTGTTGAAGGTTTTTAGATTCAAGGCCGTCTTGATGACCGAATTACTCGCGCAACCTATCATACAAGTGTCTGGCACCTCGCGCCATATTTCCGTTGAGGTTCGGTCTGTGGTGTATTGCCTCTAACTTTTGCATATGAACTCGGATTGAGATGATTTATATATAAAAATCGATTGCCTCGACGAGACGAAGACAATTTCTTAAGAGTGCTCCTTCATCCGAGGTCATCTTGAAGACGTGATTGGCCAAAAACCACTCGGAATATTGAATTATGCCACTCGGAGTATAGTTTCGGTCCATAAGATAAAGTCGAGTGAATATAACCGAAACATCAAAGTGGTTCCACTCGGCGACGTGAATCTTTTCATGTTGAAAACCCGTTCACTCGAGACCATCTTCATTGCAATCTGTATCTTGCCAAAACCAGGTGTCAACACAGTTTCCTGATCTCCTCTGTGATGAACTCCTGTCGTTCCAAAGCTTGCTTCCTGACCTTCTGCTTGACGGGTCGCGCATGGGGACACACAGCAAGGTGGTGCTCAATCACTTTCCTGGGAATGCCGGGGATGTCGGATGCTTGCCACGCAAACACATCGACATTCGCCCGCAGGAAAGTGATGAGCGCGCTTTCCTATTTGCCGTCGAGGGTGGAGCTTATGGTGAAAGCCCCTTCCGTGCCATCCTCCTTGACGGACACCCTCTTGGTCTCTGGTGGTGCGGCTCTGGATTTCTTGCTCTTGCCGGTAGAGCTCTCGGGCACGTCCTCGACGGTAGCACAACACTCCGAAGAGGTGCTCTTGCCGGAGTGGGTGCGAGAGGTCTTGCTGGTCTTCTTCTTCCCTCCCGAGGCCTCGACGGCAGGAGCAGGTGCCTTGGCGACAGCTGCTGCAACTGCTTCTCGATAGAGTTGGTCAGCGCAGATCAGCGCATCCTTCTTGTCGGAAGGGACGGTGATGATGGTCATCGGCCCAGGCATCTTCAGTGTATTGTAGGCGTAGTGCGACGCCGCCATAAACTTGGCTAGTGCCAGGCAGCCGAGGATCCCGTTGTAGGGCAAAGGGATCTCGGCCACATCGAAGACGATCCTCTCCGTCCTGTAGTTCAACTCACCTCCAAACATCACGGGCAATGTGACCTTCCCCTTCGGCTGGCCCCTTCCCGGGCTAACCCCTTGAAACGTACCCATTTCCTCAAGGTCCCCTTGAAACGACGGGAGAGATCAAGTTCAGGCCGGCCCCGCCGTCAACCAACATCTTATTCACCTTGAGGTTGCGTATCGTTGGTGAGACCAACAACAGCAAACACCCGACCGCAGTCGTGCGGTCAGGGTGGTCCTCGGCGTCAAAGATGAGGGGCGTGCTGGACCACTTCGGTGGCTTCTGAGGTTGAACGATGGCTCTGCTGCTGTAATCTCATGCGCCCACTGCTTGAGCTGGCAGTGAGAAGTGTGCAGCGAGGCGCCACCATCAACGCACATGGACTCTGTAGCCTTCTGGAACTCATGCTCACGGGACTCGTCGTCCTCGTCACAATCATCGTCTTCCTACTTCTTGTCGCGGCCCCGGGCGGGCCTCTCTTGCTGGTTATCCTTGCCGCGGCGATCCCCTTGGCCGCCACGCTTCTTGCCGGATCCTTCGGCACCATCCCGACCCTTCTCCTTGTCCCGCCTCTCATATTCGGCCTTTTGCTTTTCAGCAAGCAACTCAACTTGTCGGCAGTTCTAGAGGTCGTGGCCCTTGGTGTGGTGGATCTTGCAGTACTGCTTATCGGAGGCCCCTGGCTTGTCGGCAGCCGCCAAGGCCGGGCAAGCGGCGCACCCGGCAATCTCCTTGCCGGGGTCGTCTGCCTTGGCCTTCTTGGCGGCGCTGGTGTCGCTGGATCCCTCGACGGCAAGCACGGTCTTGTCCTTGTGTTTCCTGTTGTGACGCCGACCCTTCTTCGTCGGGGCAGCGGTGTCTTCGTTGGTAGAGTCGGTTTCCGCACCAGCATCTTCACCGGGGTACTTCCTTCCCTCTTCAGGCCGGGCGCATCTATCGGCCAGAACGTAAAGTTCGGACACGTCCTTGACCTTGTTCATTGCCAGCTCTTCACGCATCTTGTGGTTACGCACATTCTGATGGAATGCGCTGATCACGGCGGCAGGATGAACATCCGGGATGTTGTATTGCACTCGGCTGAACCTCTGTATGTACTTGCGCAGGTTTTCACCTTCCTTCTGGGGAATGATATGCAAATCACTCGCCTGGCCATGAGCTTGGTGGCCTCCAGTGAAGGCACCAACGAACTTGTGGCACAGATCTGACCAAGAAGAAATGGAATCCGCCGGCAAGTGCATCAACCAAGACATGACATTGGGTTTTAGGGCCAACAGGAAGTAATTGGCAAGCACCTTGTCGTCACGAGCTCCAGCGGCTTGCATCACGATGGTGTAGATGCTGAGGAACTCTGACGGGTGGGTCTTGTCGTCGTACTTCTCGCTGACGTCAGGCTTGAACATGTGGTGGGACGGCCACTGGAACTGCCGTAGCTCGCTGGTAAAGGCTGGGCAACCCACCTCGTAAGGTAGGCCTCCGGAGCCTCCCGGTGCTAGGTGGTCCATAGCAGGCCCCGCCCGCCTGTCTGACTGGTGGCGCGTATCACGCTGGCGCTCGATGGTGGTTCGAGCGTCTTCATGGGCTCGCACCGAAAGAACTTGGCGTTGATCGCGTCGGGTCCGTGGGTCGGATGATGCTATGGAGACATCATCACAAGCGTCATCACGACTGACCGACATCCGCGGTGGCTGGCATGGAGGAGGAGAGTGCACCGTGGCCGCGGCGCCTCCGGCCCCTCCACCACCAGCATGCAGTGGCTCGATGGAGCGCCGGCCTGAGGGCCCTGCCGGCCGTGGCACGCCAAAGATGTCGGTGGGAATGACACCTATGGGATCACTGGGATCCCTTCTACGGTCAGCGGGCGCGGGGTCGTGAGAAGAGCAGGTTTAGGAGCAAGCACACGGATCGTTTACCCAGGTTCGGGCCGCGAGGATGCGTAAAACCCTAGTCCTGCTTTGGTGGATGTATTGAGTGTTCTTGAGCTTTTTGAACTAGCTACGGTGGTTGTCCCCTTCCAAAAAGCCGAATCCCCCTCCTGGTCGCCTCGGGCCTCCTTTTATAGGAAAAAGGGGCTGCCACAGTGGCACACAGGAGGTGGAAAGGCCTACAATGCGCGAGCTTCTCGCACGGCATTATGGGATAAAGTGCATTAAATGCACTCTGTAGGTGTCCTTTAGCTTTATCGGGGACGGGAACGAGGCTCGTCCCGTCCGTCGCTGCTTCGCCTCGCTTCGACACGCGCCCAGGATGGCGATGCATGCAGCGCCATGTAGGCAGGCAGGCAGCTGAGGTGGCGCGGTCGTAGGTCCTTTAGGAAGATCTGCATGCCGCCACGCAGGTGCTTGCTGATTTGGCCTGGAAGCTGCATGTTGCCACGCAGGTGCCTGCCCAGCTGGTTGGGCTGGCATCTACATGTGAACGACAGCGGAGTCTTGGCTGGTGCGAGCCTGGCAGTGACCCTGTTGACGCCCTCGGCAAGGGTCTTGCCAGGGGCTCAGCAAGGGTCTTGTTGTGGCATTGTTGTCATCCCCGGCAAGGGTCTTGCCGGGGGTCTTGTGGATTTCCTCGGCTAGGATACCGCCGAGGGTCGCCATCTTCTAGTCCTCATCTAAACTCGTATATTTATGAGCCTGACGAAGATTTGCATGCCACCATAGAGGCGCCTCCCGAGCCTTGGTTCCAATGCAATTGGTTAGGTTGGAGCCGGTGGGCTCAAGGGTGGTTCACTCCGCTGGCATCGGGCAAGTTGCCTTGGCAAGGCTCTTCCCGGGGCTGCGGGGGGCCGCCTCGGCAAGGATCGTGCCGAGGGAGCCCACCTCGCCCTCTTGCCCTCCTGCGCTTCTCGTCTTGGCTTCGCCTTGGTCGTCTTGTGCCTTGGCTCCTCTCCGGCTTCCCTCCTCTCCCCTACTAAGTGTGGCCACGGCGCGTGGCTCTGACTGCCCGTGCACAAGTAAAGAGGCCAAAAGGAGAGCCCCTACTTTTGTACACCGACAAAGAGACGCTTCAATTCCATCCGCGATCAAGTCAAGGAGGGAGACATAGAGATTAATAAGATACATACGGATCTGAATGTTGCAGACCCATTGACTAAGCCTCTCTCAGGAGCAAAACATGATCAGCACCAAGACTCCAGGGGTGTTAGAATCATTACAGTGTACTCTAGATTATTGACTAGTGCAAGTGGGAGGCTGAAGGAAATATGCCCTAGAGGCAATTATAAAGTTGTTATTTATATTTCCTTATATCATGATAAATGTTTATTATTCATGCTAGAATTGTATTAACCGGAAACTTAGTACATGTGTGAATACATAGACAAACAGAGTGTCACTAGTATGCCTCTACTTGACTAGCTCGTTGAATCAATGATGGTTATGTTTCCTGACCATAGACATGAGTTGTCATTTGATTAACTGGATCACATCATTAGAGAATGATGTGATTGACTTGACCCATCCGTTAGCTTAGCACGATGATTATTTAGTTTGTTGCTATTGCTTTCTCCATAACTTATACATGTTCCTATGACTATGAGATCATGCAACTCCCGAATACCGGAGGAACACTTAGTGTGCTATCAAACGTCACAACGTAACTGGGTGACTATAAAGGTACTCTACAGGTGTCTCCGATGGTGTTTGTTGAGTTGGCATAGATCGAGATTAGGATTTGTCACTTCGAGTATCGGAGAGGTATGTCTAGGCCCTCTCGGTAATGCACATCACTATAAGCCTTGCAAGCAATGTAACTAATGAGTTAGTTGCGGGATGATGCATTACGGAAGGAGTAAAGAGGCTTGCCGGTAACGAGATTGAACTAGGTATTGAGATACCAATGATCGAATCTTGGGCAAGTAACATACCAATGACAAAGGGAACAACGTATGTTGTTGTGCGGTTTGACCGATAAAGATCTTCGTAGACTATGTAGGAACCAATATGAGCATCCAGGTTCCGCTATTGGTTATCGACCGAAGATGAGTCTCGGTCATGTCTACATAGTTCTCGATCCCGTAGGGTCCGCACGCTTAACGTTCGGTGATGATTGGTATTATGAGTTTATGTGTTTTGATGTACCGAAGGTAGTTCGGAGTCCTGGATATGATCACGGACATGACGAGGAGTCTCGAAATGTTCGAGACATAAAGATCGATATATTGGAAGCCTATGTTTGGACATCAGAATGGTTCCGGATGAGTTCTGGCATTTTCTAGAGTACCAGGAGGTAACCAGAACCTCCCGGGGAGTATTTGGGCCTTATTGGGCCTTAGTGGAATAGAGGAGAGGAAGGGAAAAGGTGGGAGGCGCGCCCCCTAGCCCAATCCGAATTGGGTGGGGGCCAACCCCCCCCCCCTTTCCTTCCCTCTCTCCTCCCCTTCCTTCTCTCCTACTCCTACTACTTGTAAGGGGGGAATCCTACTCCCGGTGGGAGTAGGACTCCCCTAGGGCGCGCCATAGAGGGCCAGACCTCCCTCCTCCTCCACTCCTTTATATACGGGGAAGGGGCACCCCATAGACACACAAGTTGATCATTGTCTTAGCTGTGTGCGGTGCCCCCCTCCACCATAATCCACCTCGGTTATATCGTCGTAGTGCTTAGGTGAAGCCCTGCGCCGGTAGCTTCATCATCATCGTCATCACGCCGTCGCACTGACGAAGCTCTCCCTCGACCCTCAGCTGGATCGAGAGTTCGTAGGACGTCACCGAGCTAAACGTGTGCAGATCGCGGAGGTGTCATACTTTCGGTACTAGGATCGGTCGGATCATGAAGACGTACGAGTACATCAACCGCGTTGTCATAACGCTTCCGCTTACGGTCTACAAGGGTAGGTAGACAACACTATCCCCTCTCGTTGCTATGCATCACCTAGATAGATCTTGCATGTGATTTTTTTGAAATTTATGCGTTCCCCAACACCTGCAACCGAACACAATCCGGAGAGCTCCTGCTTCTGTTAGGTGGAGAGGTTGCCCCATAGTGATTTGGAGCTCAAGGCCATGGCGGGCGTCGTGCACAGAGGATATCGGGAGCGGAGGTGTGGTGTAGATATTATCGGACCTAGCCACGTATAAATAGCGGGTGTCGGCAGGCGGATAGACGGTGGAGTTTGCATGCGGGCTCCAGAGTGGATTTCTCGGCAACCTCGCTTGTTTAATGCCGGCAGGCGGATGTACGAAGCAACGTTTGCATGCGGAGAAGGCGCGTACACCGGGATGTGGCACGGGTGGCCCTCCTGGTTGACGTGCCGCTTAAATATCGGCTCTTGTGAGAGGCCACGTCCGCTCCGGCCGGCATGAATGGAGCGCGGGCATGACTATGCGACAACTACTTCATGCGAGAAAGGGCGCGGGTGGAAGAGAGTGTTTTTGGTGGGTCTGGGGTGTCGGACGCGTGTGTGGTAGCGGTCCGGACTCCCACACCCTCCCGGTTTGCGGAAAAACGGATGGCCTGACCGGTCCATGGGTCGATGGGGTAGTGTGTTGGATGACAAATCGTGTTCAAACCGCTCGGTACAGAGGGATGCGGGCAGTTTGAGGGTCAGCGTTGGAGATACCCTAATTACATTTTTAGTGTATATTTATTGTGCTGCAATACCACTATACTCTCTATCTAAACTATTCAATTTGCGTCAAGATTCGTACTATTCTTATATATAAATTTCTCTCTTTTGTTTCTTATGAACAAGAGAACATTTAACATTGCAACTTTGCACGTCAACTATACGCAAGTGCCACTCATTGTATAAAATGTTTCCGGTCTTCTGATGAAACATAAATTATCAAATTTTGAATTTTGAATGAGTTGTATCATTTTAAAAAATTATTTTGGGCCAAAAATTCTGACAAAAAAATCTGCATGTAGTACTTGTGCGGTGTTGATCTGTAAAGTTTTAACTTCAAATGTTCTCTTATTTGGGAGAAACACCAAATAGAAATTTCGATGCATGAACTTTGATGCAAAAAAGAATGGTGATGATAGTGGGTACACTAGTATGGTATGGTAATACAATCAAAACTTATCTTTTTCATGATAGAGGGTTCAAGTCTTAGAGTTGGCATTGCTGGTCGCATTTTTCGATATTTCGGGCTCTTCAGCGATATGCGTTCATTGGGAGGAAACGTTTCCGTTGACTACTATATCAGTCGGCTAGAAGTTAGCGACAGGTGCGGACGATCACTATATCTAGGTGCAATCTCGCATGCAGTGTTGCGCTGCAATCTCGCATGCACTCTGTTTGCATGGAGCGCACATATTGAAAATTAACAATGCATCCATATAGATAAAAAGAAAAGGTGATGTCATCAAAGATTCCATTAGAAAACAAAAATTCGAAATGTTTTGTAGCTCAAACTGTTGGTCCGATTGAAAAATCATTTCCACATAAAAGATTCGTCGCGACGAGACCTCCGAAACTAGATCCCATGTTGGTATGTTTCGATGACTTTTTTTCGGGTCAAAAGTTATAGACTTAGGCTAAATAAGTTATCACCTATGTGATACACAAGTTACCAACATGTTTACATGGAAATTACCGGGGCATAAAAATGGCTTCTCCAACATTCTCTCCACATGCCAATGTAGTAGAGCATAGGAAACCTGATGTCATTGTAAATTTTCGCTATTTTGAAAATGTAAAAAATGTTTTATAGCTCAAACTGTCGTTTTTGATTGAAAAACCATTTTCACATAAAAAATCCATCGCGATGAGAACTTTGAAACTAGACCTCATGTTGACATATTTTGATCACTTTTTTGGTCAAAAGTTACCGTAAAGTTATCAGTTATGTTATATGTATATTAACATGTTATTTATACAGAAGTGACAGAGATGTGTTTTCAACTACTTCTTTCCCTTGGGTCAAATTTACCGTGATATTTATACCTAAATTATCAGCTCCGGATGCATACATTACCGTGCTATTTGCACAAAAGTAACCGGGGTATGTTTCAATTACTTTTTATTTGGGTCTTAAGTTACCAAGTTGTTTATACCTAAGTTATCATGTCTATGATGTGGGAGTTACCATGCTATTGACAAAAAATGTTACTGGAGGTATATTTCATCAACAACCCTCTCTCACCCCTCACCACCGTCGCCAAAGTTATCAGGACTGGGCCACATAAGTTATCAGGTCTGCAATGTTTGAGTTATCATGTTATTCACACAAAAAGTTACCAAGGGTATATTTCATCAACTGCCCTTCCCCCACCCGGTCACCAAATTTAACAAAGACTAGGGTACATTAGTTATCAGGTCTAAGATATGTGAGTTACCGTGCTATTCACATAAAAATTATCGGGGGTATATTTTCTAGTGGACTATGTTTTCAATAAATTTTTCAAGGGTAAAATTACCATGGTGTTTGTATCAAAATTATTAGGTCTGTTGTGTGTATGTTATCATGCTATTTACGTAGATGTTATCGAGGTGTGTTTTAACAACTTTTTTTGGGATCAAAAGTTACCATGATGTTTGTACTTAAGTCATCTAGTCTATGATGCGTATGTTATCATGCTTTTTTCGTGCCAAGTCAAGAACTTGTCTCATCTGGGTCAAAGGTATCATTGTGTTTGCAAGTAGGTTATCAGACATGTGGTGCGTAAATTACCGTGATATTTATATAGAAATTACCAGCGGCAAGTTTCAACAACAAAAATTCTTGTATCCAAGTAAAAGTTTAGTTGGAACAATTACATATCCACTTGCTAGCGGAGTTGGTGGTCTTGTATGGATAAAATGGAGAGGGCAAGAGTTCGATCCTCTATGAAACGAGCATAGTTTTTGACTTGGCACAAAAATAGCAGGCTTTAAATGGCAGTACTAATTAGGAGCTCATTAAACACGCCAATTAAGGTATGGGAAAATTAAATCATGCTAATCTGTACCTACTAATAAAGAAAATAGATATTCTTAGTTCGTCACGCAAGTTTTATAGAATAACCTTTCACTTTTTAAAAATTAACCGGCAGTCAATCTATTAATCCTTTTGTCAATTTCAACCAGCTAGGCATCGACTGCCATCCATACGGCCCGCCAGGCCCGTCCGTTGTCTGCAACGTGCATAGCAAAAATTAATGGCAACGTGTGGGATCAAAACCGTTACCTGCAGACTAATCATAATATGCACAACCAAGTGAGCTAACCATCAATTTATAAAATTATTTCACATCGCTTCTTTACCATCCGTTCCATCAATTTATATACGTATAAAATATAAAATCAATAAGCGCCTATAAAGAATCAAGACATAGAGGAAGGAAATCGAAGGATTCGCACGGCATAATTAACGGGATTCGTGTGTTGTGAATTAAAGGAATCATGCGGCCGATCAGGCTGCCAATTCACGAGAATTAAAGAAGGACAGGAGGGCAGTCGACTGAAATAACATGAATGCTGATAGATGTGAGCTGCGAAAGGAATCAGATCATATGAATGAGTTGCTCTATAAGGAAGAAATGATGTGGTTGCAGCGGTCCAGACTTGAGTGGTTGAAACATGGTAATCGAAACACACACAAAAATCATCAGAAGGCGGTCTGGCGTGTCCGGAAAAATAAAATTAAAGGGCTTCGGGATGATCATGGTGTTATCCATACGGAGCACGATGTTATGTCTGGTATGGCCACATCATATTTTGGAAAACTTTTTGAAGTTGATGCTAGTTTGCTACCTCATTCAGTGGTGAATCTTTTCACTCTTGTGATCACGGACACAATGAATGAGAAGCTCTGTGAAGCATTCATTGACAAGGAGATTAGCGATGCCTATTTCAGATTGGGCCTTGAAGGCCCCTGGTCCAGACGGCTTCCCTGCTAGATTCTTTCAAAGACACTGGGCTACCATGAAGGAGGACATCTTTGAGGCGGTCAGGAGGTTTTTTGTCACCGGACTCATGAAGGTGTGAACGATATGACTATTGTGCTCATTCCAAAGGTGGACAACCCACAGTGCCTAGCGGAGTTTCAGCCTATCAGTTTGTGCAACGTCGTGTACAAGATCATTGCCAAATGCTTGGTCAATCGCCTCTGGCCCATTCTAGGCAACATTATCTCAGAGGTGCAGAGTGCCTTTGTGCCAGGAAGGCTTATTACTGATAATGCTTACATTGCCTTCGAGTGTACACACTATATTAAACAGGAGAATGATCCGGATAAGAGCTTCTGTGCATATAAGTTGGACTTCTCTAAGGCATATGATCGGGCTGATTGGACTTTTCTGGAGCAAGTGATGCAAAAGATGGGCTTTGCAGACTGATGGGTGAGGTGGATCATGACATGTGTCACCTCGGTTCGCTACTGTGTTAATCTTAATGGAGCCCTCTCGGATTCATTTGCACCGACGTGTGGGATTCGGCAGGGAGATCCTCTTTCCCCGTTCTTATTCCTTTTTGTGGCTAACGGTCTAGCTGCGATTTTGAAACAAGGTGTTGGTTTGGGAAGTTTTACACCGGTGCAGGTGTGCCCTCGGGCACCGGGCATCTCACATCTTATGTTTGCAGGTGACACCCTACTTTTCTTCCAAGCCACAGAACATGAAGCGGCAAGTGTCAAGGAGGCCCTCGCTACATTTTCTCAAGCCACAGGATAGTTGATTAACCCTCAGAAATGCTCTATTCTGTTTGGTGAACATTGTCATGTTGCTGATCGAGAGGCAGTGGTGAGTATTCTGGGGGTACAGCAGCAATGTTTTGAGGAACGTTACTTGGGACTTCCCACCCCCAATGGTCGTATGTCAAAAGATAGGTTTCAAAATATGCAGCAGAAATATATGAAGAGGATGATTGATTGGGATGGATCCCAACTTTCCATGAGTGGGAGAGAAGTTCTCATCAAGTCTATAGCCCAGTCCATCCCGACGTACGTAATGAACGTTTTTAAGCTTCCGGCGACCACTTGCTATGACCTTATGAGAATGATTCGGAAATTTTTTGGGGGCATAGAGAAAGGGAAGAGGAAGATCCTTTGGAGAGCATTGATTCATTTGATCAAACTGAAGTCACAAGGGGGACTGGGTTTTCGTGATCTGCGTCTATTTAATCAAGCCCTCCTCGCACGCCAAGCTTGGCGGCTATTGATCAACCCAGATAGCCTATGCGCCCGTATTTTGAAGGCAAGGTACTACCTAAATGGCAGCTTGGAGGACACCTTCTTCTCAGGTGGTGCCTCAGCGACGTGGCAAGGGGTGGTACATGGTCTCGATCTCTTGAAAACATGGCTTGTTTGGCATGTGGGGAATGGGAACTCCATCAGAATTTGGCATGATCGCTGGCTCCCAAGGAATGGCAGCGGCAGACCGGTGACACCGCAGGGTCGCTGTCGTCTCCGCCGGGTGAGTGACCTGCTGGACAACCATGGCGCTTGGCGTATGGATGTGGTTTAGGAGATATGTTTTCCGGTGGACGCGGAGGAGATAGCCAAGATCAGAACATCACCGAGGATGGGAGATGACATCCTTGCATGGGGTCCAGAACGCAATGGATGCTTTTCGGTGCGGAGCGCTTATCGACTTGCTTTGGAGGATCATCTTCGATCTTCTTCAGTCGCGGCAAGCAAGGCACCGGACGGGCGACGAGCCGTCTGGGCTTTTATTTGGAGGTGCCCTGCTCCTCCCATGGTTCGAACCTTTACCTGGCGGTTGATCACTAATTGTTTGCCCACTTGGGTAAATAAAAAACGTCGAGGACTGGAGGTATCTGATCAATGCCCTCTCTGCGCTATGGAGCCGGAGGACACGTTTCATGCCTTTTGCAGGTGCCCGAGGGCGGTGGCGTTATGGCAAGCTATGGCTGAGAGATGGAGGATTCCAGCTGCGTCGTCGTTCCAGAGGACGGGCTTGGAGTGGCTCGCCCAAACTCTCTGCGACCTTCCTGACACAGAGAGGATGGAACTCATGATGACTCTATGGCGTTGCTGGCACGTACGAAACGAGATGAAACATCACAAGCAGCCGCCCCGGTCGATGGATCCAAAAGGTTCCTCCTCAACTACGTCGACTCGCTTGTGGGCATACAAAATAACCCAAGTGTAGATCCAGTGAAGGGCAAGCAAGTGATCGATGCAGTGATGCAGACGAAACCCACATCACATGCTCCTGTTGCGGCTGGGACGCAAATTCGATGGACACTTCCGCCTGCAGGCTGGACAAAACTCAACGTCGATGGCTCGTTCTGTGCATCTACTAGTACGGCTGGAGCGGGTATGATTCTGCGCGATAGTGCCGGCGAGATCATATTCTCCTCATGCAGAGAACTGAGGTCATGTGCAGAACCCCTAGAGGCCAAACTACTTGCATGTATGGAGGGCCTGAACCTTCCCTTACAATGGACGCAGCAACCTATCGTAGTGGAAACAGACTGCCTTGTTGCTCTCAACATGATCATAGGAAGAGAGAGAGATCAGTCCTGTTACTCCATGCTTGTGGACCGGATTAAGAGGCTCATGGGAGAAGGGAGATTAGTTAAGCTAGTGCATGTACGTAGAGAGCATAATGGCATAAGCTATTACCTTGCTTCATTTGGTAGAACTGAATGCTGCACCGTCGTGTGGCTGGGTTCAGGTTCAGGTGATATCCCTGACCTTTATAAGTTCACCTTTATAAGAATGAACTGGCTCCTGAGTAATCAATAATAATCCTTTTTCACCCGCAAAAAAAGAAATAATATGAGGGAAAGTAAGGAAGAAAATAAGAGGATCTCAGAAATAAGAAAGAGAGGGAATATTCTGTCAAAAAGAAACAGAGGGAATATACAGAAGGAGCAGTCCACTCTAGGAAAATAAGGAAGGAGGAAAACAAGGAAGGACTCCATCTAATCCTGAACGTGAATAAGGAAAGAGAACATTTTTTTTGAGCATCAGTACAGACACAAGCGCTCATATACACGTGCATACACTCACCCTATGAACGCACACACGCACACCCTACCCCTATGAGCACCTCCGAGAGACTGAGTCGGCATATCATCTTGAGATTTATGAAGTCACCGTAGGCGCCTCGTCGTCGACGGGAACGTCTCCTCCCACTGAAAGTGCATCGCCAGAAATCCTGAAATAAATCTAGGAATAATGCGAGCACCAGGATTTGAACCCTAGTGGGTTGGGGATACCACTGTCCACCTAACCAACTCAACCACAGGTTGATTCGCAGAAAGAGAACATTATGGGCTGCCTGAATATACATCAGACATTGGCATTGGTTAGCAGCATCACAGGTAGACCTGGCCATGGGCAGCCCGGCCTGACGCTGCTCCCGGGCCAGGCTCGGGCCTAGATTTTGAGCCCGGTGGCCTGGCCGGGCCGGGCCCGGGCCCGTCATTTTTGCCGTTTTCTGAAGGGGCCCGGCCCGAGGCCCGAGGCCCGGCGGGCTTTTGCATGTTTGGGCCGGGCTTGGGCCCAAAAACTAGGCCCGATGGCCGGGCCAGGCCGGGCTCGGGCCCAGGTTTTTTGGCTCGGGCTTGGCTAGGCCCGGCCCGAAGCCCGGCCCGGCCCGAGGTTTGGCCAGGTATAATCACAGGCCTTGCTTAATATACAAAGGATTATATGAATGTTGTGCATTCAAATATTATATGGGGCTGCATAGTGATCTAGTTAAAACAGGATGGTCAATAAAATCCTTAATCTTATCTCAATAACAAACCTAAAAATATATTATTAATCAGGGTCCCTATAGCCAATTCAGAGAAGAAAATTTGTTTACAAGCACGGCCGCAAGTCGAACAATGCAAGCATTTCCCCGCAAAAAAGAAACTATGCATTAGACTTTTTGCAAAGATGATCGGCTTGAAAAAACAATTCTTCTTCATGTTAGGAATATTTGATCATATTTTTTAAACCATAGTGATTGGATTGGAAGTGCAGAAGGAGTGCGATGAATTTTTACCCCGTTGCAATGCACGGGCTATTTTTCTAGTTAATGGTAAAGGAGGAAACCTCGGTTCCATTAAGATACGGGAGAATTAAATCATGCTAATTAATGCCCAGGAGAATAAACCGGGTCAATTAAGAGATTTGAACAATTAAATCCCGCTAATTAAGGCGATGCAGAGTCTTTTTTTTCTTCAAAATTCGATAGGTGCATTTCCGTTTGTATCCAGTGAAGGATGTCAGCCGGTGAGCAGGACAAAAATCTTAGAGCCAAGCATCGCGGCCTCGAGGGTTGACAGCACCTGCACACAATATAAAACACGGCCCAAGGCCACCCTCCGTATTCGTGCGAAGCAGAAATCCAGATCCAGGGAGGTACACTGTAGCTTCAACATGGAAGGCTACTCGCAGGTGCCATACGCATCCCTCTGCGGCCTCGCCATCGTCGTAGCGGGGTGGCTCGCGCACTGCGTGTACAAGTGGACGAACCCGGCGTGCAGCACCGGGAGGCTCCCTCCAGGCTCCATGGGCCTCCCCCTCGTCGGCGAGACCTTCCAGTTCTTCAAGCCAAGCCCTTCTCTCGACGTGCCGGTCTTCTACAAGCAAAGGCTGAAAAGGTAATCAAGTTAAGCAAACGAGGGTCACCATCACACTCGGATTAGTTTAAGCAGCAGTGGATTAGTGAAGAGGATTCCGTGCAACTGAGTGTAGGTACGGGCCGGTGTTCAAGACGAGCCTGGTGGGGCAGCCGGTGGTGGTGTCCATGGACGCGGAGGTGAACCGCTTCATCTTCCAGCAGGAGGGCAAGCTGTTCCGGAGCTGGTACCCGGACACCACCAACAACATCTTCGGCAAGGAGAGCATCGCCTCCTACGACGGCTCCTTCCACAAGTACATCCGCAGCTTCGCGTCCAGGCTCTTCGGCCTGGAGAGCCTCAAGGACGTGCTCCTCGCCGAGATGGACCGCAACGTGAAGCACAGCCTCGCGGCGTGGGCCGCGGAGCCTGCCATCGAGGTCAAGGACGCCGTGGCCAACGTAAGTATCACTATGTAATCAGAATATACAAGAGTGCGTGCTACGTGTATATTTTTGCCGCCTTGTATTTTAGAATGGGGGAATATTTTTGGGCCTTGTATATTTTTGCCATTTGCTTACCTTCCATGCAGATGATCTTTGACCTCACGGCCAAGAAGCTGATTGGGTTCGGTCCCGAGAAGTCGAGGAAACTCAGGAAGAACTTCGATGCCTTCTTCCAGGGGTTGGTCTCCTTCCCGCTGTATTTCCCTGGGACAACATTCTACGCATGCATAGAGGTATAAAATGTTCTATACTTATCTCTTCATTTAAAGGGAGGATTGTTTCTCCACCTTCTTTGGTCCAATCAATTGTTTTGTACGTCGCCTTATTTTTTTTCCCTTCGTACGTGCCCAGCCCGCCCACATGTTGTCCTGTTTTTTCCCTCTCCGTACGCGCCCCGCCAACCCGCAAAAATTAAAGTTCCTCATGTGGGGCTTGAATCCAGCTCATGAGGAATTAGTCCGCCCACACGAATCAATCCACCTACCTATCATGTTGTTTGAGAAAGAAGAAGAAGATATACTTTTATATGGGTTAAACGAATTTTGTCAAAAAATATTCAATGAAGGAAACAAGTTAAATGGAGGAGTAAGTTTTGCTGTTATGAGCATGGAAGGAAAGAAGATAAAATATGGAATAAATTTCATCCTTATGATGAGGCGGAAAGGGAAGGAATTAAAGGAAAGAATAAAAGATGAAATAAATTTCATCCTTAATGATAAGGCAGGAAGGGAAGGAATTAAAGGAAAGAAGGAATAAATAAATTTTCCTATTATATACGAGGCATGAAGAAAGGAATTAAAGAAAGAAATTTCATAAGGAAAGAATAAAAGAAAGAATAAATTTTGCTATAATTATATGAGGCATGAAGGGAAGGAATTAAACAGGAAATGAAATTCGCTGGGAACTAAAATAAGAAATAAAAATTTCACTGTTAAGAAATTAACAGAATAAAATAAATTCCGTTGTGAACCGATTATATATATCATCGGCTGTGCGTGCATAAAAGAAGTCCCATTGTGACTCTACCTAGGAATATATGGGATCACCCTAATTACATCAAAGAAAGAGTCGTGGAGGAGCTTGTCAAAAGTGACCGTGTTACTTTTGAATCTGCTGATGATGTTTTTTTTTTGAAAAAAAGGATGACCCCCACCCTCTGCATGTGGAAGATGCATGCAGTACATGATGCAAATAGAGTTAAGCTTAACACAATCTTTTGTCCTGATGCTTCTGTAGGGAAGGAAAAACGTGCAGAAGGTGCTCAAGGACCTGCTGAAAGAAAGGCTCAGCGCACCTGAAAAGCGACACGGTGATTTCCTTGACGAGGTGGTCAACGAGCTACAGAGTGGAAGGGGAGTGATAGACGAGAAATTCGCTGTAGACTTGATGGCCGCCCTCTTGTTCGCCAGCTTTGCAACAGTATCATCATCACTCACGGTCGCTATGAAGTTCCTCAGCGGCCACCCCAATGTAGTGGAGTCACTCAAGGTTATGCTTTGTTTACTCCTAAAAGTGTACGTTTTGTCAATTTTAATGGTTAAAAGAACAAAGACAGTAGCTGCAGATAAGATTAAAAAGTGTGCCTTCTTGCAGGAGGAGCATGAAGCAATTCTGAAGAAAAGAGAAGATGGCAGGTCCGGGATCACATGGGAAGAGTACAAGTCCATGACTTTCACTGCTCAGGTTTTTAGTTCATTATTACTACCTTGAATTCACTAATTAGCAACTAATTAGGCTTAGTCTTAGAACAATAACTAGACTGACTTATTACAAGTTGGAGCATAGAAACAGTTTCACCATGCACACTGCTACTCAAGCCAACGTTCTCTGCAGGTTACTAATGAGATAGCTCGCGTCAGTAACGTGGCCCCTGGAATATTCAGGAAAACACTAACGGACGTGCAAGTGAAAGGTACTCTTAGCTCAGACAGTTCATCATCTTCCCAAAAAATTATTTTGCAGTGCGTCATGTTGTGCTAGTTAATGGACCAACAATTTTTTCCTGATGCAGGATACACTATTCCGGCCGGCTGGCTGGTGATGATCAGCCCCATGGCTGTCCATATGAACCCAGAGTTGTTCAAAGATCCGTTGACATTTAACCCATGGAGGTGGCAGGTTGGTGACGCATAAATGAACTAATCTTTTTTTAGAAACATAAATGAACTAGACTAATAGAAATCTGCAGGATGAGTCGAAGAAGAGCGCCCTGCTGAAGAACTTCATGCCATTCGGAGGGGGCATAAGGCTCTGTGTGGGAGCAGAGTTCAGCAGGATTCAGATCGCACTCTTCCTTCACACCTTGGTGACAAAGTACAGGTAACTGTTGTGTAAAAAAAATACGATCTCAATACTAGGAATTCATATGACTACACTGAACAAACTTTGTTCCTTCGCGACCAACCCTTGGGCAGATGGAAGGAGATAAAAGGTGGTGAAGTACAACGCGTATCGGAGATCGTGTTTCCGAAGGGCTATCACATCCAGATAATCCCTAGGGAGGGGTAAAATGATTCACCAATGGAAAACTGCATGGCTCTTGATACAAGAAAGAGAGCCTACTGTATCGCAAGCAACTTGATGGATAATCGTACTTCTTCATAAGTTGGGGATTGGCAGAAAAATGGCAGCGATAGTTTCTCTACCATCTCTCCTCTATAAAATGTAACTCTCCAACATGTGACTGCCAGTCTACTACTATCTCGTTATTTCCCACGTCCTCCATCATCTTGTCATGGAATTTCTAAACTCATACTTCATCTATATCTATATCTATATCTATATCTATACCTACTAATAAAGCAAGGTGCGTTTCGCCGATTTTTTCATCCGTTCACCACCCAAAAGTTTTTTCCCTATCCGAGGTGGTATTAAATATTTGTGCATCCATTGGGTAGAAAAAAAGCAACTTTTGTACATGGGCCGTGCACGTTGTGGCCCATCAAAGCCAACCCACTTATTTCCCTGCGCACACAACTAAAAAAACCCTATTTACCGCATGTGGCAACAAATAGTCTGACCTTCTCACAGGGCGCAAGGTTGTGCCAGCCCGTTTATTTAAATTTCATTTTTTGTTCCTTTCTCTATTTATTTTTTCTTTTTACCTATAAACTTTAGACTTTTTGCTTTTATTCTTAAATACAAAATTTAAAAAATCAGAATTTTGATTTGTTTTTTCTATATTTAGAAAACAATTCCGAATTCCAAAATATGTTTCCTGTTTTAAAAAATGTTCGACACTTGAAATTTTTCTTCTCATTCCAAATTTGTTCAAAATTACAAAAAAATTCAAAAATCTTTTTGTTTTCCAAAAAAGACAGGATATTCAAAATAAAATTGCATTTTAGAAAATGTTCCATTTTTTCTATAAAAATATCTACTAATAAAGCAAGGTACGTTTCTTCGAATTTTTCATCTATTCACCATTAAAAAGTTTTTTTTCATATCCAAGGTGGTACTGAATTTTTGTCTGTCCGTCTGCTAGAAAAAAAAGCAATTTTCATACATGGGCCGTGCACTTTGTGGCCGGTCAAAGCCAGACCACTTATTTCCCTGCGCACACAGCTAGGAAAACCCTATTTTACCGCGTGCAGCCATAAATTTTTCTTCTCATTCCAAATTTGTTCAAAATTACAAAAAAATTCAAAAATCTTTTTGTTTCCCAAAAAAGGCAGGATATTCAAAATAAAATTTCATTTTATAAAATGTTCCATTTTTTCTAAAAAAATGTGTTCTCGAAAACAAATTGGGATTTCAAAATTAAAATTGAATTTTAAAATATGTTCCAGATTCTATAAATATTCTTGTTTAGTGAAATGTTCACAAATTCAAAGTAATTATCGTTGTTAAAATAAAGACATTTTCAAAAATTATTATAAATGTCCAAAATATGTTCCTGTTTTAAAAAATTGTTCCCAAATTCAAAAAAAGTTAGTGCTTTTTCAAAGGTTCATGTTTTTAATAAATGTTTGTGAATTTTAAAGATATCACCCTATTTCAAATGTTGTTCATCTTTTTCCAAAATGAACAAAATTTTTGAAAAACTTCTAGGGATTTCATAAATTGTTCATTTTAAAAATATATTTAGCAATTCATAAATTTCAATTTATTTTTTTGGAAAATTTCGATTTTTTTTTCAAAAAAAGGTTTTGAGTATGGTGATGCGGTATGTTCTTAAACGTTCCCGCTGGTCATTGTTAAGCAGGACTCATCTATTTGAGTGGCCAGCACCGAGTGGTTGAGTTTTTATGTTGTGAGTTTAATCCTTCAACTTGTCGTTTTTTGTATTTATACTCGTGCCTTACAAACAGAGGTCTTTTTGGTGCCTGCCAGTGGACTGGCCCAGACGCGAACTATTGTGCATCTCATGCGCTATTTGACGATAAAAGATTATGCTTTTTGGCTATAATTGAAAGAATTGTGGGCTCAAGCCAATGAAAGAGAATATGCTAAACTGGCTCTAATGAAAAGAACTGTAGTCACATGACCGCTAAAATAATCAAACAGGATGAACCCTGATAAAGAAATGACTGTCTGGTTATGCGTGGATTATGCTAATAAAACTTGATTTATTCACTGCAATAAGTAATCCACCCGGTTGCATCGTAGTAGGAGAGAGTGGCGAAGCAACCGTACCCTAAAGGTCGCCGCGCAACCACCAAATGAGGAGGGAGCCATAACCCCAACACGAGGGCGAACCCAAAGGAAAAAAGGCACGAGTTGGTTGGTCGTTGCCATGCCGACTAACCCCACCACTATCAAGATCTCGCAGGCCAAACATGATCCGAGAGAAGACCACAACT
The DNA here is from genome assembly GCF_003073215.2 of Triticum urartu. Classification (NCBI taxonomy): domain Eukaryota; kingdom Viridiplantae; phylum Streptophyta; class Magnoliopsida; order Poales; family Poaceae; genus Triticum; species Triticum urartu. The sequence goes on from NC_053023.1 coordinate 630,314,112, forward strand.
CCTTGCTTTGTCGCCCCACTGTTGTGCCTACCGTTTCTGGTATCTCTCCAAGTTGCTTCTCAAAAAAACTGAATCTTTTAATATGATCAACTATTGCACTCGAATAAAAAGTTTCACCAAGGAATAACTCGCGTTGACTTCAGGGCAAAAATAACAAATTTTTAAGGACAAATAGCGTGAACCATAGCTTGTATATATCGTTCAATTTGTTTTTTCCAGTCAGAATACCATGAAAGTCATTCCTTGACGAAACTTTTTACAGGAGTACAATACTTGATCATATTTGTCTCCCAAAAAAACTGATTTTTTGACTTCTTTTGCAATTTCTAAATTATTTTGTCCATATAGAGTGTGCTGGCACCCGAGAGCAATACACTCCCTACAGTCATCATGTTCCATGTCTAACTCAGCTAGTCCTTATCTACTTTACTTTTTTATCAAAGGGATTGCCCCCGGCTTCATTAACAGAACTTATGAGAGTTTGTTACACCGCCCAATGAGCAAGCCAACATTAGAGGAAGAGGATACACACCCTAGAACATGAATGCATTTACAAATTCTTTGAATTAATAAAACTAGAATGAAAACACCATAACACAACCTCCTCAATATTTGAGTGTGCTTTTGAAGCAACAAGCTCCATAGTGATTCTGTTAGCACAACGTTATCGACCCGGCAATTCCTCAACATACTAGTGTACAGCCACACTTCCAATCTCGCCTTCTCTAGTAGCTCAATCCCTAGTCGTAATGTCATTCACATCTTTGGTTTACGCCAATAGTCATGCCAATAACAATACAATCTTTTTAAACGGAGGCAAAAGATCCGCCTCATCTATAAATTAGAAGAGTTGGGGCTGAATGCATCATTCTGATGCAGAAGCCCAGGGTAATCCTCCTTTTCTAAAAAAATAATTAGAAGAGTTGATTCAATAGAAAATCGGGCGAAAAATGTCACAACCCGCTGAGCAACGCATATACCATTGCAAAGAAAACCTCATTGTGGTTGCACATAGGCATCGTCGTCGTCACTTTTCCTCGAGCACATGTCATCATCGCCCCTTCTCCACGAGCAAGTGATCCGACTTCATTGCAAACCACCATGACCTAGCCCACACCAAAGAGGTCGTGTGAAACCACTTGAAGACCCATGCCCGTCATCCAACCACCATGTCGAGGACAACATATCTCTGATTTTGACGGAGAACTTTTGAAGGAGAACTATGTAAGGTTGGCTCCACAGAAGATCGTCGAACAAAGCACACGCCATGGCTCATCGTTGCCACCTGGACCTCGATGTCGCGGTTCCAACTTCACGACGACAAATAACCCGAGGTAAATCTACAAACAAGCCGGAGAAGAGCCGACTAAATAATTCCACTTGGATCTTACGATAGTCTATTTTCTTAGTCTACCATGGGATTTGAAAAGCAATCTCTAAACAGGTTTTAGTAGCAACATTCCTCACTAAGTGAAACCTGGCAACCAAATCCCTGGCATATGGAAATTGAAACACTCCCCGAACAAAACAGGCTTAAGGGTAACCAAACAGGAGGTGATCAACGCTTTCATGTCATGAAAAAGCACATGTATTGTTAGTCAGCAATCCAACATATCTTCTTTAGGTTTCTTTAGTTAGAACTCTCCCCAATATCAACAACCAGAAGAAAAATTTGATCTTCAGGATCACTTTGAATTTCCACCACTATTTAAAACCTTGCAGGTTGTTTCGTTCGGACGGAATTGTACATGGCCTTATCAATAAATCCATTACACCCACAAGCCAAAACAAAGATTGAAAGTATATTGTTCTATTCAATGGAAAAATCAACCCCACAATGACAATGCGACTACAAGAATGATCATCTAGACTGAATAACTTTACAGACATCCATGTTCTTGTCAGAGTCAATTTATATAACCATGCAAGTTCAACCATTAAACTTCGTTGTCCACGCCATTGGTCCTTCCACAATAGTTTTAGGTCATGATCCAACATTTATTTTTAGAGATGATAAAATATGTGTTTGATTTTCATTAAACTAGATTATCACTAGGAGGATATTTTTCCTTTGGAACTTGTTGGCATATCTCATCCTTATTTGCCACTCTCCAAAATCATTAAACAATTATTCGTTAGGTCAAGGTACCCAAGATCTTATGGGTACATGCAGTGGGCCATTTCATAAGATGTCATTTCCTCCCCCTAGTCCTCGAGGTTAAATATATAAAAGTCTAGGCTATTTCTCACACCGCGCAACCTATAGAAGAACATGATATAAAAGGGGTTGTGCCAGGGAAGGATTCGGGTAAAACATACCTCCCCGATGGAAAATATTTTGCCCGGCTAACACACTTTCCTTTTCTCCATATTTTTCTTCTACAACTTTCAATTCTAATTCAGGATTTTGCTATGTCAATAGGGATTTCAAGGTTTCCAAAGGTAAAACACCAGAATGGAAAGAAAAACTCTAGATACATGTATACACCATTAATGCATTCACCAAACCAAGATACTCCACTTTACAAGAATTTATATTTAGACTTGCCATTTGTTCAAAAAGACATATAATGTATTTCAAGTTTCTATACCCTCCCAATTTTCCAAGAAAAAATAGTGTCATGTGCATATTATGTTAACGCCACCACCATTCTCCTCCAAATGAAAGCCTAGGCCAGTCATAATCATGACACCGAGGGCATCAACAACTTGAAGTGGAGATCTCTATCTCCATGTTGACCCCCATATGAGTATTGAAATATGCACCTAATAGTACATTCAATTTTGGTTAATTTTCCCACATGTGATAATACTGCCTAATCATTCCAAGTATGTGAAAACCCCTTTTCAAGCATGATGTTATAAAGTAAATCGCAAATAACATTGTGATAGGCCTTTACAAAGTCAAACTTGAAAAGAAACCAAACATTTTCTTTGTATCTATCTCATGAAGCACTTCATGAGAATAAACACTCCTCCCCTAATGTATCCACTCCCTCATTTTCAGTTTATTAGGCTCATCTCAGGCCCCTCCCAATGCTCCACCTTGTACAGGTGCTAAGGCTAACATGTAGGCAAAAAAAGATGATGTGGCAAGGTAATTAAGAGGAGAGAGATGGGTGCGGTGACCCAGGAAGGGAAAACACTTAAATGAAAGACGCTCACCAATGCATGGATAAATTTAATTGGTAAATCATTAAATGATGGATGCTTAGCTACAACAAGTTAAGCACCTTTGCATTGGGGACTTTAGTTGCTTAGCTCTTCAATGTGCTTAGCACCTCATCTTAGCACTGATGCATTGGAGTTCTTATAACTCACTTCAAACAAGGAACACCTACTTAAGTGCTAGACAGCATTTTAATGCTACATGCATGGCCCCTTCCCTCCTTCATGCATTGGTTGATTCTACATTGAGAACCAAAATGTGACATAATTTAATGTGGGCATAGCTATATTTGCATATTCATAAGACAACAAGCCTTACATATATGTAATTTATGATTTTTGAGATAGGCCCTTTAAACCAAAAGGGAGAGAGTATTCTTCATGAAGGCAATATGAGTATTATCTATAATCTCATATCTGACCTCGCATAGTTTATTGGTCGTATACTCAGTCATCATTTTAAATTATCATTCATAAGAGAGACGGGGCTAAACTTTTGTATAAGCTCATAATCCTCTCTTGTCGAGACGAGAGTGATTATAGAAAATTTTATACTACCAGTATCAGATAATCCTTCATGAAACTCATCAACCTGTCTATATCTGTATAAAATTTTGTATGTGACACATATGTGATCACCTTTATTGCTTACTATCTCCCATCAATCATTTGTGAAACTCATCAAACTTGCGAAAACGGAGATGACTAGGAGGCGAACGACACTTCCCCTCGGCCTGCCGGTGTCGCTGCGGGTTCCTTTGCTCCCCGCGGCTGCTATGAAGGGCTGATAGTGGGGGATCCCTCGATCTATGTGTCTAGTCTGTGTCCCATAGACTCTTCAAATTCTTCGTCGCTGATGAAGCTGGGGCAGCGACGGTCATGTGATAATGATTCCTCGAATTTTGCTATTTTCGTGCCCTTGCTTGAAGTGGGCCCGACAGGTCAGAGGATGGTTTTGGTCATTAGGAACTCAATCTGGGTGATTAGCGTTTTCCATGATGGCCACATCGTCCTACTGAGGGATGGCGTTGTGGCGCGTTTTTGTTCTCATGTTCCATTTTTGTCCCATGAATTTTTACTAGATATGGCTCCGTCGGAGAACTTGTGAGGTTTGTGTCCTCCCCAACCCCACTCCCCCCCGTGCGCGCTTGTGTAGTCGGATTTGGGGTTATGTTCTGGCGCTCCTCGGTGACAGAGTGTCTCAAATGACGATCAAGCCAAGTTGTGGTCGCCAATGTCTTTTGAGCGAATTCTTTATATACTCGCGTTGTTGCTTTTATCTGAGTGATCCAGATGAAAATCCCTCTTTTGCCTACCCCTATCTCATTGAGAGGAAACAAAAGCTACATGAACGACCTTTCGGGTGGTGGTTCTAAAAGTTGTTGAGTTTCAACAATGTTGCTCCCGTAAGACAGGGCCTAGATACAGCAATGAGCTCTATTCACGACGAGTCACCGGTAAATGCAGAATGAAGATGCTGCTATCTACTTCGTGAAGTTGATTGTAATTTCATATTGCTGTAATGAAATTATTGTAATTTCATATTTTGGCCTTGGGCTTTTTTGGAAAGGAAAAAAAATCCCCAGAGATGACTATGTCTTCCCAGGGAAACGATTATCTTGCTGGTATGTCCCATGCGATGGGCCATGTAGAGTCGCATGCCGTGTAAATATGTAAACTTTACTTAGATAAATGTCAACAAAGCTGTTGTGGTGTAGTGGTTATCACGTCAGTCTTACACACTGAAGGTCTCCAGTTCGATCCTGGGCAGCAGTAAGATTTTTGTAATCCTTCTTTGTTTGTTATTAAGTTTTTATGTGGATCACTGGAACACCGGCCCGTGAACACCTTTGGGCGAGTCTATGTCGGCTCGGTAGCATCAGTTGAAAACCCTTGGGCCGGGCTAGTTGTGCTCCGTCATGCACATAATTTTTTTTACTTTACCCCTAAAAGATACTTTTTTCTATTGATTCTAAAAAATATATTTTTTATTTACCTCTACAAATATGATTTTTCTTTTGATTCTCAAAACAAATCGTTTTTTCTTTTCCCCTTCTGTTTATATTTTACCAAACACTAAATGCATATATTACAAGAAAATAAATTAGTTAATATATGAAATTAAAAAATTGCACAGGTTTTAAAAAAAATTACGTGACAGTATGAAAAAAATGTTATATGAAGTAAAACAAATGTTTTTGTAATTTAGAAAAGTTATGTTAAATTTAAAAAATTCTCACACATCTCAGAAATAACTTTGTTACATTAGAAAAACAATACCATTTAAAATAAATATGCGCATAGCTTTGAAAAATCTATCATGTCCTTCAAATAAATGTTTTGCCTTGTATTTGAAACAATGATAATCATGTATTTAAAAAATGTCAAGCGTGTATAAAAATGTTTTACGTGTGCACGAAAATGTACAGTGTGTATGAAAAAATAGATATCAAAACATATATTTAAAAAATATTAATCATGTACTCCTTCCGCAATATTAGTACAAAGTTGAGACACTTTTTTTGAGCTGGAAGAAGTATTTAAAAAATGTTATACTTGTATAAAATGTTTCTTATTTAACAAAAAAATGTAAAATATGTACTAAAAAATTAGACATGTGTTTGAAAACCTGAAGGAAACCAAAGAAAGAAACAAAGAAAACAAAAGGAAAAAAAGAAAGAAAGAGCAAGCCAAAGAAAACCGATGCTAATGCAGTGTGGAAAAAAGTACTCCCTCCGTTCCAAAATAGATGACCCAACTTTATATTAAGTTTAGTACAAAATTGAGTCATCTATTTTGGAACAGAGGGAGTACTTGCTTTTAAGCTACGGTGTAGGGTTGGCCCCATAGCCGCCGCGCTGTAGGTAAGGAGCACCTGTCTCACTTATTGTGAGATGTAGGGCAGCCTTCTCTGGACGAGCGCAGGGCTGGGCCGGTCCATCTCGTGGAAGGCCACAAGCCACAGCCTGGTTTTTGTCTGTTTTATTTCCTATTTCTTGATTTTGTTTCTTTTGCTTCTTTTTTTATATTTTTTTGTACATCCAAATATACTAATCATATACATATATATTAAAAATAAAATTTAAAAATATTAATCAAGCATTTTAAAATGTCAAATATGTATAGAAAATGGTTTTTTGAACACATTGAGCATGCATTCGAAGAAGTGTACATTCTGTATTTGAAAAATATTCAACGTGTGTAACAAAAATGTTTCACGTGTACACTAAAAATATAAATTGTGGTAGAAATGTGTGAACAAACATTTAACCAATGAAAACCGACAATGAAACAAAGAAAAATGAATAAAACAAATAAAAGCAGAAAAACAAGCAAATATAACCAAAAAAGAAAAAGGAGATTGTGCAAAACTAATGCAAAAAATAAAGGAAAACAAAAAAAGAACGAAAGAAGGAAAGAAGAAAAATAGTGAAAACTGAGAAAAGAAACAAAGACACGGAAGAAACAATAGAAAACCAGTGGAAAGAAAGAAAAAAAAAACAAAGAAAACCAACGACAAAGCAAAACATAGCTCTCGTGACCACGCAGCAAACGGGAAGGTGTCTGTAGGGCCGAATGGGCTTGCAAAAAAGTAAACTCCAAGGGGCCACCCATACGTGTCATTGTGCTAGTTTCAGGAGGGTTTCTCGTTACTCTAAAATAAGAGGTGCCTTGAAAGGTGAGGGTACCTCAGATCTTGAAGACCTCTGTGTTCTTTGTCGATGTCTAGTGATCATTATAATTTTATGAGAATAAATTTTCTCTTATTTTTTTGATGGTGCCATGAGGTTAGAGAGTTTTTTATCCTCGCAAATCCAGTTATTCGAATCTGATGAGTTTATGTATGTCAAGCTTTTTTTGGTCAGATTCTTTGTGGAAGTGAAAAATTTCATCGACACCATGATGAAGATATTGTGATTCGACAGTCTGCACTTCTAAGGGGTCATTACCCCGACCCAAATACGTTCATCGATCAAGGCTTCCCATCTTTTCTGGATGGGCGACTTAAGGCGCTTTGAAAAAACATTATTGATAATATTCGTGCAGGCGAAAGAGCGACAACATCATTGTTCTAATATAATTGCAGCCTCTTTACCGAAATCTTTGGAGTATTTATTCACGCAGAGTTTGATACCATGAATAAGGTGTTTTCAAGATATTTCATTGTTATTCTTAATCATAGGAATTACTTTGTATTTTCTTGGATCATAGATCTAAATCAATAAACCAGTGTATCCGTAACTGCTATGAGTATAAATAAAATTATAGGTGTTTCTAAAAGAAATGTGTCATTGTGGTGCATGGAGATGTGGCACAAATGACATCTATCTTTATTCGTTGTGCTAAAAGAAATTTATTTTTATTCATAGTTTTTTAACACAGTACAGACGCATGCGCTCGTATAAACGCGCATAGTCTCGCCCTATGAACGGACACACGCACACCATACCCCCTATGAACACCACCGACAGACTGAGCCGGCATATTATCTGACCGAAAATCCTGAAATTAATTTAGAATAAATGCGAGCACCAGGACTTGAACTCTAATGGACTGGAGATATCACTGTCTACCCGGTCATCCCAATCACAGGTTGATTCGCTATTCATAGTTTTTTAAACAGGTCAGTTTCTTTCATAGTTTTTTTTACACAGTACAGACGAGAAATCTCATATACATATGCACATTGCCTCAAAAAAATACATACACACATATACTCACTCCTATAAACGCAAGCACGCACACCATGCTCCTATGAGCACCTCCGAAAGACTGAGGCGGCACATCATTTTAAGATTGACAAAGTCGCCACAAACGCCTTCATAGTTGACAGGGACGTCTTCATCCAGTGAACGCACATAGTTGGAAGTCCTGAAATAAATACAGCAAAATGCGAGATCAATTTTCTTTCGTAGTTGATACATATCAAGGTGTTATTTTTTTATCTAAAACATTCAAGCTATAAGTGTTTGGAGGAACCATGCCATATACCCATCAAGTAAACCATCACCAGATTAGCTACTAGCTAATTTATATTTATCTATATCTATATCTATACCTATTATTAAAGCAAGGTGATATTTTTAATTTTGTCCCGCTTAGGTGATTTTATATTTTTTTACTGTATCTGAGGTGGTACTATTTTTTGCTACAAAACAGATTCATATATGTTACCACTGCTTTTTTGGGTCTATGTGCCTTTTGTTGGTGTACGTCACAAACGTACTGGGCCATGGGCCTGCTCTTGTAACATATTTTTTTTACTGTATCTGAGGTGGTACTATTTTTTGCTACAAAACAGATTCATTATGTTACCACTGCTTTTTTGGGTCTATGTGCCTATTGTTGGTGTACGTCACAAACGTACTGGGCCATGGACCTGCTCTTGTGCTTAGAAGAAGGATTCACAAAAAATTGCCACTTGAACGCGCATAGTCTCGCCCTATGAAACGGACACACGCACACCATACCCCCTATGAACACCACCGACAGACTGAACCGGCATATTATCTGACCGAAAATCCTGAAATTAATTTAGAATAAATGCGAGCACCAGGACTTGAACTCTAATGGACTGGGGATATCACTGTCTACCCGGTCATCCCAATCACAGGTTGATTCGCTATTCGTAGTTTTTTAAACAGGTCGGTTTCTTTCATAGTTTTTTTTACACAGTACAGACGAGAAATCTCATATACATATGCACATTGCCTCAAAAAAATACATACGCACATATACTCACTCCTATAAACGCAAGCACGCACACCATACTCCTATGAGCACCTCCGAAAGACTGAGGCGACACATCATTTTGAGATTGACGAAGTCGCCACAAACGCCTTCATAGTTGACAGGGACGTCTTCATCCAGTGAACGCACATAGTTGGAAGTCCTGAAATAAATACAGCAAAATGCGAGATCAATTTTCTTTCGTAGTTGATACATATCAAGGTGTTATTTTTTTATCTAAAACATTCAAGCTATAAGTGTTTGGAGGAACCATGCCATATACCCAACAAGTAAACCATCACCAGATTAGCTACTAGCTAATTTATATTTATCTATATCTATATCTATACCTATTATTAAAGCAAGGTGATATTTTTAATTTTGTCCCGCTTAGGTGATTTTATATTTTTTTACTGTATCTGAGGTGGTACTATTTTTTGCTACAAAACAGATTCATATTATGTTACCACTGCTTTTTTGGGTCTATGTGCCTTTTGTTGGTGTACGTCACAAACGTACTGGGCCATGGGCCTGCTCTTGTAACATATTTTTTTACTGTATCTGAGGTGGTACTATTTTTTGCTACAAAACAGATTCAAATATAACCAAAAAAGAAAAAGGAGATTGTGCAAAACTAATGCAAAAAATAAAGGAAAACAAAAAAAGAACGAAAGAAGGAAAGAAGAAAAATAGTGAAAACTGAGAAAAGAAACAAAGACACGGAAGAAACAATAGAAAACCAGTGGAAAGAAAGAAAAAAAAACAAAGAAACCAACGACAAAGCAAAACATAGCTCTCGTGACCACGCAGCAAACGGGAAGGTGTCTGTAGGGCCGAATGGGCTTGCAAAAAAGTAAACTCCAAGGGGCCACCCATACGTGTCATTGTGCTAGTTTCAGGAGGGTTTCTCGTTACTCTAAAATAAGAGGTGCCTTGAAAGGTGAGGGTACCTCAGATCTTGAAGACCTCTGTGTTCTTTGTCGATGTCTAGTGATCATTATAATTTTATGAGAATAAATTTTCTCTTATTTTTTTGATGGTGCCATGAGGTTAGAGAGTTTTTTATCCTCGCAAATCCAGTTATTCGAATCTGATGAGTTTATGTATGTCAAGCTTTTTTTGGTCAGATTCTTTGTGGAAGTGAAAAATTTCATCGACACCATGATGAAGATATTGTGGATTTCGACAGTCCTGCACTTCTAAGGGGTCATAACCCGACCCAAATACGTTTATCGATCAAGGCTTCCCATCTTTTCTGGATGGGCGACTTAAGGCGCTTTGAAAAAACATTATTGATAATATTCATGCAGGCGAAAGAGCGACAACATCATTGTTCTAATATAATTGCAGCCTCTTTACCGAAATCTTTGGAGTATTTATTCACGCAGAGTTTGATACCATGAATAAGGTGTTTTCAAGATATTTCATTGTTATTCTTAATCATAGGAATTACTTTGTATTTTCTTGGATCATAGATCTAAATCAATAAACCAGTGTATCCGTAACTGCTATGAGTATAAATAAAATTATAGGTGTTTCTAAAAGAAATGTGTCATTGTGGTGCATGGAGATGTGGCACAAATGACATCTATCTTTATTCGTTGTGCTAAAAGAAATTTATTTTTATTCATAGTTTTTTAACACAGTACAGACGCATGCGCTCGTATAAACGCGCATAGTCTCGCCCTATGAACGGACACACGCACACCATACCCCCTATGAACACCACCGACAGACTGAGCCGGCATATTATCTGACCGAAAATCCTGAAATTAATTTAGAATAAATGCGAGCACCAGGACTTGAACTCTAATGGACTGGAGATATCACTGTCTACCCGGTCATCCCAATCACAGGTTGATTCGCTATTCATAGTTTTTTAAACAGGTCAGTTTCTTTCATAGTTTTTTTTACACAGTACAGACGAGAAATCTCATATACATATGCACATTGCCTCAAAAAAATACATACACACATATACTCACTCCTATAAACGCAAGCACGCACACCATGCTCCTATGAGCACCTCCGAAAGACTGAGGCGGCACATCATTTTAAGATTGACAAAGTCGCCACAAACGCCTTCATAGTTGACAGGGACGTCTTCATCCAGTGAACGCACATAGTTGGAAGTCCTGAAATAAATACAGCAAAATGCGAGATCAATTTTCTTTCGTAGTTGATACATATCAAGGTGTTATTTTTTTATCTAAAACATTCAAGCTATAAGTGTTTGGAGGAACCATGCCATATACCCATCAAGTAAACCATCACCAGATTAGCTACTAGCTAATTTATATTTATCTATATCTATATCTATACCTATTATTAAAGCAAGGTGATATTTTTAATTTTGTCCCGCTTAGGTGATTTTCATATTTTTTTACTGTATCTGAGGTGGTACTATTTTTTGCTACAAAACAGATTCATATATGTTACCACTGCTTTTTTGGGTCTATGTGCCTTTTGTTGGTGTACGTCACAAACGTACTGGGCCATGGGCCTGCTCTTGTAACATATTTTTTTACTGTATCTGAGGTGGTACTATTTTTTGCTACAAAACAGATTCATATATGTTACCACTGCTTTTTTGGGTCTATGTGCCTATTGTTGGTGTACGTCACAAACGTACTGGGCCATGGACCTGCTCTTGTGCTTAGAAGAAGGATTCACAAAAAATTGCCTCTTCCACTAAGGATCGAGCCCACGACCTGCTATTTGCCTCCTTCAGGCTACAACCAGCTAAGCTAGCTCCTGTTTATGTTAACTACACTGCTCATTATGCATTTAAATAGTCTCACCTTGCTTTTTACATGATATTTTACCAGTTTATATAGCCTACGAGTTGTCACAGAATAAAGAAGACATCAAGAATAACGAAAAGAGGCTGAAGTGTGGGTCCGATTTAACCTTGAAAGCAAAGGAATTTCGTAATATAAGAAAGAAGAAAGAAAAAGATACAATAAAAAAGTTGCGGTGTGAATATTAGTTAACTCGCGTGAAATGGGGGCTGGAAGGGAGGACCATGCCATCTCTTGTAATTAAAGGAAATTATGGTCGTACGGAGCAAATGGATAAAACGAAACCTCGATCAAATGAAAATACTGCGGACTCCTAGCATTTAATTATGGAGACACCTAAGTTTGCGGACTCAATTGATCACAAAACTTTATTTCATTGATAGCATTGATTTTCATCAAAAATTAATATGCAGCTAACAAAAAAATGTACATATATAAAGTAAGGGTAATAGAATTATATACACCTTTTGAACTAATGTTAGAAATTAGGATAACACTAAAACCGATTATGTGATATTTTCACTCTTTCCTCTTATGAACAGAAAGTGTACGTAAGGATCATTTTTTTTCAACGGTGATGTCGTATTACATGTTACATTTTTTTCACAAGGAAGGGACATTGCAGCGCTAAATTTTATTCAACTCATATACATGACATAGTGTGCATTAAAATCCTTTTACCTGAAAGTTGTGAAGGAAATCATAGAAGGATGATCTAAATTTGTACAACTAAAAACTGATTATATTCTCAAATTGATAAGCAATGCCATCGTTCCTGAGAATGTGATAGATAGCATCAAGTTCACCTGATGAATGCTAAAGAAAGCTACTGGTTTGAGGGCGACATCTCCAAGCAAGTGATCATTGATATCCCAATTTGTGTATCAAAGTCATCTCCAGGAATGATGATGAAGAACCCACATTTAAAACCTTGATGGCAATCGAGAAGCCCAGTCCAAAAATGCATGTCTTTTGAGAATATCTTTACCATCAATGTAGATGTAAATAAGTTTGTTTTCCATATACAATAATTAGATAGTATAAAAATATATTGCATCCAATCTATTGACATAAATTTATTGTGGCCATATTATGTGAGGCTGGGAAGGAAGATAAACAACGGCACAGATTGGGTGTCTTGTTAAAATAGAGAATGTCGACACGTGTAGGGTTTGTGGGAGGGTCGTCTCGAGCCATGCTTATAAGGGCTAGGGGCGTGTGATTTTTTTATTCCATTGCAACGCAGGGGCATATGCGGACTCAGCTCCTTGTTGTACATTCTAATAGAGAAAGAAGACGTGAATGAGGATATGCAACAACATAGGTGGGATGCCATGTTGAAATAGAGGATATGAACCAGGGTTTTGATCCCCCGTTGCAACGCACGGGCCTATATCCTAGTACCTACTGAAAAATAGAGGTACGTTTCTCCGATCTTTTTGATCCGTTCATCCATATTATAATTTTATATTTTTGACCCGTTCACCCCCGGCAGCGGCAGCTACACATTGCTAGAAAACGCAGCTACTGGCTCGCAGTCCAAGCTTGGCCCAAAATAGCCCGGCCACCAAGTCATAAGAACAATCTTCTGCTTGATCTCAGTCCGTCTGTCGCCCGCGGCCTTTTTTGGGCCGAAAAATATGGTTGCATGGGGTAACCCCACGCCGCCTCTTTACACAAATTCTCGCCAATTTAAATGCACCAGTGGGTTGCCTGCCTGGAAAACCAAAGAGCCTCCTCGAGAATCAATAAATAAAGATGCAGATAATTAAATTGGATGAGTAAAAGATCTCATTAATTAAATGAGATTGTGTGCTAGGAGCCTAGGAATGAAAGAAATTAAGAAAAGTAAATTCGATATCCTGAGCACAAAAAAGAAAGGAATATACTCCGAAGTTGTGGGCACATGTAAGTAAAGGAATTGAAAATAAAAAAAAGAAACAAATATGTTTTTTATGAATCAATAGGAAGGAAAGAAATACATTTCTCTTTAATGAGCACATGAAGGGAAAAAGTCCGATGGGGGAGAGGACCCGATTAAATAAATTGGCACGGAAAGGAGTTGAAATCAAAAGATGGAATAAATAAACACGGTAATTAACCTACATGTGTAGGAGTCTCAATTGTGATTTGAGGGTGCGGTGTGTGGCTGTAGGATCGAAAGTATGTCTAGAGGGGGGGGGGTGATTAGAGTACTTGACCAAATAAAAATCTAGGCATTTTTCAATTTTAAGTCTTGATAGATTTTAGCAATTTATCACAAGTCAAGCAATCAACCTACATGCAAATCTAAGAGTGTAGCAGCGGAATGTAAATCATTGCATATGAAGGTAAAAGGGGAGGAGTTTGGAGGGAGCAAACACAATGTCGACATGAAGATTTTTGGCGTGGTTCCGATAGGTGATGCTAGCATACATCCACGTTGATGGAGACTTCAACCCACGAAGGGTAACGGTTGCGCGAGTCCACGGAGAGCTCCACCCACGAAGGGTCACCAAGAATCAACCTTGTCTATCCCACCATGGCCATCGCCCCAGAAGGACTTGCCTCACTTGGGTAGATCTTCACGAAGTAGGCGATCTCCTTGCCCTTACAAACTCCTTGGTTCAACTCCACAATCTTGACGGAGGCTTCCAAGTGACACATAACCAATCTAGGAGACACCACTCTCCAAAAGGTAATAGATGGTGTGTTGATGATGAACTCCTTGCTCTTGTGCTTCAAATGATAGTCTCCCCAACACTCAACTCTCTCTCATATATTTGGATATGATGGAAACATGATTTGAGTGGAAAGCAACTTGGGAAAGGCTAGATATTAAGATTCTTATGGTTGGAATGGAATATTTTGGTCGCAACACATGAATAGGTGGTTCTCTCTCAGAAAATGAATGGTGGAAATGTAGGCACGTTCTGATAGCTCTCTCCATGAATGGAGGAAGGATGGAGGGGTATATATAGCCTCCACACAAAAACTAACCTTACACACAATTTACCAAACTTGATGGGACCGAATAGTTAAACTCGGTCAGACCGATTTAGTCAAAATGTGAACGTTAGGATTTTTTGTGGGACCGACATGTCAACTCGGTGGGTCCAATTTTATTAGGATTAGGGCATAACGTAATCTCGTTGAGACCGATCACATGAACTCGGTGAGACCGATTTCTGTAATAGGCAAACCGAGATTTGATCAAGCAAACTCGGTGGGACCGATCACTCATTTCGGTGGGACCGAAACATTACAAAAAGAAAATAAAGAGTTTGCATTGCGAACTCGGTGGGACCGATCGCTCATCTCGGTTAGATCGAAACGTTACGAAGGGAAACAGAGAGTTTGCAATCTCATCTCGGTGAGACCGAGATCCCTATCGGTAAGACCGAACTGATTAGGATTTCTGGCAGTGGCTATGTCAAATGAACTCGATGGCGCCGGATAGATCAAAACGGTGGGGCCGAGTTTGACTTTTGGTTTAGGATATATGTGGATATGAGAAATTGGTTGAGGGCTTTTGGAGTATGTCACTAAGCATTTTGAGTAAGCAAGTCATTAAGCAACACCTCATCCCCTTTTAAAAGTATTGGCTTTTTCTATAGACACAATGTGATCTTGGATCACTAAAGTGAAAAAGTAGTCTTGAGTTTGAGCCAATATGCGTCCTTAGCATTTTGAGGGGTCTACATCTCTAGTCCATGCCATGTTAATCATTAAACTTTTTGAAAATATTATCTTAAATGGATATTAGTTCAATGAGCTATATATTTTTAATAATTACCAAAATCACCCAGGAACTAGTTGCACTTTCAGTGACGTGCATTGACATATTGGCGTTGAGTTGGTTGACAACATAACATGCACCATGAAAGCTTGACAACATAACATGCGTTGAGTTGTTTTTTTTAATCTCGTGTTATAAATTTTACTGAGCCATGTTTATATTATAATAACTAGCAAATATGTCCGTGTATTGCAACGGGAGACAAAAAATTATAGCTAATCAAATAAGTATGACTAAATATCCTGATATATGAGCGTACTTTATTTTTAACACAGTGGCTCACCATGTTGTCATTTATTCTTTCTCACCCTAGCCGATGATGGTCGTGATGTTTACGTGATCACAATGCATTCGACGCGGTAAATCCCAAGGCTATGAATTTGCTAGTGCATGTCACACTTTTAATTATGTTGCATAAGGAAACGTTTAAAACTTTTAAAGCAAATCTCATTGAGCACGAACTACTCCCAATGCCAAGACATATAAAGACATTCGAAAAACTAATCAAATCCTAGACATAAACTAGTGAACAGTTTTTCAAATCGACAAACAAATTTTTTTTAAAAAAATTGATTTTCTCAAAAAATCATGAACATTAGTTTTGTTTACAATCTTTTTAAATGTATGAACCAGTTTCAAATTCATTAATTTTTTTGTCTCAACAAACTATTTTTGAATCGATGAACTTTTTTAAAAATTGGGGAACAAATTTAAAAAACAATTTTTTATTTTTATTTTTGTGAACATATTCTAAAATGTCATGGACATTTTTTTTTCAGATTCCCGAATATGTTTTGAATACACGATCATTTTTTCAAAATCATGAACATGATTTTATTTCCCTGCCATTTTTTCCACATTGTGATTTTTTATAATTTTGCGAACAGTTTTACAAAACCACCAACATTTTTGAATCTGCAAAAAATTTATGATTTTCTAAACAATTTTGTATTCACGTATTTTCAGATTTCTCAAACATTTTTTTAAACTCGCAACTTTTAGAATATTAAAATCCCCAAGTAATTTAAAGAATAAAGAAGAAAGAAGAAATAATAAAGAATGAGAAAAGAAAAGACAAAAAAAGTAAAATGAAAAAAAACAGGGGAGTGAAGCCCCGCACATGGGCCGGCCGATGAAAACGTACATGGATACGACATGCGTGATAAAAGAAAGCTAAACAATTTTTTTTATGATTTTCTAAACAATTTTGTATTCACGTATTTTTAGATTTCTCAAAAAAAAACTTGCAACTTTTAGAATATTAAAATCCCCAAGTAATTTAAAGAATAAAGAAGAAAGAAGAATGAGAAAAGAAAAGACAAAAAAGTAAATGAAAAAAAACAGGGGAGTGAAGCCTCGCACATGGGCCGGCCGATGAACACATACATGGATACGACATGCGTGAGAAAAGAAAGCTAAAAATTGTGGACACTGGGGATCAAAACCAGGTCTCATCGCTAGAGGAGGGTGAGGGAGTCCTGGATTAGGGGGTGTCCGGATGGCCGGACTATACCTTCGGCCGGACTCCTGGACTATGAAGATACAAGATTGAAGACTTCGTCCCGTGTCCGGAAAGGACTTTCCTTGGCGTGGAAGGCAAACTTGGCGATGCGAATATGTAGATCTCCTACCATTGTAACCGACTCTGTGTAACCTTATCCCTCTCTGGTGTCTATATAAATCGGAGAGTTTTAGTCCGTAGGACGAACAACAATCATACCATATGCTAGCTTCTAGGGTTTAGCCTCTCTGATCTCGTGGTAGATCTACTCTTGTACTACCCATATTATCAATATTAATCAAGCAGGACGTAGGGTTTTACCTCCATCAAGAGGGCCTGAACCTGGGTAAAACATCGTGTCCCTCCTGTTACCATCCGGCCTAGACGCACAGTTCGGGACCCCCTACCCGAGATCCGCCGGTTTTGACACCGACATTGGTGCTTTCATTGAGAGTTCCTCTGTGTCGTCACTTTTAGGCCCGATGGCTTCTCCGATCATCAACAGCGATGCGATCCAGGGTGAGACTTTGCTCCCCGGACAGATCTTCGTATTCGTCGGCTTTGCACTGCGGGCCAATTCGCTTGGTCATCTGGAGCAGATCGGAAGCTACGCCCCTGGCCATCAGGTCAGATTTGGAAGTTTGAACTACACGGCCGACATCCGCGGAGACTTGATCTTCGACGGATTCGAGCCACAGCCGAGCGCGCCGCACTGTCACGATTGGCATGATTTAGCTCTGCCGCCGAACAGTGCCCTGGAGGCCGCACCTGTGTCCACTCCGACCCCTAGCTCGGAGCCGATCACACCAACCGAGGATAGGTGGTTAGACACCGCCTCGGGGGCTGCAATCTCTACGGCGATCGAGCCGAACACCAGCCCTATTCTCTGCGAAGCCCGTGACTCTAAGGAGCAGGACTCCTCTCCAGACTCCGAGCCCTCCGCGCCCCGACCGATCGACCCCGATTGGGCGCCGATCATGGAGTTCACCGCCGCGGACATCTTTCAGCACTCGCCTTTTGGCGATATTCTGAATTCACTAAAGTCTCTCTCTTTGTCAGGAGAGCCCTGGCCGGACTATGGTCAGTAAGGTTGGGATGCGGATGATGAAGAAATTCAAAGCCCACCCACCACCCACTTCGTAGCCACCGTCGATGATTTAACCGACATGCTCGACTTCGACTCCGAAGACATCGACGGTATGGACACCGATGCAGGAGACGATCAAGAACCAGCGCCTATAGGTCACGGGGAGGTTCTTCTGCTCCATGGCTCCAAAAGAAGGCAATGGCGATGGAACAACGGAGGATGACCCCTTCAAGAAGCAGCCTAAGCGCCGGCGTCAGCGGCGCCGCTCTAAATCCCGCCAAAACAAAAACGGTGATTCCGGCACGGGAGATAATAACACCCCGGACAGTGCCGAAGACAACCACCTCCAGCAAGATTCAGCACAGGAGGATAGATAAGCCATCCCTCATGAGAGAGCAGCAGACAGAGAGGTCGAGGACGATAATTATATGCCTCCCTCCAAAGACGAGGCAAGCCTCGACGACGACGAATTTGTCGTGCCAGAAGATCCTGTCGAACAAGAGCGTTTCAAACGCAGGCTTATGGACACGGCGAGCAGCCTCAAGAAAAAACAGCAACAGCTTAGAGCTGATCAAGATTTGCTAGCCAACAGATGGACTGAAGTCCTTGCGGCCGAAGAGTATGAACTCGAACGCCCCTCCAAGAGCTACCCAAAGCGCAGGTTGCTACCCCAATTAGAGGAGGAAGCACCTAAACCTACATCACCAGCGCATGATGCGGCCGACCAGCCACCCCGTGGCCGCGACAGAGAGGCCTCTCGGCCCTCCACTCAAGCTGCACCTCGATGCCGCTCAAAAAATACCAAGGCATGGGAAAATGCGCCAGACCTGCGAGACATATTGGAGGACAAGGCAAGGCAAACAAGATCGATCTACGGATCACGTGGGTGCCCCACGGCATGAGACGGTACTCGTCATGCCGGATACAGTAAATCCGGCTGGGCCGAACACAGTAGACAAAGCTCGTTTGAGCTGCGTCGTGATATAGCCCAATACAGAGGCGCCGCACACCCATTATGCTTCACAGATAAAGTAATGGATCATCAAATCCCCGAGGGTTTCAAACCCGTGAACATCGAATCATACGATGACACAACAGATTCTGCGGTATGGATCGAGGACTATCTCCTTCATATCCACATGGCCCGCGGTGATGACCTACACGCCATCAAATACCTCCCACTCAAGTTTAAAGGACCAGCTCGGCATTGGCTTAACAGCTTGCCAGCAGAATCAATTGGTTGTTGGGAGGACCTGGAAGCCGCATTCCTCGACAATATCCAGGGCACTTATGTGCGACCACCAGACGCCGATGACCTAAGTCACATAATTCAGCAGCCAGAGAAATCGGCCAGACAATTCTGGACACGGTTCCTAACCAAGAAAAATCAAATTGTCGACTGTCCGGACGCAGAGGCCCTAGTAGCCTTCAAGCATAACATCCGCGATGAGTGGCTTGCATGGCACCTAGGACAGGAAAAGCCGAAATCTATGGCAGCCCTCACGGCACTTATGACCCGCTTTTGCGCGGGAGAAGACAGCTGGCTAGCTCGCAGCAATAACATGACCAAGAGCCCTGGTAATTCGGATACCAAAGATAGCAGTGGCAGGTCGCGTCGCAACAAGCAAAAGCGCCGCATTAATGGCGACAACGCTGAGGATATGGCAGTTAATGCTGGATTCAAAGGCTCTAAACCCGGTCAGCGGAAAAAGTAATTCAAAAGAAATACTCCGGGCCCGTCCAGTTTGGACCGAATACTCGACCGCTCATGCCAGATACATGGCACCCCCGAAAAACCAGCCAATCACACCAACAGGGATTGTTGGGTGTTCAAGCAGGCAGACAAGTTAAATGCCGAAAGCAGAGACAAGGGGCTACATAGCGATGACGAGGAGGAGTCCCGGCCGCCGAACAACAGTGGACAGAAAGGTTTTCCCCCACAAGTGCGGACGGTGAACATGATATACGCAACCCACGTCCCCAAGAGGGAGCGGAAGTGTGTGCTAAGGGACGTATACGCGATGGAGCCAGTCGCCCCAAAGTTCAACCCATGGTCTTCCTGCCCGATCACTTTTGATCGAAGGGACCACCCCACTAGCATCCGTCATGGCAGATTCACCGCATTGGTTCTAGACCCAATTATTGATGGATTTCACCTCACTAGAGTCCTTATGGACGGCGGCAGCAGCCTGAACCTGCTTTATCAGGATACAATGTGGAAAATGGGCATCGATCCCTCGAGGATTAAACCCACCAGAACGACCTTTAAAAGTGTCATACCAGGTGTAGAAGCCTACTGTACAGGCTCAGTTACACTTGAAGTGGTCTTCGGATCTCCGGATAATTTCCGAAGCGAGGAGTTAATCTTCGACATAGTCCCGTTCCGCAGTGGCTATCACGCACTGCTCGGGCGAACCGCATTTGCCAAGTTCAATGCGGTGCCGCACTACGCATACCTCAAGCTCAAGATGCCAGGCCCTCGAGGCGTCATCACGGTCAATGGAAACACCGAACGCTCTCTCAGAACGGAGGAGCATACAGCGGCTATCGCAGCGGAAGTACAAAGCAGCCTCTCAAGGCAATTCTCTAGTCCGGCCATTAAACGTCTGGACACCGTTAAGCGCGCCCGGAGTAACCTACACCAAGACCGCCCGGCACGTTCAGAGCAAGCGTAGCAATGCGGCCCCAACCCCAGCCCTCGCGAACTTGCGAAACCAGTGCTGCGCGTACATAACTACGCTCTGTACATACCATGGGCACAGGGGGAGGGGCACCATCACGGCATGCCCGAAACGCGGCTTAAACCGCACTAGGGGCTGCTGATTTCTTAATTTTCTCTTATATTCAGGACTCCATTCTTCGGAAGGCTTGTCCGACAGTACAATTGCCGCACAAACGATACAACCAGGGAAGCAGAAAGCTACGCCGCACTACGGAACTCTAAGGTGGTCTCTATAACGAGCAATATACCTGTTTCACATAACATTCTGCAGCTCGCCCCTGGAAAGGACATATTTGATAGTCCCATCTTTTGCTTATCGCACTATTTGTATCGTCCTGCTTTGATCGTAGCCCTTTTTAAATAAACAATGCATAGCTTCCGTCTATTATTGCATTACTCTTTTTTACGAATATATGTTCATTAATGACATGTTGCACCCGTACACTTTGGTACGGCCAATACGCCAGGGGCTTAAGTACCCCACAACATGGTGTGAGAAGTCCGAACACTTTCACAAGTGTGGCACCCCGAACTTATAGCATTATATGCATCGGCTCCGAATCATGTCTTGGGTCAATAGTTGGGTTTGCCCGGCTCCTATGTTTTGGTACCTTACGTTCCGTTATATCGGCTAAGGTAGCACTAGGAGAACTACTGCGATTGTGCCCCAGTTGAGCTGGGCTAAGCACCTCAGTAGAGAAAGCTAAAACTGACCGTCATGATGAGGCGAGAGCTGGTCGCTGTTCGAGAGGTTTTCGAGTCCCTAAAGACTTATGCCGCTTAGAGCGAGGAGTCGGCTTTGTCCGGCCTAGGCGTGGATAGCGCCCCGAACTCGGTATTCTAAACACTAGGGGCTTCGCCGAAATTTAAAATTAT